>NC_143561.1:9431875-9751250 GCF_054136105.1 Typopeltis vanoorti
CCTCTGACTTCTATCTCTACCCAAAACTAAAACTCTTCCTCATTGGTCAGCATATTTCTTCGAATGAAGAGGTGATTGCAGCTGTAGAGGAGTATTTTGCAGATCTTACTGAAAACCACAACAGGGATGGGATAATAGTACTGGAGCATCACTGGAATAAATGTATTAGTCTTAAGGGAGATTATGTTGAAAAATAAAAATAATTTTGAAATTATAAATTTGCTTTTTTCATTGTTAGGCAAAGAACTTTTCAGACTACCCTCGTATAACTGAAGGGACTCGTGATATGAGAATGTTGGATCTCGACTGTTTCTCAAGTATACTTGCATAATTCTTATCAGGAACACTCAATAGGGAAATACCTCTGTAATTCTCACATTCAGTTTTATTTCCCATTTTATATATGGATACTATGAAAGCTAATGATTTAATTCTACAATTACAAGGGAAAAATTCCCATATTGGAATAAGAAAAATGAATTTTTTGAGAAAGATTCAAGGCAGTATGTAAAGAAGGGCTGTAACTCAGTGGATGTGGCATTTGTACACCATGGCGCTTGGCTGCATGAAGGAAGACTTGGTTTCGAGTCTAGTCAGCGACTAGAGGAAATTTTTCTAAGCCTTTTTTTGACTGGTTCCCGAGTTAGTCGATCTCTGGCAGAGGCAAGCGGGTTTTTTGTCCCGTAAAGTCAAGAAAATTGACCATAGAACCCATATCATTTTAGACATTAAATACGAGTGTTAGGGTTAGGGACCACGAGATGGTCAGTGGATGTGGCGTTTGCACACTATGGCGCTTGGCCGCATGAAGGAAGACTTGGTTTTGAGTCTAGTCAGCGACTAGAGGAAATTTTTTTAAGCCTTTTTTCGACTGGTTCCCGAGTTAGTCAATCTCTGGCACAGGCAAGCAGGTTTTTTGTCCCGTAAAGTCAAGAAAATTGACCATAGAACCCATATCATTTTAGACATTAAATACCAGTGTTAGGGACCACGAGATGGTGGCACCTGTAGATCCGTCTCTCTTCACTGCGTGCCGCTTAATTAGTGATAGCCTTGGGCCAGCTATCTCTGATTGGGTACCAGTGGAGATTGAACTGCCCACTCAGTCTCCAAAAAGTTAGATAGGGCTAAAAATGGCCTCGCCTACTCCCCGTATATACAGGAATAAAAAGGTCATGGAGGTTAGCTGATTTGATTTTTTTTTTTTTTGCTGTAAGAGCTTTACTCCAGTCATCTGGAATTTGTCCCTATGTCCGGGCCTTTTGAACTATGCAGTGCAGCCACTATAAGACTTTTATACCTCCATACTTGAGCATTTCTGGTCAATTATCATCTATTCCTGCTGCCTTTCCACATTTCAGGCTTTTGATGGCTTTTTCTACTTACAGTATGGATATGTATTCCTGATTGCATGCCTGGTCAGAGTTTTTTACCACTGTGGTATCACTACTTGTTTCATTTAGCAATTTTTCGAAGTAATTACTCTATTCATCAAGAATATCTTTTTTCCAGTTTTCATGTCACCTTTATCATCTCTAATTCCTTTTATAGCACTATTTCTCCATTTCTGAGCATTTTCAACAGCCCCCAGAATATTTTGCCATCTTCCTGATATTTATTTTCTATATTCTTACCAAAGTCTTCCCATGACTTGTTTAGCTAGTTTTACAACCCTGGAAATTGTACAAAGGCCATGTGAGTAACAAGTTGAAAAAGATTTTTTTTTTTTAGCTTCGCAGGGTGGTGAATGAGTAGAATGCATTGTCAGAGTGGTTAGTGAGTGTTCTAACATCAAATGTATTCAAGGCAAGGTATGTTAGTTACTGTAGTCTGTGAGTGCTCAACCTCTTGTGATGAGTTTTCGGACTCCGTAAAGACTTGGAAGTACTACTAATAATAATGAGGTACTATTAGTAATAATGTATCTTTCATGTAAAAGTACGATCAAATTGAATAATGACATTGTGATGAAAGTATCACATGATTCGTGGTCTAACAAAATGTTTGTTTTGTTTATTTAGTTATTATTATTATTTTGTTTAGCTCCATGCAGTATTCCTAACACTAGCACACTTCTCTGCCAGGAAAATGTGATATGTAAAAGTCACTAATATGCTTAGCTACAGATTAAAGTTGTTCAGTATTGCTAATCAGTTAACTCAGATGAAGAGTTGTCAAAGGAAGATAAAAAATAAATAATTAAAAAAAAAGAGGTCATAATACCGGCAAAATATGATAATGATCACACTATGCCTATATATATATATATATATATATATATATATATAAACAAAGCTGTATTTAGTTAGTCTGAGATAGAGATAGCAAGGATCTCTTTCCCTGGACTCTGATTTTCCTCTCACAAACAAACTGACTGGCATATGTAAAATTCACAGGAGTAATATACTATCCTCAAGGCTTTATCAATGCATTTATTCTAGATTATGTAAACTTATAGACATCGCCATTAGGTTTCAGCATTATGACTAATGATTCCATTCCGAACCACAGGATACAGCCCTATATCGTTATTAAATGGGTATCTTCATGGAGTGGAAAGACTCATCGTGAGAGGCCCACACTAACCATTATTCACAGAATACCTATCATACCTCTCCTTAAATTCATTTATTGTCACTGCACTCACAACTACCTCTAGGAATAATTTCATGTATTCACCACTCTTGAAGCAAAAAATTTAGTCAGCACACCCTTACACAGTTTATTATTATTATTCAGGCCTCCATAGAGTCAAAAGACTCATCGCAGGAGGTCCCTCCTAGGAAACACAAATTCTATCATACCACTCCTTAAACTCATTGACCATTCTCGCTCTCACCACTCTATCAGGCAATGCATTCCACGGTTCAACCACCCTCCATGCAAAGAAACCACTCCTCACCCTCTTGCTCACAGCTTCCTTTCGTAACTTCCAGAGATGGGCCCCTTGTCATCACTCCTTCCTGCTGTTCAACCAAGCTAAAGAACTTTCCATTGTCAACCCTGTACCCACCTCTCAACAGTTTAAAAGTCTCAATCATATCACCTCTCCTTCTATCTACCAAACTCTGCAGTCCACATTCCCTCAGCCGATCCTTATACCTAACATTGTACAATTCTGAAATCATCTTTGTTATCTGCCTCTATACCCTTTCCACAGTTAATTTATCCCCTTCAAATCCTGGGGACCAAATCTGAGAACAATAGTCTAAGTGTGGTCTGATCAGGGTCTTATACAATGGAATGATAACCCTTTTATCTCTGCAGGTCAGTGTCCTTTTCAGTATTGCAGCAATTCTCTGTATTACCTTCACCATCTTCGCAATATGTCCCCTGAATTTCAGATTTCTATCAGTCATCAACCCTAGATCTCTTGTATCCCCACTTCCTCCCATACAACTCCTCCAATAGAGTACGAAGTGTCCCAAAAAACAGGTTTCATCTGTGGTGGGAGTCAACCCCACGACCTTTGCATTAGAAATCCAACGAGCTATCCACTGTGCTAAGTGACACTCATAATTAATGCCAGCAGTACCGAGGGTTCCCCGTTGGCCATCCTCCCAAGTACTAACTGTGCTGAGGTTTTGCTTAACTTTAGTGATCAGATGAGAACTAGTGCTTTCAAACCAATCTGGCCACTGAGTTCCAGGTGTGACCCCTTGTTATCTCTCCATTTGTCATGTATTGAAAAATTTATTTTGTGTAAATCTTATAGAACCCCTTTAGTAACTTACAAGTTTCTATCATGTCCCCTCTTTTCTTCCTGTCAACTAAACTTTGCAACCCCATACCTTCAATCAATCCTCATAGGAGCAATGCATAGATCTAAATCTGTATGTACAGTAGTCAAGATGTGGCCAAAGCATAGTATTATAAAGAGTAATAACTTCCCTGCTGTTACTTGTTAGTGTGTAATTTAAATTCCAAATAATTCTTTGAGCTATTTTACCAACTTTTGAATATGCCCTCTGAATTTTAACTCCATGTTCACCATTATCCTCCAAGCCCCTACTCTGGTCAGTTTCCTGCAATCCAGTACCATCAAATGATACATCATATGCAACTGTTTCAAACCATAGTGCATAAACTTATCTTTTTTCAACATTAAATTGACAGCCTTTGTCCACACTACCAATTTATTTAAATTGTCTTGCATATCTGCATCACCTCTATCATCTATTTTTCTCTCCAGTTTTCAGAAAAACAACTAAATATCTCTTCTTAAATCATCCCTATATCATTAGTCTACTTTAGTGTCATGTAGCTTATGTCCTGTGCATATGTATATTTTCCTGATGATGATGACGATTTTGAAGTAGAGGTCAAAAAATCAAGTGTTCTTTGCTTAATTGTAAGTAAAGTAATATTTTTTAAATAATTTCTCTATGAGGATCAAGTCAAGGATTTATGGGTCATAAATGCAGTTTGGTTGATAGGCAGAAGAATATAATACAATTTATGATATATTCTATCCTACAAACCACATTTGTGGTTTGTAGGATAGAATATATCATAAATTGTATGTGGTTTGTAGGATAGATTAAGAAAGTTATCAGTACATGACAAGTGGCAGGGTACAGCATTTTTCAGCAGGATAGGAAAGGAAAATGTGGTGTTGGAGTGCTGCTTATGATAAGTAATGACTTATGTCCTCTAAGAGTGGAGGCTTTGGAAGGCAGTGACACTAATGGTTTTGAAAGTATATGGTGTGAGGTAGAAGTGGCCAAGACAGGATATTTAGTGGGGTGTTGCTATAAACCAGGGAGCACAGAGGGCGAGGACCAGGAGATGTTTAGGCAGTTGAGCTTGGCAAGTGCAAGAAGAATGATTGTTATGGGAGATTTTAACTACAGCAGTATTAGCTGGGAAGAGGAAAATGCAATTAGTATGAAGGGGATAGAATTTCTGGAATTCTTGAGGGACAAATGTCTTTGGCAGCATGTAATAGAGGGAACGAGAAGTTCAAGAGTTTTGGATTTGGTTATAGCATCAGAAGAGCTGATAATAAGTGAGATGATATCTCTCTCACCAGTTGGAGAGAGTGGTTTGACTTGGAAGATGAACAGGACATGCAGGTGTATCAGAGAAAAGGGAACATATGTGGAATTATAAGGCAGGTGATTATAATAGTCTTAGGTATCAACTAGGGGCAGTTCCATGGAGGGCAGAATTGGAAGGCCAGGATATCATTAGGGCTTTGGAAATTGTGAAAGAATATTTGTTAGCAGCAGCTTACTATTGCTATAGTCTCCTATAGCAATAGTAAGCTGTATTCCATGGGTGAAGAATCGAACACAATTTGGTGTAAAATGGATGACAAACGATATCAAACAGAAACTGTAGTTGAAAAAGAGATTATGGAAGAGATATAAGGAGAGGGGTGGAGGACAGATACATGAAGAATATAACACACAGGCCAGGAGAGTGACCAGAATGGTGAGGAAGACAATGGTTTGACTTGGAAGATGAACAGGACATGCAGGTGTATCAGAGAAAAGGGAACATATGTGGAATTATAAGGCAGGTGATTATAATAGTCTTAGGTATCAACTAGGGGCAGTTCCATGGAGGGCAGAATTGGAAGGCCAGGATATCATTAGGGCTTTGGAAATTGTGAAAGAATATTTGTTAGCAGCAGCTTACTATTGCTATAGTCTCCTATAGCAATAGTAAGCTGTATTCCATGGGTGAAGAATCGAACACAATTTGGTGTAAAATGGATGACAAACGATATCAAACAGAAACTGTAGTTGAAAAAGAGATTATGGAAGAGATATAAGGAGAGGGGTGGAGGACAGATACATGAAGAATATAACACACAGGCCAGGAGAGTGACCAGAATGGTGAGGAAGACAATGGTTTGACTTGGAAGATGAACAGGACATGCAGGTGTATCAGAGAAAAGGGAACATATGTGGAATTATAAGGCAGGTGATTATAATAGTCTTAGGTATCAACTAGGGGCAGTTCCATGGAGGGCAGAATTGGAAGGCCAGGATATCATTAGGGCTTTGGAAATTGTGAAAGAATATTTGTTAGCAGCAGCTTACTATTGCTATAGTCTCCTATAGCAATAGTAAGCTGTATTCCATGGGTGAAGAATCGAACACAATTTGGTGTAAAATGGATGACAAACGATATCAAACAGAAACTGTAGTTGAAAAAGAGATTATGGAAGAGATATAAGGAGAGGGGTGGAGGACAGATACATGAAGAATATAACACACAGGCCAGGAGAGTGACCAGAATGGTGAGGAAGACAAAATTGGAATATGAGAAGAGATTGGCACTAAGATCCAAAGAAAATCCTAGGGAATTTTTTAGCTATGTGGCCAGTAGGTGGAGAAACGATTGTGGAAGAATGACATTGCGGGATAAAAATGGGAATAGAGTGACTGATGCAGAGGACATCGTGGAGTTGTTCAATGAGCACTTTATTGGAGTATTTCATCCTGGAGGAGGTTTTAATACTAGAGGGATAGGGCAGGTTTAGAGGTGCAAGAGGAGAATATGTTCCAAGTACTGAGTACTCTGAATACCAGTAAAGCTGTTGGACTGGATGGTATTTCACCACAGGGTTTTGAGAGAATGTGCTAAAGAACTGACAGCTCCATTGACCTGGCTTTTCAATAAAAGTTTGGCTGCGAGAAAGGTACCCAGGAAATGGAAGGAAGGTAAGATAGTGCCTTCTAGTCTCCTATAATTAAACACTTCTAGTCTGCTACTGCCCTTATTCCGCTGCATAAGGGCGGTAGCAGACTAGAAGTGTTTAATTATAGGCCTGTTTGTCATCAGTAGTTGTTAAGGTCTTGGAGAAATTAGTGAGGGACTATATGCAGCGTTGGGCAGATGAGGGTAATGTTATCTGTGAGAATCAACACGGATTTGTTAAGGGGTGCTCTTGCTTTGTAATATGATTGCCTTTTATAATAAAGTGACAAGGGCAGTTGATGAGAGAAAGACATATACTGCCATTTTTTTTGGATTTTGCAAAGGCGTTTGACAGGGTGCCACATGATAAGCTGATATTTAAATTGCAGCACATGGGTTTAAATGTTGGGTTAGTCAAATGGTTTCAGGATTGGCTGACTGATAGGTATCAGAGAGTTGTGTATGGTGGAGCATTATCAAAGAGGCAGAAGGTTACAAGTGGGGTTCCACAGGGCTCAGTACTGGGACCTGTATTGTTCAATCTTTATATGCATGATATTGTCAATGGATTACAAGGGGACATTCAGTTGTTTGCGGATGATGTGAAGCTGGGAAGGGTTATTAGTAATAGTGGAGATGTGGCAGCCCTGCAAGAGGATTTGAATAAACTAGACATATGGGAAAATGAATGAGGGTTTCAGTTTAATGCAGCAAAATGAAAGTCTTGAGGTTTGGGATCCATCGATGGGAGGATGCATACTCAATTGGAGGAGCTGTACTGGAGGAGGTAGGGGGAGACGAGATCTGGGGGGTGATGATTGATAGAAAACTGAAATTCAGGGAGAATATTGCAAAGGTGGTGAGGGTAACTCAGAGGAGTGCTGCAATACTGAGAAGGACGCTGACCTGCAGAGATAAAAGAGTTATCATTCCGTTGTATAAGATTCTGATCTGACTACACTTAGACTATTGTTCTCAGATTTGGTCCCCAGGATTTGAAGGGGATAAATTGACTGTGGAAAGGGTACAGAGGCAGATAACAAAGATGGTTTCAGGATTGTACAATATGAGTTATGAGGATCGACTGAGGGAATGTGGACTGCAGAGTTTGGTGGATAGAAGAAGGAGAGGTAATATGATCGAGACTTTTAAACTGTTGGGAGGCAGTTACAGGGTAGACATTGGAGAGTTCTTTCACTTGGTGGGAAGGAGCCATCCCTGGAAGTTACGAAAGGAGGCTGTGCGCAATAGGGTGAGGAGTGGTTGCTTTGCATAGAGGGTGGTTGGACCTTGGAATGCATTGCCTGAGAGAGTGGTTGGAGCTGGGAACGGTCAATGGGTTCAAAGAGTGGTATGATAAACTTTGTGTTTCCTAAAAACTACCTCTCACGATAAGTGTTTTGACTTCACGGAGGCCTGGATAATAATAATAATAATGACGAGGAGAGAAGGGTATCTGCTCTGGAAGTGAAGAATGTAGTTCAGCAAGTGCATGAGGACTAGCTTATTTTGCTTAGAAAATAGTGATTGAGTGCAAGAGGTTATCAGAGACAGGTGATACAGCAGGAGTAGTGTGTTAGTTATTAAGTTTGCAGAGGCCTATGCCCTTATAACAAAAATAATAAAAGTATGACAAGGATCTGTACTTAAGTTTTGCTGATCTGGAAAAGGCATACGATAAGGTATGAAGAAAAATTTTTTTCAAAATACTACAATTATATGGGATGAATGGAACATTATGCAGAGCAATACATAGTCTATATTTAAGTTGTCAGTCAGCAGTTAGAATTGAAGGAAATACAGAAAGATGGTCTGATGTAAAACCAGGTGTAAGACAAGGTTGCACATTATTTCCACTGTTATTCATCATCTATATAAATGACATTATGAAAGATAGAAAGTGGTATTAAGCCTGATATTAGAATTGGAGATGTCAAACTTAGCTCTTTGCTTCATGCAGATTATGTTGTAATCCTAAACACATGTAGTGCAAGTCTCCAGGATTCTCTATCTAAATTGAATAACAGTTATAATAAAGTTGGCATGAAAATAACAAAACTATGAAAATAGGCAGGAGCATAGAAAATTTCAGTTGCATTCTGAATGGAGATCCTGTAGAACAAGTATTTCAGTTATTTAGGCACAGTTTTTAGTGAGTATAGCAAATTAAATCTTGAAATAGACTGCTGAATAAATTTATATAGAAAAGAGAAATTAGCCAAAAAACCAATTCAGCAGTATACAAGACAGTGTTCAAACCAGTTTTAAGTTTTGGATCTGAGAATTGGATTAGAAATATAGCACTTGATCAAAGACTAGAGACCACAGATTTGAGGGTTCTAAGGAAAATTAGAAGAGTAAACCGATGGCATCAACAGCACAATCATATTATAAATGAAGATATTAGAAAGAAACTTGATATTATTAGCATCCAAGAATGTGTCAGTAGAGCTAACCTAAGGTAGTATGACCGCTTAAATAGGTGAGGAAAGGTTTGAGCAAAACAGGTGTTTAATGTCAAGATACTATGAAACAAACCAGTAGGAAGACCAAGGTCTAAGTAGATTGATTCAATCAGAAGTGTCTTAGAAGCACAAAATGTTAATGACAATATTGGAGTGCTCACAAGTAATAGATTGATTTGGAAGAAAATTGGTGATAAGATATTAATAAGAATGTAAACTTGATAGTGTAGTTCTCTCATAGTAACCTGAACACCTGTTGAGGGCATACATATCAGGAAATTGATGATGATGATATCATTAGTATATAAATTAAAGAGTACTGGCCCTAATACACAGCCCTGAGATTCTTCATTAGTCATCACCCTTGATTACCCTGAATCCACCTCACCAGTTACTTACTCACTGGTATCTTTCTGTCTGTCATTCCCTTATCCATGCCACCAGCTTCATATCCATTCACATTTGTTCCAACTTATGTAATCCATGCAGTATTCTAGCAAATGTCTTTGCAAAGTCTAGCGTTATCATGCTATAGCCTTATTTCTAGCGTTATCATGCATTTCCCTTATTTAATTTTGCTGTCACTTTATAAAATGTGAGTAAATTACTAAGGCAGGATCTATCTTTTATAAAGCCATGTTGCCTCCTGTAGAGTATCATATTCGTATCCACCCATTCCTGAAATTTACTTTTAACCAACTTTTCCAATGCTTTAACCACCACTCCTGAGATACTAATTAGTCTATAATTTGGTTCTTCTCTCTTGACACTGCCTTTATGTAATGGAACTGTCTTACCCTCTTTCGATTCCCTTGAACCTTGGCAGATCTGAGAGTTATAGCTGCCATAGCACAATTGGAAGAATAGCAGAACATTGTGCCCTTCGATTGGAAAAGACCTGGGTTCGATCCTTCGTGACGAGGGGAATTCTTATATGGGCTTTTTTCAGTTGAAGGTGAGTTAGCCAATCTCATACAGTGGTAGCAGGGTTTTTTCTCCCGGAAACTCATGTTTTTCATCCCGTATACATACAAATCGGCCTTCAGAACACATGCAGTTTACAGACAAAAAATTCTGTTGTTGATGGTAGTAGTGTCGAGTTGGAGAATTAAGTAGTAGTGGAGAGGATGAGATGTATTTAGCGAAGTAGAGTGCCTTCCCACGATGAGTCTTTGGACTCCCTGGAGGTGTCACGTAATAATAATAACTTAATCAGAGACACTTCCAGTTCTCTTGCACATTCATATAGTACATAGACTGACATGCCATCCAGTCCCACTGCTATATTCACAATGATATTTTTCAGTTTGCTGAGCAACTTCAGTTAATTTACCTCAATTCTTATATCAGGCTCTGTCACATCAGTAACTGCACAGTCTCCACCTGGATGATATACCCTTTCAAAGTGATCGCTTATTATTATTATTATTATTATCATTATTCCTGATACCTCCAAGGAGTCTGAAGACTCATCGCTAGAGAACACCTACAACTGTCTACAACTAAAATAGCCCAACTATTTCTTCTATTGCTTTTCTACCATCAGTAGTGAGTAAAGTTATCCTTCCATAATCATACTTTCTACACAGTAAAGAAACATTCTTTTGGATTTACTTCTTAGCTAATTTTCTCTCATAATCTGATTTAGCTTTGTGGTCATACTAGTCACCATTCTTGCCTGCACTTTGTATTGTTAATGAGCAACCAAGAATGTAATTTTTTGGCATCTTTAATTTATAGTTTATATTCCCCTCCATAATGCTTTCTTATTTTTGCAACTACTGCTCTATATTGCTACTCATCCATTTAATCCCTACTTGGTTTATCCTTCTAACCCTTGGTATGCATTTCAATACCACTTCTCTCAAACAATCTCTTACCACTTCCTATGCACTATTGTCATTCTTTCCTTGTTGTCTTCTAAGTCTGTCATAATTATAAGCCCTTCTTGATAGTGAATTCCACATGATTAGTAATTTTCCAGAACAAGTCTACATGATTGCTTTCTCCAGTTTCTCCAAAGAAAGTTGAGTTGTGAGTTATGGATTGATCTCCTGATGCTTTATGGTTATTACCAGCTCTAATGCTCCCATGATCCCCCTCTATCGCATGCTGTTTCAGGTATTTATCCATTAGTAACTGTGTGAATTCCATTTCCCTCTTGCCATGTACCATTTTTTCCTTCCAATTAATATCCCAATAGTTGAAGTTCCACGTGATAATCAGTGCAGCATGCACTCATTGGGCTAATCTGCTGATGATGCATGGTATCCACATCTTCCTCTGGATCCCTAGGTTTATAGTAGCAACCAACAATATGTTTTGTCTTATCGGCTTCCATCTCACATCAGCTAGCCTCAAATGAACCATCTTCCACAAAACATCAGGAAATTAAAGTAATTATTTGCAACATGGTCATAGTTTCCATAATTTTATCAAAATAAAATTCTGTTTTTGTTGGTTGAAGTTCTTCAGCTATCATTAGTAATACTTCTCCTCCTCCTCTTGTTCCATTTCCTCTATCCTCTCCGAAAATACAGTATCCATTACCTTATATCCCAGTAACTATATCAATTTCTGCCTACCATGTCTCGTTAATGCCGATAATGTTTGGCCAAATCAAGCTGACCAGTGCCAAAAACTGCTCTCCTTTATTTTTGATAATTCTGACATAACAGTGCTTCTTTGAAACTTCAAAGAAGCACAACCAGTAAACTCATAAATTATTTCTAATATTGGTAGTGAGAGTGATTACTGTGGTCTCTGTTTATGTGTCATTAATATGGGGATCATAATCCTTTATTTCTCCATTTGTATTTTAACCAACATATCTATGAATTTGGAATTTGGATGAGTTAAAAAAAAAAAAAGTTTCCATGGTAGGCGATCTCCTGTTTACTCTGTTGTAATTTAGGCAAGAAAATGTTGCTTTCGTTACAGGAAGCAACTAGTCCTTCAGTTAGAAAGGAGCGGACTTCGATTCCCGTTATGAATAGAGGAATGTTTTTATGGGCCTTTTTAATTGAAGATGAGTCATCCGATCTCATACAGAGATAGCAGTTTTTATTTATTTATTTTTGTTTCCTCTGTGAATTCGGGTTCTTCATCTCTGAATATAGGCAAATTGACCAGAGAACTTGTTTGTACGGTAACGGTCAAAAATACTATGTAGTCAGTGATAGATATTGTTGTGTAGACGATGCATTGTGTAGTAGAGACAGCTACATGTATATTGTGGCCTCACGCGACGAGGTGTAATATATAATAATAAGTGCTATACAACGAAGTCACGCAAGGCCAATTGCATTATACGTAGCAACATCGGTGAGCAACGAATACTTGTATTGAAATTTGACTAAACAAATTAGCATAACTTATTAAAATACAAAGTGTTAAACAAGACAACGTTAACTGCCTTACAATAATCAGTTTTTCTGCTTTTATCTTATATTCTTGGCATATTGCTGTCATGCATTTTTTTTTCTCTCCCAAATTTATTCTGTAGTACTACAATTTTATTTAACTAAGTACATTTCAAACACAGCCAAAAAAAAAAAAAAAAAAAAAGTGCTTATTATAGTGTCATTCGTAACCGTATGACGTCTGAGGAAGGACGTGGCGAGCTTTTGAGAGTACACCTGGTCGGCAATGCAAGCTATAGCGCAAGAAGCAATTGAAATTATCATAAAACATATAAAAGGGAGCATCGTTCATAATAAACATTGACGTTAACTTTATCGTTAACTTTTATTCAGTATAGTGTGGTCATATTTTAGAGTGAGTGCGCTATGTAATGGGTTTTATCATGTACATTCGTATTGTTAACATTTTTCTTTTTAATGCTTTGCAATATGGATTTGTACAGCTCCAGATTCAACCTGGCCATCTAAAACCTCTAGGTTCTCATCGTCCCCCTACTTCAGAGGGGATTAAAGAGCTCCCCACATTTCCACGCCCAGAAGACTTCTGGCGAGAGTACACACATCTTAGCAAGCCTGTGCTGTTTCATAAAGGCAACTTAGAATTCAGCGCTTTTCGGACCTGGTCTGACGAATATTTGGGGTAAGTGTAACAATAGCTTCTTAATAAGGTACTATGTCAATTAGATTTATTTTCTGTTTTGTTAAATGAAATAATAGGATCGTTGCTTTGGCTGAGTTTTTTTTTTTTTTTTTTTTTTGATTGATGGTGGTTTGGGTGCACACCCCTAATAATAAATTATAAGTAAATATAATTTTATAAATAATTAATACATATATTTCAAATTAGTATTACTTTCTTCTTCAAAATAATTATTGTAAATCATTTGCATGCCATTAAAATAATAGCTTTTAAGTACGAAAATGAAATTTACTCGTTTTCTGAATGTGTTTGGCGCCCTCTATAATTACCAGTTAATAGAAAAGGCTTAAAGCTGTAGCTTAGGTTGTTAAGCACGGATTATTTTATTTTCACGAAAATAACTGAAACTCGTCTTCAATTTCAGAAGATCATTATGGATGATAGAAAGGAAAGAACCATCTGGTGTGGAAATTTGTTGGAAAAAGTAACGGAAGATCTTCTGTATGAACTGTTTTTACAAGCAGGCCCTCTTGAAAGCGTAACAATTCCCAAGGACAAAAATGGGCGAAACAGAAACTTTGCATTCGTAAGTTTCAAACATGAAGAATCGGTAGCATATACACTTGCTTTAATGAGTGGATTAACATTGTATGGAAAGCCTATAAGACTAGAATTACGAACAGGAATGGAAAAAGAAGAAAATCCATATATTAAAGCTCTAGCTTTACATCACAGAACGCATTCGTGTCCAGCAGATATGCGAGGCTCGTATTCTCAAAAAAGAGAATTCAGAAATGGATATAGAAACACAGAATATCTAAGTCCACAAGGAGGTTATGAAAGAGGAAGATATACTGAAACAGGACACCGCCAAGACTGGGTAAGAGAAAGGGAGCAGCGAAATGAGAGATTGGCTGTTGATAAACCTTACCAAATTTCGCCAGTGAGCATGCCATGGCTGCCCCCTCCTCCTCCGCCTCCTCCTCAGTTTTCAGGAGGGAGCATTGGAGGTACTTATAATAACTGGGGAAATATGTCGAAAGAAATGTCTACAGATTTGTATAATTTGCAACGTGGTCAGATTGGTACACCTTGTGCTCAAAAGATGTATAGTCATGATAGAGAAAGATCATTTAGACATCACCCTTTTCGCAGGGGGAAATAGCATACATTACGTACCGCCCTGACTTTTTTTTCTTTTTCTTCTGTAAGTTTTCGATTAATAGGTTCATTCCTTTATATCAGTTAGTGTCCTTTACCCAGAAAATCATTTCCTGCCAAATCTCATAGTTTCAGAAACAGTAAACCATCTGCATTTAAATTGTCATGAGTCACTGTTGTAATTAGCAACTGGAAAATATTTTTGCACTCATTTTCAGATATATACATTTTCTCAGATCATGTGTATAGTTCACTCTGGAGCTAACTCAGTTGCCATTGCATGTGTAAATTTTCATGAAACATTTTAATGTTTGTAAGTGTGGCTATTTTAGAGAATTTTAATTTTTATCACCCATTCAAAAAATGACAATACTGCCATAGATTCCATGAACACTGTAAAATATTGTTAGTGATTCAGTTTACTTCTAATTTCATGTCATTCTTAGTAAGAAAGTGTTTATAAAGTTGCACAATGAATAATTAATGTAATATCAAAACAGTTTTTCATGTGTTTGAAAATAATTGTATCTTCTGTTGCTGATAAGTATGCATTGTACTCTTGATTTATCTAATTTAGTGTAGGTCAGCAACTTGGAATGCTTTAAATTTCTCTGCTGAATCTTGACATGTTGCGCATTTTTTCCCATTGTGGAGAAATGGGATAGTAACAATCTTATTGCAGCGTGCAGAATTTTTATTTTTAATTAACAATAGTGTGATTTAATCATCAAAACTTGATTAATACAATCACAGCTTAAACAGAGGAATAATAATATAATCATATAGTTCCGAGGTTAAATTATTCCCCCTTTCCTTTTCCGAGCATGTAATTCTAAAGCATCTCCTAAATTTAACAGGCCATGGTTATGAATTATGAAATGATGATTTGATTATTGCCTGTTAGATTGTTGTTGTGTCCAGCATTACAGTTTGTGTTTATGCACCATATTGTCCATTTGGAAGGTGTTCTTCTAGAATACCCCTGGATGTTTAAATGAACTTATCATCTGTTCATAGGCATTATCCATTCTGTAGGGTGGTATACTTTATCTTATGGATGTTTTAAAAATAAGTTTTCAATTGATAATTGGTTTCTTTGTATGGGTTAGCTGCCCTTTACCCAGAAAATCATTTTCTGTTAAATATCTTAAGTTTCAGAAATACAATGTAAATTTGTAATGAACAGTTTTTGAACATCACATCAGGTTGAAAATACATTGTATAAATATCGTTGGTGGCAAAGGTTCCTTCCCTGGAATGTAAAAATTTTATAAAAACATAAGTAGTTAGAATAAAATATTGCTCTTCACTTTCCTGTGCATATAAATTGCAGATTTAAGGTTAGTCTGTAAATAAAAGGCTATAAAGATTGAACATATTTACATTTTTCACAATATTTTGAAACTTTTTAAATTAATGAACATTAAATTTATATTATAATTAACTGTGTTAATTATATAAAAAATTTATAATGAAATTATATTTAAAATGTTAATTATAGTTAATAGTATTTTACTGCATATATTGCTGTTTGAGCTACAAGGGCAGCGTTCATGCTTAATCCATGTAATTATTAATTGTATATTTTAAGTATATTTTTTATATGTAAGATAAGCAGATTTAGTTCATTAAAAAAATGGAAAAAAGGAAATGTGTGATCTTAGAATTTTCATAATTTGATCCAGTTTCATTATTATTAAGCATAAATAAAATTTCTTATAAAATTAATAAAAAATTCACTTAGCTAAACATTTAAAGCATACTGTTAAGTATATGAAGGAATTATTTAATTACATTTGAACTTAACAGAAAATATTTGAGATCTTGAATGTTGAGTCATAAATACATATTATTATGCTTTTGTATATTTTATTCCTATTTAAGATGAACTACAAATCATTTCTAAATTGTAATGTTTTATTACTCAAGTATGTTATGAAGTAAATTAAGGTTTGCTATAGTTTACTTTTGAAAAAATATCAGCATGATTAAGGCTTTTTTATATATTTTTTATTAATTATAATAATAGTGTTTAAGAGGAGTAGCATGGGAATTTTCCCAGAAACTATACCTAATTTTTTATGTATATATATTTTTAGGGGAACCAAACCTTAAATTATCTTATTTAAAAACTTTGTTGTTAATTATTGGAAGTAATTATAGAATAAATATAGAAACGTTTCGATAGAAGCTTGAGGGTATTTTAATGTGGGGCACGTATTTTATTTATTCAATGCTACAGTCAGTTTTCAATGTATTAACATGAAATTTATTAATGTGCTTATAGAATAATGAACTGAACCGTTTGAGAATTAGTTGTTATTATATCAGTAATTATATTCATTCATTTAAACTAATTGTCATTGTCAGTGTTTGCATTTTTGGGATATGTTATAAATCTGTAGATTAATTTGGCAGTGATTCTCTGACTGACAGTCTTGATTATTCTGATAAGAATTTCTAGATGCTGGACTGAATGCTTAGTAATGTTCAATATATTTGCATTAAGCTTCTCAAACTAATCTATTATTTATTGAGTAGGTGAAGTGGTTATTTTACATTCTAGCACAGTATCATAGCAGATATTTCAGTAGTCTTAATGAGTCGATCGTTTCTACACTTAGAAAAGAAACTATTCTTATTAATTCTGTTTCTTTTCTATTTTACTTATTTTATTTTTTTGAAACTGTTACTGGAAATTATTTCTGTGGCTTGCATGAAATTAACACTGAATTGATTTTGACATTTAAAGCATAATAAATATATTTATTTTTGGGAATCCTTATAAATCTTAATTTCATTTAAAATATTTAGACTAGATTATAGCAATAAAATAAGTTAGGAAAAAGAAATATATGAATTCAAGTGTTATGTCTCAACTGTGGATGAATCAACCCAACTCTATTAGTAGCTTTCCTTATTTAGTAATAATTTAATTTCTTGTAGTCATTAGCAACTGTCTTCAGATTTAGTAAATACTCTTAGCACTATTTCATAATCTTGCATTTTTCCATTGAATTACTTATACAAATGAAGTAGAAAAAGGCCATCCATAGTATTGTTAAAAATAATTGATTTCATTGCAACAGAAAAAAAAATTTCATAGCTAAATTTTGAAGATATGAAATCAAATTATGGTACTGAAAAAATATTTAAACATTTTAATTATAACTGGTAAATTAAAGTTAAAATATGCATGAGAAAAATATGCATTCTGCTTGATCTCACATTATGATGTGATGAGCATTCCCTTGACTGACTGAGAATTTATAATATAATATGGACTGCTTGATATATAGTAGAATAACATGCTGCTCATATGAAAGAAAGCCACAGGAAGGCTATTAGGTGTAATTGCGTGATTCATTGCTGACAACTACTACTTACTTTTTCTCATATTTACATTCATTCTGGATAGTTCCAGAATACCTGTGGCTTATATTCATACACATGCTGTTTCATTGGTTTATTTTGTAGAAATGTTGTGTATTTTCTACCTGATGTTTACTTTAGCCTGATGAGAGAGGTTTATCGTTTTTAGCAGCATTATGGATGGTCTTTTTCATTGTTTTGTTTTGTTTTCTTTTCTTTTATTTCTATTTTGTTTGAGGTGAGATGTTGATAAGCTCACTATAGCCTCATTGTATGTCTAGTTCATTGTTAATGAATATATGAAATTACATTCTAATACTCTTAAATGATCATACCATGCTAAATGTTAGTATGTTTCTTCATAGCAATTTGACGGTAGTTCCTCTTTATTGCTCTTCTTGACAGCTTGATTTTGGAATATCTAGTGCAGTAATTATCAGTCTGGTCAGTCATATACTTGTTCATTTTCATCCATGTTGAGAAAATGCACCAAAATGTTATGTTGTCTTATTCAGTAATAAATTTTTTTCTTACTGTCCTGTGAGAATTCGTTCCTTTTTATTAAATTTTTGCATATTTCAGCAGTAGCTTCATCAGCATATAATTTTTTTTTCTCTGTTGTGTCATAATCTATTGTTGATGTATTTTCTTTTACATTTGTGATTTGTTGTATAAAACAGTCAAAGTCCATACTATTGAGCTAGTTCTAGTTTACTGCTTTCATAATTCCAATAGTTTCAGGGAACTACTTGGTTTAAAATTTTGACTTCAAAAAAAGTAGAACAGTGGTGTCTTCTGACCTTTTCTGGCATGGAGACCAGGCAGATTGTAAATAAAAAGCAATAGGGAACTATGCCAACGACATTAAAAATTGACGAGAGGAGTGCAACTGAAAATATATGCAAACATAGAAAAAATTTTTTTTGAAGGGAGGAAAAAAATTTATTAAAATGTCAAATTAACTAATCACTATCATATTAAAAAATGCGTATGTTTGGAGTTTCATATTAGAATGCTTAAAATGAAAAGATTACATAATACACTTTAAAGGCTCTTCAAAAAATTATCTTAAAAGTTTTAGTAAAGTGAACATCATGCATTTTTTTTGTTTTAATTACACATTTATAAACATAACTTGTTAATCATTTTTTTTATTTAATTTTTATTTTTTGAAATTTGAAAGTGATTTTCCTTTAAAGTTCTGTGTATAACATGATTACACTAAATGGCAAAATATATTCAAGAATTAAACTTTTTGTCTTCTCGGTCAGTATACTGTTTTCGGTTAAGGTTTTTTTTTTCGTGTGTATCAGTATGTGAAAAAGATGCCTAAAGCAGTAGGAATTAGTAAATTTGATAGAGTAAAAAATTACACTAATTATAAATATACATAAATTTGATGACTGCATTGTTTTAATAAACTTGCAAAGCACTGAAAAACTCCAGCATAAAAACAACACTAAGATGAACATAGTAACTATGTCATTTGAAATTACCGAATTTATGGTCAACTAATAAATTTGGATGAAGTTACAAAAATGCAATTTTTATTTTTTTGAATTGCCATTTACCCTTGGATTAAAATGACATTTTTCCAAAGATGATACACTTATTTGCCACAAACAGTGAAGATCACTATCTAACATCCTTTTCTGTTTTGAAATTTATCCATTTTCATGTGAGAAGCTTCTCATGAATAACTGAAAACAAAGTGAAAAAAAAAAAAAAACGTAAAAATTGACATATAGTCAGTGGCATATTCAATATATGTAATTGCATGCAATTTGTTAGTAAAAGTTGTTGAAAATACATGCATATCTTTAGTCCAGGGCTGCAGCATTACCAACAGGAAATTTGACCTTATTGGAACAAACTTATTGAAGTGATGTTTGAAACACTGATGGTTTTGAAATTAGGCATACTGTTAGGTAAATGCCAGATGAATATAATAGTTTGTACACACAAAGTAGGATTGTTGTTAATTCTGGAGTGCACAATTCGAAATACATCAGGACTGGAATGCATTTTGCTAAGTTAACATATTCTTGCCAGAATGTGTCTCTTACTGACTGGTGCATAATAAGACACAGCCCTATATATATGAGTGTGTATGTGTAAGGATTCTTCTGATGTTACATGGCAGTAGATCAGAGGAGAAATAAAGTGAGCTGTTGGTATAGTGTAAGGAGATTTACCTTGGTCCTCTAAATAAATTAGACTGATGCCAAGAGATTATCTTTTTCTTTCAGTGATACTACACTGATGCCATCTTGGATGTGAGAGGGTGAATGGCAGTTGTGACCTCACAAAGCCTAATTGTCTCTTAGGCTTTGTGAGAAACCAGAGTGGATTTGTTGATGGATTGTTATCAATCCTTCATGCAGTCAAATGACTTCTCACAGGCAATCCTGTGACATTAACACATCACTGAAACTGTCCATTAAGCTCAATGTTTTTATACATGTCACACTCTCAAGCCACTCCATACAAAGAACCTGCTCCTCATCCATCCCCTTGCTCACACCTGCCTTATACAGCTTCCAGGAATGCCTCTTCTATGCCTGCCTCTCACCATTCTCTGAAATATCTCATATTAATTTGGTAAATATCCCTTATCAACTTGGAGGATGAGACAACAGGAATGCAAGATAAACAGGGAGAGATAAGTTAGACAAGGAGACATTGCATGAGGGGAAATGGATGTTGGAAGAAGTATTTGAATGCATAAGAATGAGATGTAAGGAGAGTATTTGGGTATGAAGTATTGGTAAGCAGTCAAGGGCATGTGTCGAGAAGTTACAACTAAGAGGTGGCATGGATAGGACTAGTTATAGACTCGAAATGAATTGCTATGTTTATTTGGGAATGGCAGGATTATCAGAATTAAAGGAGACAAAAATGTCACTTGATTGTTCATTTGCCCAAACAATATTGGAATAGGTGAAATGTAGTCTGATGGGAGTCAGTGTTTTTCATGAAAATTGTGGTAAGCACTACTGATGATGATAGGGAAATTATGTCCACTCAAGGGATATAGGCAGATTGGCTAGTAAACAAAAGTTGATTGTTTTGGATGATTTTAATTATGATAATATGAAGTGAAGGGATGCCATCTGAGAATAAACACAAGGAATTTGAGGTATTGTGAGATAATCGTCTTTGTCTTTTTCCTTTCACTGTTATTTCAGTATTAGACTTGCTGGCCTGTTCCACCCTCACATCTCTTTAAAGACATTCTTCTATTTCATTTTTCTTTTAGTTTATATTGTTTAATATTCATTTTGAATATTAAATATTAGGAATTATGAATACTAATATTATTTTGAATATTAGTCTATTGGGTCACATTCTGTTCACCTGTTGAATTCATTTGTTTCTATGAAGGTGCTGAAAAGTTGTGATTGTCTCTTGTTTGTAAAGTTGGGTTCTTGTAAGTTTTCTTTTTTTTTTTTTATAATTAGTTTAGTGTAAGCTACTGTTTCTCATAGAATAGTTAGTCTATTTTTTCATTGTCTATGTTTCACTTCCTTATAACAGTCAAAATATAAACAGACAAAACAAAAATAATGTATAATAAATACATAACCAAAAATCCAGTACATACGGAACTCTAGGAAATTGATATAGTAATTGGTGTTTACCTAGAACAAATGATCACAGTATAGGGAGGGAGGCTATGAAGAAATTATACATAGCATTCAGTTAGTTGGATAGCCTTTGGAAAACATCATGAAGGACTTAAAGGAGACGTACCAAATCTGCCTTCAAAGAAAAACATTTGACAGTTGTGTACATCCAGTAATGACATGTGGAAGTGAAACATGGGCTTTGACTAAAATATTGACCAACAAGTTGAGGACTACCCAGAAGAAAATGGAATATCATTAAGCATTACCATTCAAGATAGAAAGCACAATGCTTGGCTCAGCACTCAGACCAGAGTGAGAGCCATAACAGCCATTAAAAGATCAAAATGGCAATTGGCAGGTCATATTGCAAGAAGTAACACTCAAAAATGGACAAAGTTGATCTGAATGGTATTCCAGAGATGGAAAGAGAGCTACAGGAAGACCAAAGAGATGGTGGATGGATGAGGTTAAAGATGGCTGGAGCTCAGCTCAAAATAAGTGAATGGAGGAGGACTTTGGGGAACGCCTTCATCCAGCAATTGATAGAAAATGGCTGATGATGATAAATTTAGCTAAAAACATGTTCTTAATCTTGTATTTCTTAGTACAAAATTTGGTTTAAAGATATCACTAATCACACCTGTGATTTTGGTGAATTTCTTAATATTATGTTTTGAATCTGTTGCTTCACTATAGCTTTTATATTACAACCAAGATAATTAAAATTATTGACCTATTCAGCTTTGATTTTTAGAACTGTCTTTGCTTATTATTAGCTCCTTTATTTGAAATGCCATAATCTTGTTATATCCAAAATATTCTCATGCCATATTTATTATTATTATATGGTATTTCCAAAAACTATGTCCTTTAAAGGACAAGATCCAGCAAGAACTAAAATAGTAATAGATAACAAGATCTTAGAACAGGTGAATTCATTTAACTACCTAGGGATGTATGATCACATATGAAAAAGATATAAACGTAAAAATTGCAAAATATTTAAAAATAATAGGTGTAATTAATTCTATATTTAAATCAAACCTAGTTCAAAAACAAACCAGACTAAAAGTATACACTACATTAGTCCTACCAGTCTTAATGTATGGAAGTGAAATGTGGACAATAAAACAAAAAGATAAACAAAGACTAACAACAGGAGAAATGAAGTTTATGAGAAAAACTGCAAAGTATACCCTATTTGATCACAAAAGAAATTATGAAAGAATTAAACCCAGAACCAGTAATAGAAAAAAATTAAAAAATCTAAACATAAATGGATGGAACATGTTCAAAGAATGAAAACAGAAAGATTACCAAAACAAGCCTTAAAGTACAAGCCATTAGGAAAAAGAAAACCAGGACGTCCTGTTAAATGATTCAACGATGACTTCTAAGGCCGGAATAGGCCATGCTAGACCTAAATCGTTGATGCGCATGATGATGATATGGTATTTCCATGGAGTCTGAGACTTATCATATCATAGAAAACCCAAACTAACTATTATACACAGAAAACCTATTATGCAGAAGGTTCTAATAAGGAAGAAATGGAGGAAATTTTAGTTATTACTAACACCATGTTGCAACATAATGTGTGCAAATTCACATGGAGAGAAGATGCAAGAAAAGTCTCATTAACTATGTTATGGTTGATAGCAATGTTTTCCCATTGGTTCAGAACGCAAGATTATAAAGAGAATTTTAATTGGAAGTGATAACTATCTAGTGTTCAGCAGGATAAAATTATATTTCATATTGAAAAGAAGAGTGCATAAGAAAGTTAAAACAAATCAAAGTTGAGCAGCTTTCAGAAGTGAACTCTAGACTCAGATGCACAAACATTCAAGATAAAATGAAAGAGTTTGAAAACAAGAACCAAATCTTGTGGATTCAGTGGCAAACTCTGCCATTGATTGATTTAGTGAGAAGCATGTGGTGAGGTTGTAAGGATAGGAAAATCAGAACTCCATGGTGGACTCAGGAAGTTAAAGAGGCAGTCAAGGAAAGGAAGAAAGCATATTGAAAGTTCCTGGCAAGTAAGTTAGCTTGTGCTCTTAGACAATACAGATAAAAATGTAAGAAAGTGAAGCACTGTGTAAAACTAGCTAAACAAAGTCATGGAAGACTAGTTAGATCATAGCAAAATATTCTGGAGGCAAGTCCAAGAATGGAGGAAATCATACTGTAAATGGAAGCAGATGATAAAGGTGACATGAAAAGTAAGGATAAAGGTATTTTAGATGTCTGGACTAATTACTTTAAAGACTGTTAAATGAAACAATGTCACCACTGTGATAGAAAACTCCTGACAGGAATGCAGGCAGGAATACACATACATATACTGAAAGTAGAAAAAGTAATCAAAAACCTGAAATGAGGAGATGCAGCTGGAATAGATGAAATTCAACCAGAAATGCACAAATATGTAAGTATAAAAGTTTTAGAGTGGCTGCGTAATTCAGAGGGTGATCGAATTCTGGATGACTTGAGCAAAGCTCTCATAGTACCCATCTATAAAAAGGAAAATAAAACTGAATGTGAGAATTAGAGGTATTTCCCTATTGATTGTTTTCCTGGTAAAATATGCAAGTATTATTATTATCATCATCATCTGACCCCCATGGAATCAGAGACTCATCGTGGGAGATACACACCGTTGCACACAGTGCTCATCCAACCGTGCCCTAAACTGATTCAATGTATCTACATTCACAACACTCAGGTAGTGCATTTCACTCACCAACCACTCCATGCAAAGAACCTGCTCTTCACTCCTCTGCTCACACCTATAGTTTCCAGGGATTGCCCCTTTTTTTTACTGCTCTCTCTATCTCTCATTCTATGAAAAATCTCTTTCATGTCAACCTGATAACAACCCCTGACTAGCTTATCTCTTGTCTCAATCATATTCCCCCCTCCTATCATTCATGAGACTGTGTAAGTTACATTCTCTCAATCTGTCCTTGTACTCCACATTCCACTGACCACTTTTGTGAATCTTCTGGATCCTTTCTAGCATATCTTCATCACTATAAAAACCTGGCAACCAAATCTGTGCACAATAATCCATATGAGGCCTAATATGGATTGTTGTGGCACTTTTGTTTTCCTTACTAAGCGAGTCACTCTCCTGGCTTATTCTTTATAATCTTCATGTAACTAATTATTACCATTATTCATCTTGTACTGCCTCCAAAGTATCTTCTTCCAGATTTCATGCTTAAGCTCCTCATTCATCCATTTTACACCTACCTTATTCAGCCTTTTGGCTTTCGGAATACATTCACACATTGATGGTGTTACGTGTTTCATTGTCAGTTCTGAAGCAGCTTTTATTTCCTTATTGCTCAACTCATTCATTGCTATAGCTCCCAGATGTCCCCTAAGCTTGTCATAATCACCAGCCTTGTACTTCCACATACAGGGTGTTCGGGATAAATTTGACATATTTATAATTAATTATATTTTTCCGTAAGTTACATGTATTAACACACACTTCTCTTCATTTAAAAGTTTGGACCCTTCTTCATTCATATACAAGATGTCAGAAAGGATGGATAGCTGGAACCCACCTGAATCATGGAAGAGAATAACTTGTATCATGATGATTCGTGCCCGCCATCAAAATAAGGATATTACGACTGCTGCCCAATGCTCCCTGAATACAGTAAAAACAATCAGGCATGAACTAGAGACTTGCAATGGTGACTACGAGGATGTAGCAAGAAGAAAGATCCCTAGCAGACGATCTGATTGCGTTCGTACAGCAGAATTCCTCGCAAATCTGCAGGAACAGGTGTTGAAGAACCCTGGCATTGGAATTCGGGCTTTGTTCGTGGAGTTGCTAACTGTAGTCAAGCCCTGGATAACAAGGGTAGCCAATGGTAGGCCGTATGTATGGCAGCAGGATTCGGCCCCTTGCCACACCTCTGGGAAAAGTCAAAAATGGTTGTCTGAAAATTTCTACGACTTCACCAGTCCAAATGTTTGGCCTCCAAACTCCCCAGACCTTAACCCCATGGATTATTTTGTATGGGGCGCAGTTGAAAAAGACACCAATCGCACTTCCAGTAATACAAAAGCCCAGTTAATGGATAAAATTAAAACAGTTTTTGCGGCCCTTCCCAGGGAGACTGTAGCATCAGCTTGTTCGAGGTTCCGAAGCAGAATTGAAGCTGTGATCGATGCTAATGGTGGTTATTTTGAGTAAATCTTGTTGATAGTATTGTAATTAACTCTGCCTGTAATGTTTTTTTGTCAATTCATTAAATTTAATAGATACAAAGAAGATTTTCTTTTTCCTTACGAAACTGTCAAATTTATCCCGAACACCCTGTATATCTTTTCCCTCACAGAAGTCTGCATGTTGCTAGCCACAACCCAGGTGTTCACTTCGTGAACACTCACCAACTTGAGGAAAGGGCAAAATCCCACTTACAATTACATTCTGTGATGAAATGATCAGATCTAAAACTCACTCCTCGCATGCTGTCCTTTATGTGCTGCTTGAGATAGTTATATCTCAAGAAATTCATTTTCCTTATTCCCAAATGCTGTCTCTTCATTCTGTTATTTTGCCATAATTAAAATCATCCATAATAATTACCCTTCCTTTGTTCACTAATCCAAGTTGTTTATACGTTTCTTCATCACCACTCTCCACATTTCCGGGTTCATAGCAACATCCAACTAAATATGTCTTCCTATCAACCTCCATGTTACACCATCTACCTCATAACCATTGCCAATATTTTCATCTTTCATATCTACCTTATGTTGACCTTTCCCCTGCTATCACAGCAGCACTCTCCCCCCCTTCATGTCCTTTCAAAATACTGTATCCTTCCATTTCTATTCCCATTAGAATATCATCTTGATTCAACCATAATTCACTTATTCTAATGATTTTTAGATGAATAACTCAATCAGTATAACCATTTCATCTGCCTTATTTCTGATACCTCTGGCATTTGAAACAAACACAGTAATTCATTTTTCAGTCTATAACCAGTCCTATCCAATTCACATGTTGGTTGTGATTTCTCCACCCTAGTAGGTGTAAAATGGATGAGTGATGAGAAGCTTAAGCACGAAATCTGGAAAAAGATATTTTGGAGGTAGTACAAGATGAATAATGGTAATGGTTTCTCAAGTATACTTGAGAAATAGCTAAGAAAATTTCTGAAAGGGAAGCTTGGTGAAGAACAAGCTGGATTCAGGCCAAATAGAGGTTTTCATGATCGGTTTGCACGTTGAAACAAATAGTTGAGAAATCTTGGGCATATAACATGGATTTGTATTCTGGAAAAGGCATGTGCCAAGAAGAAAGCTTTTCAAAATGTTAGTTATATGGTGTAAATGATATTATATCAAGTAATACATAGTCTGTATTTAAGCTGTAAATCAGGCAGTTAGAATTGAAGGAGGTACAGGAAGATAGCTTAATATTAAATCAAGTGTACAAGAAAGATGCACATTATCTTGACTGTTATTCATTATCTATATGGATCACATGAAGCCGAGTGGTATTAATTCTGATATCAAATTGGATATGTTAATCTCAGTTCTTTACTTTATGCAGATGATGTTATACTTCTGAATAAATCCGGTACAAATCTGCAAGATTCCTGACTGTGTAATAAATTTAATATAAAATCAGCAATAAAAAGACAAAGACAAAAATAGTCATAAAAATTGAAACATCAACTGTTAACTGAATGGCAAACCTATAAAGCAAGTAAATCATTTTATCTATTTAGACAATTTTTAGTGACAAACGTAACTTAAATATGGAAATAGACAACAGAATTATTAAATCTTGTATGATAGGAAGTCAGCTGAAGAAATTTATATGGAACAAGAAAGAAATTAGCCAAAACATTAAATTAGCTCTATACAAGATGGTGTTCAAAACAGTTTTAACTTATGGATCTGAGAGCTGGGTTAGAAATCAGACTTAATTAAAGACTAGAGACTTCAGATATGAGAGTTCTGAGAAAGATTTTGGAATGTGTTAGTAGAGCTAATCTCAGGTGGTATGGTATGGCCACTTAAACCAAATGAGAGAGGAAAGATTAGCAAAACAATTGTTTTTTGGCAGGAAAAACCCATAGGAAGACAAAGATGTAGATGGATTAATGCAGTAAAAAGTGCCTTAAAAAGCAGAAATATAAGATCTGATAATGTTGGAGTCTTGATGAATAGTAGATTAATTTGGGAGACAGTTAATTAGAAGTAGTAATAATGTAACTTTTTCATTTACTACTATATAATATCATGTTCACCACATGAGGGTACATATCAGGAATTTGATTATGATGATGATGAATTTATCATATGTCTCCTTAAACTTATACATTGTCAGGGAATTCACTACTCTCCTTTCACCAATCTCTATGCAAAACTGATCTGCACATCCCGACTAACCACACTATTTCACAACCTTCTGTGGATGGCTCTAGTTCTCTAATTGCTATATATTGAAAAATTTCCTTTTCATCAATTTTATAAATCCCCTTGAATATCTGTTCCGTCATGGTCCTTTCTTTTCTGCTTATCAACTAAGCTTTGTAACATAAAACTTCACCCTATTCTCATAGGGAGGATTCCACAGATCTGTCACCAGCTTAGTCACCCGTCTCTGAATTTTCTCTACTACATTCTGGTCCCAAGAAAGCCAGGTGACTAAATATGTGGACGATAGTCAAGATGTCCCTCTTTATAAATCATAGCCTTATAAAGAGGGATAATGACTTTCCTATCTTTACTTGTTAGTATGTTTTTCAACATCCAAGTAATCCTTTGAGCCATTTTGCCAACTTTTGTAATATGCCTTCTGGACTCTAATTCTCTGTTCACCATTATCCCCAAGCCTCTGCTTCATCAATTTTCTACAATCCTGTACCATCAGTATTATTATCATTTATGGCATCTCCAAGTCTGGAGACTCATCGTGGGAGACCCAAATCAGCCATCATGCACGCTAATCCTATCATACCTCTCTTTGAATCCAGTCACCATCAGGGAACTCAACTAATTCTGGCAATCCATTCCGCTTGCTCACTCTATGCAAAAAAAATGATACCCAGTATGCAATCTTTTCAACCGAAGATTTGCCTTACGTTTGTCAATATTAAATTGACAGTCGTTATTCTTTGCCCATAATTCCAATTTATTTAAATCATCGTGCAGGATATCTATCCTATCCCAATGGCTTTAACAGACCTTCAAAGTCCACAACCTTCCAAACATGCTTGGATTTCGTAACCACAGTACGAGGATTGGATGGTCACCCCTATGCCTCTTAAGTATTCCTGACTGTATCCATGTGTGTTCACTGGACCGGTTTGCCTGCTTGCAGGATGAAAAAGCCCAGATAAACTGGTGGAAAAAACCCTGCTGTCCACGCCCAAGACTGGCTAACTTGGCTATGGCTGAGGAAAAGCCTTCAGCTCCTCACATTGGCGACAGGAATCGAACCTAGGACAATCCTTCCCCAGGCATATGGTTGCGAAGGGCAAAGCCACTAAGCTAACCGCGTGAACATGCAGGATATCTACATCACCTTTATCAACTATTGCTCTACCAGTTTTTGTGTCATCAGCAAACAACTGAATATCCTTTTTAAATCTTTCCCTATATCATTGATGTACAAATTTTAAAGAGTAGTGGACCTAGTACAGAATCCTGAGGTACTCCACTCGTCACCCTCATTCTCCTAGATTCCATTTTATTCTAGTGTCTGTCATCCCCCACCACCCCATCCATGGTACTAGCGTGATATCCATTCCCATTTGTTCCAACATATTTAATAGTTTTCCATGTGGTATTCTGTGAAATGTGTTTGCAAAGGTTTGTGCTGATTTGTTTGCAAAATGCAGCAATATCATGGTGTAACAATTTCCTTTATCCAATTCTGCTGTCACTTTATTATGAAATTTTGAAAAAATTACTAAGACAAGACTTTCGCTTTAGAAACCCCTGCTACTCGCCATAGAGTATTGCATCCTTATCTATATTTTACCTCTAACCAGCTTTTCCAATACTTTAACAACAACCTGATATATTAATTTGTCTGTAGTCTACTATCTCTCTCTCTCTCTCTTTCTTTGAGCCACTATCTTACTCTCTTTCAACTCTTCTGGAACTGAGAGCTGAGACTTTAATTGAACAACTTCATCATAGGCAATGCCAGTTCTCTTGCACATTCATGCAGTACACAAGCTGACATGACATCCAACCTCACTACTGTGTTTGCATTCATATTTTTCAGTAGGCTGTGAACACCTTTCATTTACCTCAATTTTAATATGCATCTGTCACATCAATTGTAAAATATCCACCTGGATGTTTTGTACACCTTTGCAAAATGATCACTCAGCAACTCAACTATTTCTTTTGCCTCTGTCACCTTTCTACCATGAGCATTATTTAAAGTCATCCTAGCATAGTCATTTTTTCTCTTACTTGCTACATAATGAAAGAACTCTTTTGGAGTTTATTTTGGCCTGCTTAGCTAATTTTCTCTCACAGTCTGATTTGACCTTTCATACCAAACTAATTATCCTTCTTGCTTGCACTTTGTACTGCTCATGAGTATTCTGATCACTTTTTTTCTTTATATTCCCTCAAAAGTGTTTTTTTGGCTCTTGCTTTTTATCTCTGGTTATCCACTTAATTCCCACTTGGTTTATCCTCCTGATCTTGGGTATGCAGTCTGATGATGCTTCTCTCAAACAATCTGACCACTTCCCATGCACTACTGGCATTCTTTCTTTGTAGTTTCTCAAGTGATGTCACTACTTCAAGCTGACTCCTGTCTCTCAATCATCAGCCTTATAGGTGAACATAAACTCCTTCCTGAGAGAGAGAGAACTCCATGTTTGTCATAATTAACAGCTTTATACTTCAACATAAACCCTTTCTGGGCAGGGAATTCCACATGTTTAGCAACTTCCTAGGACAGTGGTGGAGAACCTTTTTATGTCCGCGTACCAAAAGTTTACAAATTGAGTTGCTGACGTGCCGGTGTGTGCCAAAAATTTACAAATCAAGTTGCTGACGTGCCTGACACGTCAGCAACTAATTAATTAATACAAAATTAATTGCATTATTTTATTAAGACAAGTTTAAAAATTAATATAGAATTTCATAATAATGAACACAATTTGACATATTAATGAGATTTTTGCTGTTGTACATTAGATGCCAAATGCTTTATATCAGGTTCATATTTTGTCACTTTTAGTAATACACACACGGAACTAGATTCATCAGTCATTCTATTTCTTAAACTATCTTTTATAAAATTCATTTAAAAAAAATAATGACTCACAAGCATATGTAGAGGAGAAAATTGATAATATAGCCATTGCTAGTTTTTTTTATACTACAAAAGGTTTCAGGAATGGCATTCCAAGTTCTCAATATTTCCTCTTCTGCATTCTTTTTAATTGCCCCCAATAATCAATCATTTTCCATTATTTCCAAGTCATTTCTCAAATCGACAAAATTTTGTTTCCATATAGAACTAGATTGAAAATCAATTAGTTGCATTTCTATATCTTCCAAATTCAGCCACTCGAAAATCTCCAAATTGAGTTTATCTGTTGATGTTGTGTCCGGATGCAAAATAGATTTTGATGTCTCTGCAAATTGCCTGAACTGCGTAAATCTTGAAGAAAATTCGTTGATTATCGACTGAATAACTGTAGAAAACTCTTTTGTCAGTTTAACTTGATCCGGAAAGACTTTTTTTTTTGTATTTAGTAAATATTGGAAGGTATTGGAAATGACGTCACGATTAAAAATTGGTAATTTAGCTTCGAATGCTTTGATTAAATCAAACATGACAATAATTGTCTTGTTAACACCTGGCAGTTTAATTCATTTAAATCTAAACACAAATCAGTAAAAAACATTAATTTCGAAAACCATTCGACGTTTATTAATTGATTTGTATTTTTCAATGATTTTCTCATTATGTAAAAAAAGTCTGACTTCATCTAAACACTCAACAAATCTTTGAAGAACTTTCCCACGACCTAACCATCAGAAGTTGTTGTACATAAGTAAACCATTGTACACAGAGTTTACCTCACTTAATAATTCTATAAATTTTCGTTTATTTAAAGTGCATGCCTATAAAATTGACCAATTTTGTTACAATGCTCATAATATCTTCTTGAAACTAGCCTTTGCGCATAAAACCTGCTGATGTATAATACAATGAAAACCCAGAACTTAATGTCCAATATATTTGGTAAAGAAATTGATGAACCCATTTTCCTCTCCAGTCATCCTGCGAGCACCATCAGTAGTTACTGATACAATTTTGGAGGGATCTATATCTCTTTCAGCAACTGCGTTGCAAATATCTATTCCTTTTGTTGTTGTTGCTAATAGTATTAAACTTATCAATTCTTGTTTGATGTTATTCCCAACACAATAACGAATAAAAATTGCTAAACGAGCTGATCCAGTTATGTCAGTACTCTCATCAAGACAAAGAGAAATTAAACCAGAAGATTTTATATCTGTTTTTTGCTGATGAGTTATATTTTTAGCCATTTCTATGATTCTATTTTTCACCGTGTTTCTAGCCAAAGGCATATCTTTTATTCTTTGAATAATTTTTCCCTTGTTTTCAAAATCTTCAAAGAGAACTGGTGCGCATTTTAACCATGCTTCCTTTATATATTCCCCATCACTAAAAGGTTTCCCCGTGTTTAGCAATTACATTTGCGGCAAAAAAAAAAAACTAGCAGCAGTGCCATGTATTGAAATGTTTTCTTAAACAATGTTCCACACACACACACACTGAACTTTAGTGTAAAAGAAGTAAAATATAACCAAAAATAATTACTGTAATTATTAATACCACTAAAATGAAAGACTTATCTGTAGAACATGTGCAACACACAGTTTTGCTCTGTGCTATGCTAGTGCTATCTTATATATAATAACCTTGTAACGTTGTTTAGAGCTAATTTAATTAGTCTTCTGTATTAGCAATTAAGATCATCACTGCCATTCTTTTAATATCTTAATATATATATATTAAATAGTACTGGAGACAAGCTACATCCCCTACCTTATTTGCTATATTTTATCAATTTTTTAATCTTATTTTTATTCATTTTTTTATTTTAACTGTTTTTAGGGAAATTACAACACAGACAACATTGATTATAATAAATTTAATTTATATTTATGGTATTTTTGCAAAGTCATTAAGGAACACTGTTTAGTCAGATGGCTGCAGGCACTATAATGGGTAAATGAGGTTGAAGCATGGCAACCAAAGGTGAGCCTAAAGTCCTAAATAAGTACCTTATTGGATTAAAGTGGGTTATTCTTGGCCATGCTTCGCAAATTTTTGTTAGTTTCATGCAACCAAATTTGTTGGAAGTTTGAGTAGTGTTTTAAGGCTGAGCAGATTCCAGGAATAGACCCATGAATTTATATTTGCTATCATGGAGCTGATAATCCACCACAGTATGTCTGGTGGTGGATTATCTGAAGCCTATTCAGCAAAATTCCTGCATAGCCATGGTGGAAGCAGATGTAGTCCATGTGTTTGGTGATTCTTATATTTGCCTATAGTAGGACAGTTTACAACTGCGAGGAATCTGGTAAATACTTAGCAGGTCTAGTAGCTGTGTCTGGTCTTCGGTGGAGTGGATAAAGGATATCATTTTTTTTTTTCATAATAAAAAAATTTAAATAATTCAAAAAACAACTTTGCAACCACTTACAGATCATGTAGAAAATTGGCATACCTTTTATTTGCTCCACCAAAGATCACCCATTGTTCCTTGCAATTGAAACTGTCCTACTATGGCTAGACAAGCAGGACAGCCAATCAGAATTATCAGACAAAGATTGCATCCATTTCCACCACTATGGTCATTTAGGACAGTATTTCCCAAACTGTGTTCCGTGGAAAGTGAACAAGTGTTCTGTGAAAAATTATCAAAATTAATATGAGCCTGGAATTGTTTTAAATGTAGTGACAAGTCCAAACAAGTTTGAAAATTAGTCGCTCCTCACTTTGCATGTGAATTGTGCTATTAAGGCCAGCTTGCTGTGCTGATAGTTTTAGCTTTACATTGAATACGAGACCAATGATACTCGACTCTAACCAAGGTGTTCCGTTAAAATTTCAGGATTTGTGAAGTGTTCCATCGTAGGATATTATTATTATTATTATTAAACAAGACCTCATGGAGTCAAAGACTCATCTAGGAGGTCCTTTTATCTCACACACATCTCATCATACCGGGTCTTAAACACATTCAAACTCCTTGCAGACACCACACTCTCAGGCAAGGCATTCCAATCATTCACAACTCTGCACGAAAAAAACCTGCCTCTCACTCCCCTACTCACACCCTCTTTATATAGTTTCAAGGGATGACCTCTGGTTCTCCCCTGATCTCCCACTATTCGCTGTAGAACTTCTCCACCATTGATCCTATAACAACCCCTTACCAACTTGTAGGTCTCTATCATATCTCCCCTCTTCCTTCTCTCCACTAGACTCTGCAAATTACATCTTTTCAATCTTTCCTCATACTCGACATTCCAGAGGTCAGAAACTACCTTAGTCAGTCGCCTTTGGACCCTTTCCAACATCTCTTCATCCTTCTGAAAACCAGGTGACCAAATCTGGACACAATAGTCCATGTGTGGCCTAATCAAAGCCTTATACAATGGAACAAGAATCTCCCTACTTCTACACGACAGTGTCCTCCTCATCATTCCCAGAAGTCTTTGTGTTGTCTTCACAATTTTGGCGATGTGTCCCCTAAATTTTAGATCCTTATCCACTATCACTCCCAGATCTCTTATTTCGTCTACTTCCAACAATATATTCTCACCAAGCATAAATTCTGCATCCCATCTTTGTTTTCCAAATTTTAAAACCTTACATTTTGCAACATTGAACTCACATCCCCATTTGCTTGCCCAATCACTCAATTTATTCAAGTCTTCTTGCAAGGCCACAACATCTTCACTACTCTTTATGGTTCGTCCCAACTTTGCATCATCTGCAAACAACTGAATATCTCCATCCAAATCTTCACCAATATCATTAATATACAAGTTAAATAGTAATGGCCCTAAAACAGATCCCTGAGGCACTCCACTAGTGACTTTCCTTTTCCTGGATATTGCACCCCCATACACAACTTGTTGATACCTATCAGATAACCAGTCTCCAATCCAATGCACTAATCTAATATCCAACTCCATCTGCTCTAGTTTGACTGTCAACTTATCATGAGGTACTCTATCAAAAGCTTTTGCGAAATCCAAGTATATTACTGTGTATCCTTCTCCTCTGTCCAAGGAAGCAGTCACTTTATTGTAATAAGTAAGTAGATTACTAAAACACGACCTCCCTTTAGCAAATCCATGCTGTCCATCAAAGATTATACCATTGTTTTCAACCCAACTCTGGATCCTAGTTCTCACAAGCTTCTCCAACAACTTAACCACAACACCTGACACACAGATAGGCCTATAGTTTGATGCTTGAGTTCGATCACCTCCTTTATGAAGTGGCACAATCTTGCCCTCCTTCCACTCTTTAGGGACTTGACCAAGTGCAAGACTCGTATTAAAAAAATAAAATATGTTTGAGAAACCCTGATTTAGGATATGCTGGAATAAGGCCACTCGACCATGTTGCCACCTATTGGTGAGAGTGATCATAAGGTGATCTGGGAGGTGGCTGAAGGTGTGCAATTTGTGATTAAGACAGGGTATATGTGGAATTACCGTGCTGGCAAGTATGACAAGCTTAGGAGATTGCTTGGATCAGTGCCATGGCATGTACAACTGCAAGGGCTGAACGTCGATAGAGCATGGGAAGTGGTCAAAGAGCATTTACAGGAAGTTATGGCTGATTGTATACCTAAGGTCCGAATAGTGAAACAAGTAGGGGTTAAATGGATGAATAACACCATTAAGCTTGAGCTGCAAAAAAAGAAACAACTATGGAGGGAATTTAAAGAAAGGGGTGACCTGCAGGCACACGAACGGTATAAAGTGCAGGCCAGAAGGGTAATGAGTGTGGTAAAAATAGCAAAAGCCGATTATGAAAGGAAACTAGCTATGCAAGCAAAAGAGAATCCCAAACAGTTCTTTCAATATGCTGCAAGCAAGAAAAAAACTGTACATGGCAAAATGATTTTAAGGAATGACGATGGTAAAGAGTTCACTGAACCAGTCGATATAGTGGAGTTGCAGAGCGTGCACTTTGCAAAAGTATATCATCCAAGTGGTGACGTTGAAAAAATGAAGGAACCATTAGTTTATACGGGAATTGTGATGAATGAAGTGGAGGTGAATAGTCTATTACAGAACCTTAATGTGAATACATCTGTGGGATTGGATGGTATACCGGCACGAGTCTTGCATGAAGAGGCTAAGGAATTATCAGTGCCCTTGACCATGTTGTTTAATCTGAGTCTCGGGTCTGGCTTAGTCCCGAAGGCGTGGAAAGAGGGGAAAATAGTTTCACTGCATAAAGGAGGATCCAAGACTATGGTTGCAAATTACCGACCGATCAGCATATCAGGAGTCGTTGTCAAGGTCTTGGAGAAAGTAGTCAAGGGAAAAATACAGGAATGGATTGATGAAAATGAGATACTGTACAGAGGACAGCATGGCTTTGTGAAGGGTAGATCATGCCTCAGTAACTTGCTCAAGTTTTATAACAAGGTGACGGCTGAACTGGATAAGGGAAATGGGTTTACAGTGATACTGCTGGACCTGGCAAAGGCGTTTGACAGGATACCACATGGAATTCTAATCCGTAAACTACAACATATGGGAATGGATATAGGGTTGGTTAGATGGATAGCTGGGTGGTTGATGGAGAGATATCGAAGAGTAGTTTATTCAGGAGTAGAGTCCAAAAGACGGCCTGTGACTAGTGGTGTGCCACAGGGTTCTGTTCTTGGACCACTGCTGTTTAATCTGTTCATTAACGATATAGGGAAGGGTCTAAGTGGGACAGTTCATTTGTTCGCTGATGATGCAAAGTTGGGTAGGGCGATAGTGAACGCAGAAGATGTCAAAGTCTTGCAAGATGACTTAGATCGATTGGAGTTCTGGACTAAGGAGAATGGATGTCAATTTAATGTGACAAAATGTAAGGTTATGCATTTCGGAGTGAAAAGATTAGCAGCAGTATACCATATTGGTGGAACTGTACTCCAAGAGATTGATGAGGCCAGGGACTTGGGAGTGTTGGTGGATAGGGAGATGAAGTTTAGGGGGCACATTGTGAAAGTAGCTAAATCAGCTCATCAACTCACTTGGTTGTTGAAAAATACCTTGACGAGCAGAGACAAGCAAGTTATTGTACCTCTGTACCGAGCCCTGATAAGACCTCATCTCGACTACTGTGCCCAGATTTGGTCACCTCGGTTCCTTCTTGATGGGGAGGAGGTGGTGTGGATCCAGAGGGGAGTGACTAAGATGATAGCAAGTCTATGGAATGAACCATATGAGAACAGGTTGAAGATTTGTGGGTTGCAGAAACTAGTTGATAGACGGAAAAGGGGAGATATGATTGAGACATTCAAATTGCTAAAAGGATTCTATAGGATTAATTCAGAGGATATTTTTGAGACCAGGACTGGTGGTGGGAGAACTAGGGGACACCCATGGAAGCTGGGCAAGAGCGTGGTTAGCAGGGGTGTTAGAGCTGGGTTCTTTACTTTTAGAGTGGTAAATGAGTGGAATAAGCTGCCAGAGTCTGTTGTGGGTGCCATGACAGTGAGCGAGTTCAAGGCAAGGTATGATAGATACTGTGAGAATGTTGAACAGTTGTGTGAACATGATGTTTAGGGCCTCCCTCTATGAGTCTAAGGACTCCCTGGAGTAGCCCGTAGTAATAATAATAATCACTGCAACAAATGTAAATTTGATAAACTATTCCTAGAATCTGCCTCAACCTTAAGAACTTACCAAAACCTCAACAGATTTAGTTGCATGAAAGTTTCCAAATTTTGGGAAGGACTCCTTCTCAGATCTTAAGTCCAACAGCTCAAGAATATTCATTTTATGCCCACTCTAGTGGGCACTGTTTAGGACTTTAGGCTCACCTTTGGTTATCATGCATGCTTCAGCTTAATTAACTAGTGTAATAAGAAAATTACAATGTAGACTAAATCTTAATGGAATAAGATTAAGAATCCAAGGAATAAGAAAAGTCACATTGACTATGTTATTGTTGATAGTGATGTTTTCTATCAACAATAATTCTGGTGCAGGACACCAGAGTATAGTGTACAGAGGATTTGAAATTGGAAGTGATCACCATTTAGTCTTGAGTAGAATAAAAATTGAATTTTGTATTCAAAATTTTATTCACTTTAAAACTTTAAGAAAGTTTTAAAGTGAATAAAAGTAGCAGCTCTCAGATGTGAGCTGTCGACTAAAATACACAAACATTATTCAAGAAAAATGGAAGAGTTTGAGAACAGGAATCAAACCTTAGAGGTTCTGTGGCAAATCATGAAGAAAACATTGATTGATTCAGCAAGAGAGCATGTGATGAGGTTGTCTGCAAGGATAGAAAAATAAGAACTCCATGGTGGATACAGGAAGTTAAAATGCAATTAGGAATACATATCCATACTTGAAGTAAAAAAAATCATCAAAAATGTGAAATGTGGAAAAGCAGCAGGAGTAGACGATATTCGAACAGAAATGCTCAAGTATATGGAGGTATAAAAGTCTTGAAGTGGCTGCACTGCATAATTCAAAAGTCCTGGACAGAGAGACGAATTCCAGATGATTGGCGTAGAGCTCTCGTCAGTACCATTGACAGGGTGTAGCATAGAGGCAGCCTGCCTCATGGCATGGCTTAATAAGGGCTTGTTCAGCCTTTTGCAGTAGGCGTCATCACTACACTAACAGGAATATTAGTGTAGCAAGTGCGGAAATATGTTTTTCCAGGCTTAAACTGATTAAAAATTATTTGCAAACATTAATGACCCAAGAAAGATTGGTTGGTCTAGCAACTATATCGACAACTATATAAACAGCTTTATTGTGCGATATCCTCCCCACAGAGCAAACATTTGATTTATATTATGTAATTGTTTTGCATTAATGTTTCTGTTGTAATAAAAACGAAATAGCAATATAAGATTTTTCTTATATTTTTGTCTTATATTCCATGAGGCAATATTTAATTGTTTGCCTTAAGGTGCGATCTAATCTGGCAACGGTCCTGGCTCATAGTACCCATATATAAAAAAGGAAATAAAACCGAATTTGAGAATTACAAAGGTATTTCTCTACTGAGAAATACCTCTGTAATTCCTGGTAAGACTTATGCAAGTGTGCTTAAGAAACGGTTGAGAAGGTTTGTGGAAGGGAAGCTTGGTGAAGAACAAGCTGGATTCAGGCCAAATAGATGCTGTCAGGATCAGATTTTCACTTTATGACAAATAATTGAAAAATCATGGGAATATAATAGAGATCTGGAAAAGACATATGCCAAGAAAGAAGCTATTGAAAACGCTACAGTAGTATGGTGTCAATGGGGCATTATATCAAGCAATACTTTATTTGAGGTGTCAATCAGCAGTTCGAATTGAACGAAGTACAGGAAGATGGTTTAATGTTAAATCTGGTGTCAGACAAGGATGTACATTATTCCCTCTGTTATTCATTATCTATATGGATCACATTATGAAGGAAAGCGGTATTAAACCTGATATCAAAATTGGAATGTTAATGTCAGCTCTTTGTTTTACGCAGATGATGTTATGCTTCTAAATAAATCCGCTACAAGTCTGCAAGATTCCCTGACTACATTGAATAACTGTTGTAATAGATATGGTATGAGGATCAGCAATAACAAGACAAAGACAATGAAAATAGGCAGAAGCATCGAAAATATCAACTGTATTCTAAGTAGAGAACCTGTAGAACAAGTAAAACATTTCAGCTACTTAGGCACGATTTTTAGTGAAGATGGTAAATTAAATATGGAATTAGACAACAGAATCAACAAAGCTGGTATGGTAGGAAGTCAACTGAATAAATTTATATGGAAGAAGAAGAGATTATTAGTCAAAACGCTAAATTAGCTGTATACAAGACAGTGTTCAAACCAATTTTAACTTATGGATTGAGCTGGGTTAGAAATAAAACACTTGACCAAAGACTAGAGACTGCAGATATGAGAGTCCTGAGAAAATTCGTGGCTTGAACAGAGGGCATCAATGGCAATATCATAAATACGATGATATTAGGAAAGAACTCCACATTGTCAGCATCCAGGAATGCATTAGCAGAGCTAATCTCAGGTGATATGGTTACTTAAACAGAATGGGAGAGGAAAGATTAGCAAAACTAGTGTTCTCTATCAGATTGGCAGGAAAAAGACCCAGAGGAATTGATACAGTAAAAAGTGCTTAGAAGATAGAAATGTAATACCTGATAATATTGGAGTTTTGACAGGTAACAGATTGATTTGGAGGTAAATTGTAGATAGGAAGTTAGTAATGCTGTAAGCTTTTCATATAGTACTATCATATTCTGTACACCTTGAGGGTACATGTCAGGAATTTGATGATGACTAAATGTTTATTACAATAAATTAATATTTCTGTTATTATACTGTGTTCCCTGATGATGACAATTTGACTGTCAAAATATTAGAAAGATTTAGTTTATTGTAATTAATATTTAGTCTACATTGTAATTTCCTTAAAAATGCAGCGTGAATAGCGAACATACAAGCCTTACTATCAGCCTCATTTTTTATGTTCTGTAGGTGAGTCATTGATTTTTACTTCTCTGGTACTAGTTTCAATATATTGCCAGGTACTTTTATTAATTGTGGAAATAATTCAATTTTAACTAATATTTCTAATAGTTCCTTTTTTCTAGATCAAAGCCTTTTTCATAATCTATGAATAGATTGAGTGTTTAGATTGAATTATGTTTGTTTTTCAATTTGATGTGGGTGAAAGGATTTGTTATACTAGATTAAATGGTGATGCAGGAAAAGCATGTCATCTCTAGTCATGGAGCTTAATGCTGTAAAAATAATTTTTCTTTGTAAGAAAAAACATGACAGATTAATTTTTATATTTTATGTTTATTTCTAGGTAAAGTCACAAAGAAAAATAATTTTATATCATTTAGCCCCACAGCTGGAGATGAGATCCTTTTCCTATATCTGTCGATTTAATCTGTTATTATGTGACACCTCCAAAGACTCATCATGGGAAAGCACTTCACTCTGCTCCACTACACCCCTCTCTCTCTCTCTGTGAAGTCACAAGCAACTTATCAGTGTGACATGGATATTTGATTTTATTCGAGTGGAAATGCTTGTGTTGGCAGTACATGTTTTGTGTTGTCTGTTACAATTTTTTTAGACTAGTCCCACTGTTAGACCAAATTGTTTCGTGTACTCTGACAAACTGTTCTTGTGCTCTTTAGATGCTGGATGTAATACCAGTGAAATATAGGCTAATAAGTTAATAAATATTAATTACCGTTAAAATAAACTAACATTTGATTTCAGTGCCCGATGAAAGGCCTACCTTGCTTTTATTAAACACCTAAATGTTATAAAAGGCCATGTTCACATATAGAGCACAGTTCTGGAACTAGCAAATACCTTATTTTCAACCTCCCCAAGGTTTACCATTTGTCACAGTGTTCACCATTCTAGTTAATAATTAAATTATTAAATATTATGTTGCCATTATTTATATATTAATTATTAACTTCTTCTTTCACTCTGTATTGCATGAGATTGCCATGTGACTGCAGTTTTACCGACAACAAAAATTCACTCACTCTCCTCCCCATACTTATAGTTGGTATTAGCATCTAAAATTTTGTATAATGGAAGTATTTCATGACATACCCTATAATAAATCTGAATTTGAGATGAGGTTTCTATGTGAGTGTTGAAGGCTCTGTTCTGATATTCTAAAACTAGATGTGCAGTAAGATGGTGTTCTCCATTCCAGTTACTAAGTGATTAAATCTTACTTTATTAATTACTTTCAAATTTATTTATCAAAAGAAAAAGCAATATGGCCAGATGTTGAGGTAGTGCTATAGCACTTAAACTTTGAAGGATTCTTTTTCATTATCAATAACATATTTTTTTAAATGGCAAACCTTGGAGGAGAGAATGAAAATAAGGTATTAGCTACTTGCTACTACAGAACCTTGCTCTGTATCTGAACATGGCCTTTTCATATTATTTAGGTGTTTAATAGGCAGGGTGGGGCTTACGTCAGTCACTGAAGCCAAATATCCATGTCCCATTAAGATGCTGCCTATGACTTCACTTGCTGTGTACTGGCTGAATAATATTGGACCGTGTGAGACTTGGGAAGTTAAAATATACTTGCAAATATTATGTTGTCTCACAGGAGATTTTGAAATGGCAAAGACATTATTTTATAGTTTATTATAGCACATCCAGTTATGAAATATTTCAAGCAACAAATATCAGACATTATCCAAAAATTAAGAAAAATTTAGCATATCCTTTTTTGTACATTATTTTCATATAAAGATGTTTAGTGAGAGTTACACAGATAATGTGAATAGTGATCAACAAATGCATATGTTAAAAGAACAGGTAAAAATTAAGATAAAGTAAAACACAGATAAAAGTAACAGTGTTACTTTTATGTGTGTTGGAAACATATTATAAACTTGAAAAAAAAAAAATCTCTTGAGAGGAAAAATTTTACACACACACATATAGGGTAGGTTAAAAATAGTTTTTAATCGTTCCTAATGCTGCCAATACTCCATTAAACCTACAACATGGTGATCAAGTAAAACTGTTAGTTAATGCGACTTCATTTCCCCCCCTCCCCTCCTCCTGAAACTTCCTTTGATTGCTGTTGGTTCTTATGTCATCATTTTTACTAGCATCAAAATGAACACATTGAATGTAACCTACCCTATACGTGTGTGTGTGTCTGTACAATTTTTCCTCTCAAGAGATTATTTTTCAAGTTTATAATGTTTCCAAGCATTTCAGAGGCAGTCCAAACAACAAATGTATTATCACAGAAAATGTCAATAATACAATTAATGCCATGTTAGAAATTTAATCAGAAAGACAAAATCAGATTGAGGTTTATTAGCTGAGTAGGTCCAGAGAAAATCTGAGAATTCCTTTGCTGTTGAAAAGAAGGAATTGTTATATATTATTATATGGGCACCTCCATGGAGTCTGAAAACTCATTGCAGGAGACCCAATCTATCATGTCTGTCCTTGAATCCATTAACATATAAAGCACTCACTACTGACTGGCAACCCATTCCACTCATTCACAACTCTCCAAGCAAAAATTCTAGTGCTGACACCTTTTATTCATCTTCCAGAGATTTGTTGGAAGTTTTTTACTTGGTTATACTATAAATTAAAGATACCAAGAAATTATATGCTTGGTTTAATCCTTTATCCAAGTGTAAGCAAACAAAGTTTGAACCTGTAGTATTTTCAGGACTGGGGCAACTCATATATCGAAGCTAATGACTTCACATCACTTGCCTTAGTATCGCATAATGCAATGCATATATCCTTACGGGTATGTATAATGCTATGCATTATGAGAAGGGTTACTACCCAGATCAGTTTCGACCTTTGAGGTCTCATCATGGGAGCCAAACCCAGAGGTGATACTAAGGTTAAGGTAATGGCAAAGTCATGTTTTCATATATGAGTAGCCAAAAGGTGTCACACACCTTATTATTAAAATACTCTGGATTAGAGATAGTTGTTGGAGGTTTTTCACTTGGTTATATTATACATTAAAGATACCAATAAATTATATGCTTGGTTTAATCCTTTATCCAAGTGTAAGCAAACAAGTTCTAAGGCAAGTGATGTGAAGTCATTAGTTTTGATAAATGAGTTGCCCCAGTCCTGAAAATACTTCAGGCGCATACACTTGGATAAAGGATTAAACCAAGTATATAATTTCTTGGTATCTACTTTATAGTATCATCAAGTGGCAAATCTTCCAACAACTCTCCCTAATCCAGAGTATTTTAAATAATAAGGTGTGACACCTTTTGGCTACTCATATGAATATATGACTTAGGTATTACTTCAACCTTAGTATCACCTCTGAGTCTGGCTCTCACTGATGAGACCTCAATAAAGATCGAAACCAATCTGGGTAATGATCCTTCCCATAATATATAACATTATTCATACCTGTAAGGATATGTGCTTTGTATTATGGGATACAAAGCAAGTAATGCGAAGTCGTTAGCCTCAATATATGAGTTGCCCCAGTCCTGAAAATACTTCAGGTGCAAACTTTGTTTGCTTACACTTGGATAAAGGATTAAACCAAGCATATAAATTAAAGATGCCAAGAAATTATATCTTCCAGAGATGACCCCTTGTTCTGGTCTCTCCATCTCCAGCCAACTGCTGAAACATTTCTCCTGCATCAATCCTATAAAACACTTTAAGCAACTTAAATGTTTCTGTCATATCCTCTCTTTTTCTCCTATTAACCAACTTCTGCAATCCACACACCCTTAATCTATCCTCATAGGTAACAGTCCATAGAACACTTACCATCTTGGTCACTCGCTTCTGAATCCCCTCCATTGCTCCCTCATTCCCCAGGGGACCAGATTTGGCCTTATAAAGAGGAATAACAACTTCCTTATCTGTACATGTTAATGTGTTCTTCAATATCCAAATAATCTTATGGGCTACCAATATGTCCTCTGAACTTTATCTCTCTGTCTACCACCATCCCTAAATCTCTAGCTTCATGTATTTCCTGGAGTACAGTGCCATCAATGTGATACATGGCTTGCAATCTATTTATCCCAAAATGCATACTTTTACATTTCTCAACATTAAACTGATACCCATTAATTTTTGTCCATATTAGACAGCCTATTTACATCGTCCTGCAGGCTCTCCACATCGACTTGATTAACTATTACTCTACCTAATTTCGCATCATCATCAGCAAACAACTGAATATTTCCTTTAGGTTATTTCCTATATCATTTATATACAAATTAAACTGCAGTGGTCCCAGCACTGAACTTTGCAGCACACTAGTCACCTGTTTTTGCCTGATATCTGCCCCTCTATATACCACTTTTTGATATCTGTCCAGTAGCCACCCTGTTATTTACTTAACCAGTGTCATACCGATCCTATTTGTGTAACAGAGTTCTGTGTGGTATTCTGTCAAATGACTTTGCAAAATCATCATGTAACCATTTCCTTTATCCAACTCAGCTGTTACTCTATTATAAAAAGTCAGTAAATTACTAAGGCATAACCTACCCTTCACAAAGCCATGTTGACCTTCATTCAGTATCATATTTTTATCTACTCTTTCTTGCATTCTCTTTTTGACCAATTTTTCTAGTAGTTTTACCACCATGCCTGAGATACTGATTGGTCTATAATTTGCTACTGTAGTTTTAGAACCTCCCTTATGCAAGCAAATTATTTTGTGCTCTTTCCACTTAATTGGAATTCTACGAGCTGAGACTTAAATTAAAGAACCTAGTCAGAGGTATTCCATTTCCCTTGCACATTCTCGCAAAACCCAAGTGAACATCCCATCTAATCCCACAGTTCTATTTACATTGAGATTCTACAATATGCTATAAACCTATTCATCCACCTGTTTCCACAGCAGTCTTTGTCACATATGTCACTTCGCTTTTGATATATCCTTACAAAGTTGTCACTCAGCAACTCAACTATTTTATCTGCTTCTGTCTCTTTGTGACCATCTATTTATTAAGGTTAATCTTCCATAACCATACTTCCTCTTACTTACCACATAAAAGAATTCTTTGAGATTTTCTTTGGCCTGGTTGCTAGATTCTTCTCATAATCTGAATTTGCCTTCCTTGCCATGCTGGTCACCTTTCTTGCTTGAGCCTTGTACTGTTCATGGGTTTGCTGGTTACTTTTCTCTTTAATATTATTACAGGTGACTCCAGGGAGTCTTTAGACTCATCGAGGGAGGCCCTAAACATCATGTCCACACAACTATTCGACATTCTCACAGTATCTATCATACTCACTGTCATAGCACCCACAACAGACTCTGACAGTTTATTCTACTCATTTACCACTCTAAAAGTAAAGAACCCAGCTCTAACACCCTTGCTAACCACCCTCTTGCCCAGCTTCCATAGATATCCCCTAGTTCTCCCACTACCAGTCCTGATCTCAAAAATATCCTCTGAATTAATCCTATAGAAACCCTTCAGCAATTGGAATGTCTCAATCATATCTCCTCTTTTCTGCCTATCAACCAATTTCTGCGACCCACAAATCTTCAATCTGTTCTCATAAGGTTAATTCCATAGACCTGCTGTCATCTTGGTCACTCGCCTCTGCATCCTCTCCACCACCTCCCCATCAAGAAGAAACTTAGGTGACCAAATCTGGGCACAGTAGTCGAGATGAGGTTTGGTACAGAGGAACAATAACTTGCTTGTCTCTGCTCGTCAAAGTATTTTTCAACAAACAAGTGAGTTGATGAGCTGATTTAGCCACTTTTGCAATGTGCCCCCTAAACTTCATCTCCCTATCCACCAACACTCCCAAGTCCCTGGCCTCATCAATCTCCTGGAGTACAGTTCCACCAATGTGGTATACTGCTGCTAATCTTTTCACCCCAAAATGCATAACCTTACATTTTGTCACATTAAATTGACATCCATTCTCCTTAGCCCAGAACTCCAATCTATGCAAATCATCCTGCAAGATTTTGACATCTTCTGCATTCACTATTGCCCTACCGAACTTTGCATCATCAGCGAACAAACAAACCGTTCCTTTTAGATCCTTCCCTATATCGTTAATGAACAAATTAAACGGCAGTGGTCCAAGAACAGAACCCTGCAGCACACCACTAGTCACAGGCCATCTTTTGTACTCTACTCCTGAATAAACCACTCTTTGATATGTCCCTCATCAACCACCCACCTATCCATCTCACCAACCCTATATCCATTCCCATATGTTGCAGTTTACGGATTAGAATTCCATGTGGTATCCTGTCAAAGGCCTTAGCCAGGTCCAGCAGTATCACTGTAAACCCATTACCCTTATCCAGTTCAGCTGTCACTGTGTTATAAAACGTGATAAAGTTACTGAGGCATGATCTACCCTTCACAAAGCCATGCTGTCCTCCGTACAGTATCTCATTTTCATCAATCCATTCCTGTATTTTTCTCTTGACTACTTTCTCCAAGACCTTGACAACGACTCCTGATATGCTGATCGGTCAGTAATTTGCAACGGTAGTCTTGGATCCTTCTTTATGCAGTGGAACTATTTTCCTCTCTTTCTACACCCTTGGGACTAAACCGGATCCGAGACTCAGATTAAACAACATTTATATATATCCTCCACAGCATTTTCTTCTTTTGCAACTCGTGCTTAATGATATTAGTCATCCATGTAATTCCTACCAGATTAACCCTCCTTACCTTAGGCATACAATTTAATATTGCTTCCTCTAGATCAGTGCTTCTCAATCTGTGGGCCCAGCCCCCTTGGGGACCATTAGTTTTGTTGAGGGGGTTGTGAAATAATGAAAACAAATTTAAAATGTTTTAAGACTAAGTATGCCATGTCAAATATGTATGTAAGATGCTAAAAATGTAACATTTGCATTTGATTTTTGCAATATTCGCTGTGTATGTTTTGTATTGAATATAATTACAATAAATATTATAATAATGTATATCTGTATTGCAATTTTTTTTTTCAAATGGGGGCCATGAAATATTTTAATTTTTCCAAGGGGGGCCTTTACATAAGTTTGGGAAGCACTACTCTAGATGACCCTTAACTATATCCCATGCACTACTGACATCCTTACCCTGTAATGTTTTATGACATGGCACAGATTTAAGCTTGTCATAATCACCTGCCTTGTAGTTCCACATATGCCTCTTGACAGAATATTCCTCATGTTTTACGATCTCCCAAGTCAAGACCACATGTCCACTTTCACCAATTGCAGACAATGTGGTTATGGATTGCCCTTCTGATCCAATGACCTGGTACAATACTTTCTCACCCCTAGTCCACTCTCTGTCTCCATCACATGCTGCCTTAAGTAATTCTCTCTTAGAAAATGCATAAATTCTATTTCCTTCCTTCCATGTGATCTTTCTTCCTTCCAGTCTATATCTCCATATTTGAAGCCCCCTATAATAATCACTCGACCTGTACTCATTGTACTAATTTGGCGATACATGTCTTCCAGATCATCTGTAGAACTCCCTGGTCTATAGCAATGACCAACTGTATATTTTGTCTTACTAGCCTTAATCTCACACTAGGCTGTTTCAAATGAACAGCTATCCTCCTGCCGATCTTCTATTCTTCTTGGCTGCAATTCATCAGCAGAACCCCCCCCCCACACACACACACAATCCGATCTTCCCTGAATATACTAAACCCTTCAAATTCTATCCTTGTAACTATATCATCTGCTGTTAGCCAAGTCTCACTAACGCCCTATACATTTTGGCAAGGTTGCACTAACCAATGCTAAAAAATCCTCTCTCCTGTTACTGATTCTTTTGGCATTAGTATATAGAAACTACAGCATCCCATTAGGCCCCCACCCTATTCAATATTTTTACTTTATTAGACTAGATTCTTCACTTCATCATTCTTACACTCACTTGCTTCATGGGTGCCTTCACACAAACTCACTTGCTTCCACCTTAATTGCTTAAGCTTCCCTGAATTTGTGCTTCAGCATGCTCGGTGATCAAACTCTCTCTAGACACCTAACACGAAAACCATTTTGATGCAGTCCATACCTTTAAAAAAAAAAAAAAAATTCACATTTGACTCCCATGGATGGCATATGGTCACTCCTATATCTCACTGGGTTTTGGGAGTGAAGCTTTCTGCTAGAAGAAGTGGTAGTCGCAGATGCCCTTTCCACACATAGTAGGACAATCACAAACATTCATGCCCATGGCAGGATTCAAACTTGCAGCCTCTTGGCTGGAGAGGATAAGTTAACCACTTGGCCAATAAGGCCAAAACTTGGGAAAGAAATTCTCATCATGATTCAAACTGAGGTTTTTACTCTTGATAAGCACACGCCACTGGCACCATGCTACCGAGACTTGCAACTCTCTGTGTGTGTGTGCGCGTGTTAGGAAGGTGATTTATATTGAAGGACAAAATCGTTCAAAATAAGACTAACTTCTGTAGCTGAAATATGTTCACCTTCAATCTTTTGAATCGTTTTGTGGAAAATAGATGCCTGATTATGTACAAAATACATTAATATCTCCGATAATTCATAATTGAAAAAAGATTCCAGAATTTTTGGACATTTGTCTAAACTTAAAAAATATGAATGGAGAGGCTCAAATAATTGTAAAATACGCTCTATAGCAGGTGTCAGAGCGAGCCATCTAACTTGAATATCCTAAAAGTTTTTTGTATTCAACATTTGCGTCTTCACAAAATTGTTTTAAAGTAGCCACATGAGCAGTAAAACGACTAAAATACAAATAAATTGTCGTTATTATTATTTCTACATCAATTGGCATGGCACATGACACTGTGTTGATTGCATTTGACAAAATATGTGCATTACAACCTGTTCCTAGTATTTTCTTTTGGAGTAAATCTTGTAATTTTACATAGACATTATTCACTCCTTTGCATCTTTGCCCACCAAAATTTGTGTTTGTATTATCAGCTGTTAGTGCAACAACTTTAGATTTCAAATTGTTTTCATTTATTACTCTGCATAGGTGGTTTGACAAAATTCAGCAGTTTCGCCCTCAATGGATTCTAAATTTAAAATTTTTACTTGAATGCCCTTTGTAACATTATAATACCTTACTAGTATTGGATACAATTTGGTTTCATTATGATTTGATGCATCAGATAAAACCGTTACAAATGCTGTATTTTTCAAGTCTTCTGCAAGTATTTTATCACAGTAATTTTTAAATACTGATTTAATAATAGCCTCACATTTTGTCCTGGCACATGAAAATTTAGCATTGTGAAACTTTTTCAATAATTTAGTTGTACAATCCATACTATGAAAACTTTGATTGTGAATTATGGTATGAAATGCAAATGTTCCTTCCATTACAGCTAACTGTTTTTCATCTTCAGAATAATTAGAAGTTTTAAAAAAATAGGTTACTTTACTACTGGAAGCTGATGCATCTAATGATTGCTTATGTTTGTTGGTGTTCAAGTGTTTCGTTATAGCTACTCTGCCTCCAACTGCAATACAAAATTCTCCTCTGCAAATATTGCAGAAAACAATGTTGTCTCTCTTTGATATGAAGGGTGGAAATTCCTTTTTCAATTGATCGTTGAAATGGCATTTCCTCTTTCTTGATTTTTCCATCCCTTAAATGAAATTAAAAATAAAATATAGAGCCACACGAACGATGCAAGCACATTATGAATAAATAAAATTAATAATTAAAACTAAAACTTTAATAACAAAAGCGATAAAACTTTACTAAATCTATATTTAAATTATTTTACGCTTGTGTTGAAAACAGGGTTGTATAAATTGAATTAATGAATTAATAAAACATGAATTGTACTTATCTGAGTATAATATTCACTGAGAAAGAAATAATTTCATATTTCTGTTAGAAATAAACACGAAGTATAATATAGAGATAAAGTAAACAAAGTGAAGTGCACAATGGTGCGAGACATGTGAAGTTCTCCTATGCCCTGTGCATGCGTTTCATAATCGTGTCTTTCCAAACTGTATCGTCACATGACGCATAACAGTTCGGTGCGGCATCTCTGAATACAGAGATGCCGCTAACAGATTAGTTTTAAAATATCGAAGGAGGACACTTTTCGAGAAAGGACAACCTACAAAAGAAGGACTGTCCTCCCTAAAGGAGGACGATTGGTCACCTTAACATTAAGGAATGGGAGAAGTGCTTCATAAATCATGCTAATTCTATTGCATGTTTTAAAAAAATAGGTTACTTTACTACTGGAAGCTGATGCATCTAATGATTGCTTATGTTTGTTGGTGTTCAAGTGTTTCGTTATAGCTACTCTGCCTCCAACTGCAATACAAAATTCTCCTCTGCAAATATAATATTCACTGAGAAAGAAATTATTTCTTTCTCAGTGAATATTATACTCAGGTAAGTACAATTCATGTTTTATTAATTCATTAATTCAATGAATTATTGAATGAGTGATTTCTGTGCAGCAAAGTTATCTTCTTTCATTTTATCCCGTATGAAGGAATGTCCAGAGCACAGTCTGCCAGTCCTAGTATGTCCATAGTAAGCCAAGTTTCAGATACAACAGGATGAAGTCAGCATGTCCTTAGAACAGATGAAGGTTGCTAGTTGGATATGGAGTTTGAAAATAGCATGAAGATTATATTTGTGGAGAATTTTAGATATATTTTCTGATATACCTTGAATATAAGAGATGGGAATAGTTTTGTTGTGATTGTATGTTGATGTTGCGTATTGCGTAGATTACATAGAGGGAAAAATATATAAATGTCGATGTTGAGTGATTCTCTAGAATCTCCATGTAGGAATTGGCTGAGTTAGAAGGACCTATAATAGGGTTCATCCAGCTGTTTATATATTTTTCCCTCTATGAAAAAATGGTGAATCTGATTAATTCACTTATATCAGAAGGTGTGGCTTAATAAGGTCAAGGCTTTCTGTCAGTGGTACATTGGTAAACAAAGGAGCAATATCAAAGCTGACAATCATGTCTGAATCTTTTAGATAAATTTTTTTATTAAGTTTTTTAAGTGAATAGAATTTTTGATAAAGGAGGGAGAGTTGCCTGTGTGTGTGTGGGTAGGATGTGATTGTGCTAGTTGTTTGGCAAATTTGTGGATGAAAGGAGAGAGTATTTGGTTTGTGAATTTTTGGGACTCTGCATATGCGAGTGGTTTTGACATGGTAAGGTTTATTAGTAATTTCTTAAGCTAAAATATACATTTTTTAAAATGAATTATACACTTTTTTTTTCCCTTTTGGGATTTGGTGAGATCCTGATCTATAATCTGATATGTGGAGGTATTTAAGAAGATTGTTAATTTTTCTGTTATATTGATTCATTATGACAGTAACATTTCCTTTCTCTGCTCTGTTTATAATTTTGTTGGTGTTGTACAAATTTAAGGCCAATATTTCCTTAGGTGGAATGTTGCTCCTTGGAGACTTGGATTTCGTAAAAATTCTGTTCATCTGGTCCAGATGAATATTGTTAGATACTGTGGGAGATCGTAGGTACCACATCCAACGCTGGTCATGATTTCCAGAACAGGTACCTCTGTGAGAGACAAGATTATGACATTGCCTGTGGACATTTCATAGCTTCTTTTGTAAGTGACTATAAGTTCACTACTATGCAATCTTGATGTAGTTGTGTTTTGCTGTTGTAGAACTTCAGATTTTTAAAAAATTTTTTTATGTGATGGTTTTGCCCTTGGAAAATTCTTTAGTTCTTTCAATTTCAAAGTTGGTGTAGAGTATCAGCCATAGTTCTGGACTTAGTATTTCTGATAATTCTTCTTGTAATCAAGTTATCCTGGAGTGTACGAAGTTCCTTGTATCTGCAATTTGTCCTACTTTGGACAGACTTGTAGATTTGTTAATATCCATCTTGAAGAACATAAAGTGTTCCATGATTATTTATATGGCAATCAGGACTGTTAGATCATGCTTTTGACATTCCTTCACACAGGATTAATTGGAAGAAGATAAATTTGCTGCATAGAAGTTGCTATAAGTCTGAGGACTATTTTTAGAATCAGCTATGTTGTTCCCTCCCTTCAACTTGAATAAATATGTCTGCATTTATTTGCCAAAGGTTCTGTCTACACCTGCTAAATGTGCGAATTGTGGTGGCTCCCATCCAGCCAATTATAAAGGCTGCTCAATTCACCCTTCTAACCTACGGAAGACAAGAGCGGCGTTGGCTCTGCCCACTCAGATTCAAGATAAAACATACGCTTCTGCGGTCTCTCCACGGATTTTACCCGTAGCCTCGACAGCTTACAGCGAAAACTCTGCACTGATTCTTGCTGCCTCCCTAGGGGAGATGCTAATGGCCTTTAGCAACATGAACCCCAGCCAAGCCGATACTAAGAAATTCCTCAGGAATACTCAAGTTATCTTCTCCATGATCAACAAATGACATGCTCTCCTGCATCTCGATGCTGATATCCCAGATGTTTCCACATTGCTTCGTAACACTACCGCTACTTTTTCACCTAAGCAGCTTTTCACCAAGCAACTCATTCAGTAGTTTTCTAAGCGCCCGAAGGCTGCACTGCCTTTCGGCTCAGTCGCTTCCGCATTGCCCTAAACAGAGTGAGCCTAGTGCTTGCTAACCTATAATATAAGTCTATTTCATAGCGATGAAGGGATCAGAATCCATGGGATTGATATCCATCAAGCCACAGAAGTTATCAGTTATCAGCCAAAGGTTCTGGGAAACCATCATTCTCTGACCACATTTAGCCTGATTGTTCTAATTAATTTTTTATATCCAGCTGCTACTGGGTGCTTATTAGGATATTAGTTCCTTTCAGTTACAATTTGACTTGTTTTTACAACTACCTGTTTGAGTGCTGTATGTGTGTTTGTGTGTGTGTATACTACATTTATGATTTGTGCTTTTAGGATGCATGTTGGCTGGAAATCCAGTGAAATATTAGTAAGCTCAATAAATTATTTTCCTCTGGTATTGTTGATACTGTGAAGCACTGTTATGAATAATAATGAACACCTAAGCTCATCTGTAAAAAGAGAAGAAATAGTTCTATTACCTAGTTATTATCTTGTGAGCATGTATCATTCAGGTGGAGGTAATGCATTGACTGATATGACTGGACCTGATGTGAAAATGAGATAGACAAACTTCAAAATGAATTCATATGAAACAGTCAAGTACTGCCTCCAAAGTACTGCCTCCTAACCTATAATATAAGTCTATTTCATAGCGATGAAGGGATCATCGCTATATGCTTTCTTCCATGTTTTCTTGCTTAAGCTCCTTCATTCATTCATTTTACGGCTACCTTATTTGGGTCTTTTGACCTTTGGAATACAGTCATACATCGATACTGTTATGTTATTTTTTTGTCAGTTCCCAAGCAGCATTTATTTCCTTACCTCTCGACTCCTCGTTCCATGCTATTGCTCCAAGCTGTCTCCTAAGCTTGTCACCTTGTTAATCATAAGGTGACAAATGTTTTGGACAAAGGTGATGCATATCCAATGGTATATTTAGATTTTGCAAAGGCTTTTGATAGACTGTCATAAGACCAGCTGTTAAATAAATTGAAACAGATGGGATTGAATAACAGACTTTTGAATTGAATTGGTGACTGGCTGTTAGATAGGTGTCAGAAAGTTGTATATGCAGGTGCAATATCCTGAAAGAGGAAGGTCACTAGTGGTGTGAAGCATGGGTCAGTTTTGGAACCATTGTCGTTCAATTTGTTATGTGGCAAGTAAAAGAGAAAATGATCCTGGAAGAATAACTTAGTGAATGTAGAAGGTAGAAATGTTTCACATGCACAGCTTACTAAAGTGATACTTAAGTAAGCTATACACATCCAAGATATGTTCATTAGCTGTTGTGGTTCTGCATTTCAAAACTAGATAGGGGAGAGATGAATTAGAAGTTTTAAAGTTCGACATAAGTTGGTTTGGATGAGACATTAATTGAGGTGCTGTAGGAATATGAAGAAAATTAGCAGTGCATCTGACTTAGTCATCTTGAGTTGCAACATGAGCATAATTCCTACTGCATTTGAGTTGGACAAGATAATTCCATTATTGAAGCTAGGACAAAAAGCAAATAATTATAGAGTATCTCTAAAACAAGCAGTAAAGTGCTGGTGAGGATAATTATGATCCACATCCAGAGGCAGGTAGAAGTGGTTTCTTAATTTCCCAAGTAATGTGAAGTGAACAAGAAGAATGAGCAGAGCTGGGAAATTGAGTACTTTTAAAGCCAAGATTTTTAGTTTTGTCAAATGTAGCATTGAGAAAATTCCTGTTCCCAAAATTTATTCTATGTTTTGTTCATAACAGCCTCATCGAAATTATGCTATTTTGAGGAGCACAGGATAGATTTGGAGAGGGTTTCTAGATACTTACCAGACTGTTAACAACTTTTTTTTATTATACCCTCTAGATCCCCCCCCTCCCCCCACACACACTAACACACACCAGAATATTATTTACACTGCCATCCTGCAGAAAAATATGGCATAATTAAAACATTAGCACTCAGACTGTGGTAGTATTTTCTCTAATGACATTATATTTCACAAACAATTACATCTTAGTTATAGTGACTATGGATACAATCGTATCTCTCCCCCCCATCACACACACAAATGATATGCAGACTAACATACAAACTACTCCAAAACAGTAGCAGGTCTTTATATTAGGCCTTCTGAAAGCATCAGTAAAATAAAATACTTGAATACCAAGTGGACACATACCCTGCTCATGTTGTCACGTTAGGTTCCAGACTACCTGTCACATAGCAAATCATTGCCATCCTTTTTTTTTTTTTTTTTTTTTTTCACTTGTAGAAGCATGTAATGGTTTAATAAAATAAAATGCTATAAATACAGCTGTTGTAAATAAATATTTACATTGGTTATGCAGAAAAATTTACAACTTTTACAAATGAAAAATTATTGCAGGAAGGATGAAGGGAATGACACACTTTCAATAGTGCAAGGTAAGTTAAGCCTGTGGCTTATCTCATTGTTTGATACATCATCATCACTAAATGAAATAAATAATTTTAATTTTAGTGTCTGCCATAATAGGTTTATGAGTCTTCTTTTCACTGAAACAACAGTACTCCTACTTTGATTTTTTATTTGCCATTAACAACAATAAAATATGCATTTCGCTGTGTTTACACAGCAAAATGCATGTAAAAACTTGTTCACTGCCTCTCTGTGTGTTTCAGAGAGAGAGAGAGAGAGTGTGAATAATGATGTCACAAACCCCACAAAAACTGCTCTTTGATTAATTCATGTCACTAAGAACCTGTATGAGCAATTCAGCATCGTGTAAAGGGAATTAGTCATAATTGAAAATCGTTGTAAAGCAAAAGTATAAGGTAGGGGCAGGGCCTTGCTGTATAAACTGCTATAAATGGCTGTACTGTTACTTATAATGTCTATGCTATTATGAAGAAATTCATTGATTATCTGTGCCAGGAGTGTGCAATATACTACTGATCTAAACTTACCTGTTATGGGTGGTCTTCTTCTAAATGACAAACACCTGAACTATATATGATTATGAACCAGTACAGGAATAGAGGTATAGTGGATTGTGTGCTTGACACCATTTATGCAGTAAAATGGAGAAAAACATTATCATTAAATTCCCATATCCACCCTCAATGGGTATACAGGATACTGTGGTAGTAACATGTGATAGTTACCAGTTTTCTTCCAAGTTAGCATGTTGTCAGGCTCCAGTATTGTACAACAAGTATGGTGATATAAAAGTTTCAGAAGGCAGGGTCAGAAGATTGAATTCCTGTTGATTTTACAGTAGAACTCTGATAATTCCCATTTATAGGAAGGGAAATAAAACAATGTGAGGCTTATAGAGAAATTTCCTTATTGAATGTTCCAGGTAAGATTTAAGATTTATGCAAGCATACTTGAGAAGAATCTAAGAAAAATTCTCAAAGTGCAACTTCAAGAAGAACAAGCTGAGATAGGCCAAACTGGTTGTCGGAATCAGATTTTCACTTTAGGACAGATAGTAGAAATCATAGAAATATATTGAGGATATTTAAGTTTTGTAGATCTGAAAAAGGCTTTTGAGAAGGTTTCAAGAGAAAAGTAGTTCAAAACGCTACAATTATATGGTATAAATGAGACTTTATACTGAACAGTACATAGTATATGTGCAAGTTGTATTTTATAGCAGTTAGAATAGAAGAAAGTACAGGAAGATGGGTGGAGCCTCCGTAGCTCAGTCAGTATAGACGAAGCCCTTTGGTTGGAAACACCTGGGTTCTATTCCTGTCAGTGATATGAGAAACCTTTATCTGGTCTCTTTTGACTAAGGCGAGTTAGCTGGTCTTGTACAGAGGTAGGGGTTTTTTTCACCTGGAAACTCGGGTTTCTTGTCCCCCACAACAGGCAAACCAGCCCGTGAACACAGGCATTGGACTTAATCACCTTATCCTCAAGATACGGTTGCAGTTCAATGAACAGAAAATCCTCGACACTGCAAGTTAAAAGACAAATTTTTGAAGAAGAAGACAGGAAGATCGTTTATAAAATCAGGTGTGAAAAAAAAAAAGGATTCGCAGTATTGCCACTGTTAGTTATCATCTAGGGTGCCACATGATAAGCTGATATTCAAGTTGCAGCACATGGGTCTGAATGTCAGATTGGTCAACTGGATTCAGGATTGGCTGTCTGATAGGTATCAGAGAGTTGTGTATGGTGGAGCAGTATCAAAGAGGCAGAAGGTTACAAGTGGTGTTCCACAGGGCTCAGTGCTGGGGCCTATATTGTTTAACCTTTATATCAATGACATTGTCAGTGGATTGCATGGGGATATTCAGTTGTTTGCGGATGATGCAAAGCTGGGAAGGGTTATTAGTAATAGTGCAGATGTGGTAGCCCTGCAAGAAGATTTGATTAAGCTAGATAGATAGATAGGCAAATGAATGGGGGTGTCAGTTTAATGCAGCAAAATGTAAGGTCTTGAGGTTTGGCGCTGCATACTCTATGGGAGGAGTTAAACTGGAGGAAGTAGGGGAGACAATAGATCTGATGCTGATGATTGATGGAGAACTGAAATTTAGGGGACATTGCAAAGGTGGTGAAGGTAACACAGAGGATTGCTGCAATTATGAGAAGGACACTGACCTGCAGAGATAAAATGGTTATCATTCCGTTATATAAGAATCTGATCAGACCACACTTCTCAGATCTGGTCCCCAGGATTTGAAGGGGATAAATTAACTGTGGAAAGGGTACAAAGGCGGAAAACAAAGATGGTGTCAGGACTGAACAATGTTAGTTATGGGGATCGGCTGAGAGAGTGTGGACTGCAGAGTTTGGTGGATAGAAGGAGAGGTGATATGATAGAGACTTAAAACTGTTGAGAAGTGATTACAGGGTTGACACTGGGGAGTTCCTTTGCTTGGTTGAACAGCGGGAAGTTGTCATGACAAGGGGCCATCCCTGGAAGTTACGAAAGGAAAGTAGTTCGAAACTGTGAGAAAGAGGGTGAGGAGTGATTTCTTTGCATGGAGAGTGGTTGAACCATCGAATGCATTGCCTGATGGAGTGGTGAGATCGAGAATGGTCAATGCATTTAAGGAGTGGTATGGTAGAATTTGTGTTTCCTAGAAGGGACCTCCCTCGAAGAGTCCTTTGACTCCATGGAGGCCTGAATAATAATAATAATGAATCAGGTTATGAAGGAAAGTGGCATTAGGCTTGATATCAAAATGGGAGATATTCAACTTAGTACTTTACTTTATATAAGAGTATAACATCATCTGCATAAATCCAGTACAATTTTGCAGGATTTCTTTACTAACTTGAATAACTGTTCTAACAAATATGGCATGAAAACCGGCAATAAAAAGACCAAAACTATGAAAATAAGCAAAAATATAAAAAACTTCAACTGCTTTCTGAATGGAGAACCTTTAGAAACAAGTAAAACATTTCAACTATTTAGATACAACTCTTAGTGAAGATGGAAATAGTCAACTTTTTCTTATTTAGCTAGTTGAACCTTACAGGTGCAACTAGCTAAAGAAGAAAAAGCTGGATGCACCAACTTCTATTCCTATGTCATTTTAGGATTCCACAGTTTCACAGATCAGTTGAGTGAGTCATAATCACATGTTTTAAGTTCTAAGATGTTTCTTTTTAGAAATAAAAGTTTGAGTAAGCAAGTCATGTCAAGTGAAGATGCAGAACTAGGCTATAGCATATCAACTAAAGGATACCAGAAGCTTTTAATTACTAATTAAATTAAGGGGATATTAGATCCCACATTGTTTTAAAACCGAATAAGAAACTTGAAGATTGGAATCAGAGAGTTTCATGTCGAATATAGTATAAAAAAAAACTACAAAAGTATCGGTGAATACTAGCGTGAGCTAAATGCAAGTAGTCCTAGGACATAGTACAAACACGGGCAACTCGTTGCAAAGGTGGGTAAAGTTCCGATCGCTAGTCTTGGTATTTTCCATAATGTAAAAACACATTTCCTAGGAAATGTATGCTGTTATTACATTATGGTGGAAGGTCACTACCCAGACCGAGGCTTCATCAGTGAGTAGCTAGACCAAATTAATACCAAAGGGTATTGAGAAAAGAACATATATACTCTGCTATACGAGTTGTCCAAAAGGTGCACCCATTAAGTTACTTAAATATAAGAGCTAACAGATTTCATTTCGGCAATATAAACATTAATTAAATTAAGGGGATATTAGATCCCACATTGTTTTAAAACCGAATAAGAAACTCAAAGATTGGAATCTGAGAGTTTCATGCCGAATATAGTATAAAAAAAATTATAAAAGTATTGGGGAATACTAGCGTGAGATAAATGCAAGTAATCCTAGAATGTAGTACAAACACGGGCAACTCGTTGCAAAGGTGGGTAAAGTTCTGATCACTATTCTTGGTATTTTCCATAATGTAAAAACACATTTCCTAGGAAATGTATGCTGTTATTACATTATGGGGAGGTCACTACCCAGACCGGTATTCGCCGATACTTTTATAGTTTTTTTTTTTTTTTTTTTAATACTATATTCGGCATGAAACTCTCTGATTCCAATCTTTGAGTTTCTTATTTGGTTTTAAAACAATGTGGGATCTAATATCCCCTTAATTTAATTAATGTTTATATCACCGAAATGAAGCCTGTTGGCTCTTATATTTAAGTAACTTTTAATTACTGTTCCATAAAATGTCTTACTTTGATAACATAGCCTATTTAACTATATACAGAGTTTAAATCCTCTTATCCTTCTCATCCATTGAGGATGGTGTGAGTCATCCCTCTTAATGAGGGGTTACTGGCGTATTAATGCAGCCAGTTTGCCTGCTGTCCACACCCAAGACCAGCTAACTTGGCTACGGGTGAGGAAGATCTTTAAGCTCCTCACATTATCGATGGGAATCGAACCTGGGACACTCCTTCCCCAGGCATGTGGCTGTGTAGCGCATAGCCACTAGGCCAACCACACGGACAGAGTTTAAATAACATTGCAAAATTGAGATTCCTAAATTTTTAACTTCTGGGTCATTAATGGAAAAGATCAAAATTATGTTAAATGTGTTGTTCTGTTTAATTATTAATAGTATTATTTTCCAATAAAATTGTAAATTATACATTTTATTTAGCTAATTTTTCCCCCCATAATAATCGCCACACATGAAAGGTCAGAAGAACTATATCACTACAATGCCATGTGTGGACAGGTGATTAAGGAGAAAAATGTAGCTTTTTGATGCTTTTTTTTTTTTAAGGAGTGGGAGGTTGTATTCAATGGGAGAAACAGTATGGGCAAGATTGTTCTAAAGAATAGAGGGGTGGATGGAATGAAGGAAGCTGATGAGAAGCTAGTTCACTGAGCCAGAGTGTTTGGGTTGGCTTGTGGCTGCTCTAGTTCTTACATGGTTAGAAGAAAATTTTAAAGGGATGATAGGCTATGGCTGAGGAAGATCCTTAAGCTTCTTACGTCATCGACAAGAATCGAACCTAGGACAATTCAGAGGAGCAATAATGAATATATACTTAAAAAAAAAAAAACGATAAAGGAAATAACTGGGTGTGGGACTTCTATTATTATTGTTAGTGAATGCAAAAATTTTGATGAGATCAATCTTCCATACACGCAGAATAATGTCAATTTATTTGATGCTATTCATTCACAACACAAATAAATTGGCATGAACTGCTAACACATGCTTTTCTACATTGTTTAAAAAAATAATGTCCTGGTTTTGTGGATTTCTAAAGTTGGCTAACCTGTTTGAAACACATACACCACATTAAATGGCTTATATTTAAATATTTCATTTTATGACTTGTAAAACATAGAGAAAACTGCATGCAGAGAAGAATGATTATAGAAATAGGAATTCAAAGACAACTAGATAGTAAAATGCACATGGCAACAAATCTTTTTGATAATCTTTAAGAAAATACAAGGATTAACACTATTTAGAGCCATTAAAAAAAGGAATAACCCATTTAATACAAATAAGGATAACAGTTGCCCAGACTTTGAGAACTGAAAGGCAGTCATTATGATTTAGATGCAGCCAGTGTAGCAGGACTTCAGCACCTTGAATAAACGCTCATATTTATAAATACTGTAATGTAGTAACTTAGTATTGTTTTGTTTCAAAGGATTCTGTGGCTCGTGTCAATTTCATGTTGAGCAAATACATAAAATACATATATATTTGAGGTTTAGTAAGGCAAATATGATTCTGTTATTCTAAAATAAGAGTTTTAGCAGACTACCTCTGTGACCAAAAGATAAGATGCAATAACATGAAGCTTGATGTATGCCAGGCATCAGTTGTGGAGACAATTTGTCTTTAGGAGAAGGTAATAGACGAAAGATTTGGTTGATTGGTTTCAAGATGTATTTCTTCACTCGGATGATTTAGAAGAAAACAAAACTCAATCTTCTTGGTACTTCTTAACCATTTAAAATGACTGTTTTAGTTTCTGTAAGAAAACTTGTGAGAAACAAATACTGTGTAATTTATCAATTTTATAAAGTAGGAAGGAAAGCAACTCTTGATCTATCTTTCCAAATGACAGACATGTCATCCACATAGTTTAGTCAAAAAGATAAATATTAAAATTTAAGATTTTTTCATCCCGTAAACTTAAGAAAATCGACCGTAGAACCCACATTATTTTCAGACATTAAATATATTGTGTTAGGGTTAGGGACCACGAGATGGCGGCACATTTGAGCCATCTCTCTTCACTGTGTACCGCTTAATTAGTGATAGCCTTGAGCCATCTATCTCTGATTGATACCAGTGGGGATTGAACTGTCCACTCAGTCTCCAAAAGTTAGCTAGGGCTAAATGGCCTCGCCTACTCCCGTATACGGGAATAAAAAGTCGTTAGCTGATTTTTTTTTTTTTTTTTTTTTTTGATTTTTTTCTTACATATGTTCTATATAACAGTTTGGCTAAATTTAGTGGAGAACCAATATCAGATCCTTCAACTTGCTTATAAAGTTTATCTTTCCAGCTAAATGTCCATTGGAAATTTTTGGATTAAAAATCCATACCTGAATGTTTGATGCACAACTAGTCTAGCTATAAATACTGTTACAACTTGAACAGTGCATAAACCTTTAATCTATCAGTAAATCATTTACAGCTTTCAGCACACACAAACCACGTATAATGTTCATGTAGTAGTACGCAATGTTCGAAATGTCCCCCTGTTATCTTCACGCATACCTGAAGTTTGTGAGGCCACATATCGATGGCAACATTCACAATATCCACAAATACAAATTCACCTTCTGGCTGGCGATGCTTGGGTGTCATTTCTTGCAGGCTACTCTCTCAAGCTCCGACCACAAGTCCAGTGGATTTAGATTGGGACATCCAGATGGCCAATTTGATGGTGATATGTGGTCGGGCACACTTACCTCCAACCACTATTGTGTGATCCTCACCTTGTGTGCAGTGGCTGAGTTCTGTTGAAAGGTCCACTGCCTACCACAAAACAAGGTGTTCATGGGACATACCACAAGTTCCGGCACTGTGTCTAGATACGTTTTGGTGGAGGTTTTGATCCTTTCTCACAAAAATGAATGTTGGATACTCCAGATATGTGACGCCCCACGAAACTATCACTGATACAGGGTGATGACCTCTCTGAATCTTGGGTGCTATGGCACATGCTGTGCCACCATCTGGGGCAAATTCCCAATCATTTTGGTTAAACCACTTCTTGAGTGAAAATCTTCACATCTGGGAAGAGGATATCTGTGTGTGTTGTGTACGTACTGCCTGAGAAGTGCCTTTGATTTTATCCCCCTCTGTTGCATAAATTGTGATTTTAGGAAGTGTCCAGTAGAACGGTGATAGGCTCTCACCTCCAGGTCATCAATTACTACACGTGATATCATTCTCTGTGAAATGTTCATCTCTTGCGACATCACTTTTGTGTTCTCACATGATTACAGCACGAGCGTGCCTTCATGGTCCTCACAAACTGTTGCATCAGTTTGTGAGGAAGTTGATTGACCTCTTCTTTGGTTATCAGATTCATCTTCTGTACCATTATATCGGTTAATAGTCTGAACATAAACATCTTCCTGATCCTGAGTGTTTTTAGCATGTGTTAACAGGTGACTGCATTCCAACCTTGTGAAGTACTATTACAGCTACACAGTTTTCATAATCTCCCCACTGCATGTTAACTCAACCAGACAGCTAACAGAACGGTTCATGCAATTCCGTGCACAGTTCGGGCTGTGTGGAAGTTGTAATAGTGTTTATGGCAAGACTACATACATCAGTATGCATTGGAAATGAGAAAATAACATTTTGCCAACTAACATGTTAAGCAATAAAAATTGATATCCACAGAAATGAATAAATTATGATCAAGCAAGTTAGTTTATTTTAATGATATTGATTACAACACAGAATGTTAAGAAAATAATATTTATTAACTTATTAGCCGATATTTCACTGGTATTATGTTCAGCATCTTCAGAACACAAGAACAGTTTGTCACAGTACACAAAACAACAGTTTAGTATAACAGTAGGACTCGTTTAAACTATTAATATTTTCTTATCATTCTGTGTTGTAATCAATACCGTTAAAATAAACTAACATATCCTGCTAACACATTAACTTTTCTGCTCATTTGTAATTAAGCAAATGTAGTAATAATAATGAAAGTGAAAAAGATATTTTTGCATGTTTTGTAAACCTACAGAGTTGGAAATGATTTATGTTAATGTTTTATGCTATTAAAGAGTCATGCAGTCATCTCTGTGAAGTCTAAAGATTGTGGATAGTTCTCATTATCAAACTGCATCTCTCTATCTCCTTCCACTCTCTGAAAAGACTTCTGCGTTTGTCTTAGTGATATTATTCCTATCTGGCATACTTGTCAGATGGTATTCCCTTAGTCTATTCTGTTCTTATACCCAACAGAGACCAGACATTATCATAGTCGTTCTTCTCTGAAGCATTTCCAAGAATCTCTTTATCTACTTAAAAACCAGGTGAGTGAACTTGTACACTCTAGTCCAAATGCTCCATAGTCTAAGCCTTATAAAAGAGAAACTTCAACTTCTGTCATTGCCATAATTCATCGACTTGTCCTTTCACTTCTGTAAGTTTCAGGTGCATGTCTATCCTTTGTATCTCCATTTCCTTTAGAATGTTATTGTTACTGTACATACTACATCCAATCCTTGCCTTACAATATTCCAAACCTTATAGTTGCAATATTAATTGGTAGATCATGCAGTTGGTTTATTCAGATCCTGCTAGAGATCTATACCATCAGCATTTTGCTACTAAGAGCTATTTATGAATTTGCACCATGGAGAGTTGGAGATTGTAGCCATTGGAGAATACTATTATTATTATGATTCAGGCCTCCATGAAGTCATTGTGGGAAGCCCTTCCTAGAAAACACAGTCTATCATACACTCCTTGAAACTCATTGGCCGTTCGTGCTCCCACCACTCATTCAGGCAATGCATTCCACAGTTCATCCACTCTCTATGCAAAGAAATCACTCCTCACGCTCATCTTCATAGCTTCTTTTCCTAACTTCCAGGGATGGCCCACTTGTGTCCTTGCTCTTTTCCACCAAGCAAAAGAACTCCCCAGTGTCAGCCCTGTAACTACCTCTCAAAAGTTTAAAAGTCTCAATCATCATTTCTTTTTATCTACCAAACTCTGCAATCCACATCACTCAGCCTGTCCTCATAACTAATATTGTACAATGAAGTGTCCTCCAAGTATCTGCATATTCCAATCCTCTCTTCTGACACATTCTGGCTATTATGCTATTCATTATTACTGCTCTTCTGCTCGGCTCGTCATTATCATACCTGGGTAACACACACATACAATACTTCTTCTCTGTGTTTTATTTTGTCCTGTCCTGATTATATTTCAGGTGCAAACTTTGTTTGCTTACACTTGGATAAAGGATTAAACCAAGTATATAATTTCTTGGTATTTTTATTTAACATTGTACAGTCCTGAATACATTTTTGTTATCTGCCTCTGTACCCTTTCCACAGTTAATTTATCCCTCTCAAATCCTAGGGACCAAATTTGAGAGCAACAATAGTCCTAGTGTGGTCTGATCAGGGCTTTATACAATGGAAAGACCCCAGATCTCTTGCCTTTCCTACTTCCTCCAGTTCATCTCATTTAACAGAATATGCAGCTTCCCATCGATATATCCTAAACTTCAAGACTTTACATTTTGCTGCATTAAACTGACAACCACATTCATTTGCCCACCTGTCCTGTTTATCCAAATCCTCTTGCAGGGCTGCCACATCTGCACTATTACTAATAACCCTTTCTAGCTTCACTTATCTGCAAACAACTGAATATCTCCCTTGCAATCCACTGACAATGTCATTGATATAAAGGTTAAACAATATAGGTCCCAGTACTGAGCCCTATGGGATCTCTCCCACTTTTAACCTTCTCCCTCCTTGATATTGCCATGCCATATGCAACTCTGATACCTATCAGATAGACGATCCCGAATCCAGTTGGCTAATTGGATTCAGGATCCTCTTCCCAATTCTCATTCTCAGCTGCCTTAACATCTCCTGTTTTTCACCCTCTGTGCTCCTCGACTTGTAGCAACACCCCACTAAATATCCTGTTTTGCCCATCTCTACCTCACACCACATGCTTTCAAAACCATTAGTGTCAGTGCCCTCCAGAGCCTCCATTCTGAGAGCACATAAGTCATCACTTATAAGCAGTGCTCCACCACAACATTTTCTCTTCCTATCCTGTTGAAAAATACTGTACCCTGCTACTTCTATTCCTATTATATCATCTGTCAACTACTACTCAGAGATCCCAATAATTTTTGGACAGGCTGATGCTATCAGTGCCACCAATTCATCCCTTTATTCTGAATACTCCTGGCATTAGTATAAAGAATAAAAATGTCACTGTTTCTATACCTGTCATTATTCCTTCCAGATTCCACTGGACTCAGTGTTACATGATGATGTAACTTCTACCAAGCACCTATTCTCACAAGAGGCCACCCCTGCTACCATCCACCATGATAGTTCTAGTTTCCCTGCATTGACACACCAACTCGTTCAGAGAACAGCAATATCTCCAGATGCCTATTTCCTTCCTCATTCAGATGCAAGTGGTCTCTTGCATACAGTTCCTTTCTGATCTCAAATGTCCTGCAAGCATTCACGTATTCCAAACCTCTCTTTTGATCCTTTCTGGCTATCATACTATTCATTATTAATGCTCTTCTGCTCAGCTCATCATTATCATGCCTGGGCAACACACACACAATCTTCCCTCTCTGATTTTTCTTCTGTACAACCTCAAGCATCAATCTCAGATCTCTTGCCATCCAATTCACATTGTCTCTCAAATCATTCGTGCTCACTATCATCTCATCCACCCTTTCACCCCACTTAATTGCCATAGCTAGACTTTTCGTTCCTCCAGGCAAACTCTCCTCGGGCATCTAGTTTTGCACACCATGGATCATCGAGTTCCATACATCACACCTCTTATCACTCCGGTATTTTGATTGCTCACCTGCATCCATCCCTCACTCTCCTCTAACATTTTCTTTGTTCCCCTACTTACCTGCTGTCCTGGCATCTGTCTATCCATGGTTCCAATACTCTCTTGCATTCTTCTCATTCCCCGTCTTCTACTCTTTCTATTCTCTCCTCTTTTATCATTCCCATAATTCTCTCCCTACTCTGATTTGCCTAGCATTTATTGCTTCCATTCATTTAATCTCATCTTTCACACTTCTCAACTCATTCCCGAGACATTCCATTCCTCTTTCAATGCATCTGTCTCTCTCTCTCTCTCTCTGCAAGGTACCCACTCTTGCTCGCCATTCATCCTCTCAAGTAAGACCATCTTCAAAAACTTCATAATGATTCAAACTTTCCACACTTCCCACTTTTTTTTTTTCATTTATATTTCGCTCATTATCCTCGCCCTCTATTACACTACTCATCTCGCTAGGTCAATATTGTCCTGCCTCTGATGCAATGCTGCCAAGGTCTGTTATGCTAATCTCCAACTCACAAAGTTCTTCCCTTTTCCTACATTTTCCGCATATATGTACTTACCCATTTGTTACCTGCCACATATCCAACTGCCGGGATGCACACATACCACAAAATCCCATAGTAACTGTTGCTCATTTTGCATAGTAGTCCTTAAATGGGCGTGGACTTGGCGACATGTATTAGTAATTTGAGCTGCATTTGCTGCCATCATTCAAGCAGTTCCAAGTACTAGGAACTACTACAACTATGTTGTATGCTCTACTATAAGTTATGTGCTTATGCGATGCTATAAGGTATAAACTATACTAAATAATGAAAAGTTATCTTTTTCTTCACTGCTACCTCCGAATGCTTCTGACTCTGACCTTGCTCTCTCTGTAAGAATAAACCAAAAATAAACACAATATAAACAACTAAACTCAAATAGCAATACTACTATGGACACTTGTATCACTGAAAAAATGTAGCACGATGTGCAACAAAAGCTGCACTATATATACTGATTAAAAACTTTTAGCACAGCTCAAATCTGCCGTCATATTCGTTTTTTTTTTTTTTTTTTTTACTATGAGGAGGGCTGTACCCCAGAATTGTAGTAGATGGAACAAAAGATAAATGGGAGTAGCAGGTTCAGTAATTCAGCAGTTCAACTGTAAAGGGATGTTGAGTAACTGTTGCTCATGTCACTGTAGGTTTTAGCAGAAATGGGAGAAGCATGATGAATGCCAATTTTGCTAACATGGGAATATCTGTATTCCCATGTTAGCAATTGAAAAAGTCTGTGTGAGAGAAAGGGGAGTCATCAGTCAAGTGAACTGCTCTATTCTGAACAGCATCAAGAATTTTAGGATGGATTTGTACAGAGAAAATAATTAGACAGATGAAAAATAGTCTTGAGTGAAAAAGGATGTGAAGTGTTTTTGAAAGTCGAGGATGCTATATAAATAAACATATAGAAAGGAAGAACTAAGGTTTTTTTTTTTTTTTTTTTTTGTATAAAAAAAGACTTTTTAAGTTTTGAAGATTACTTTGCCCTTTGAAGGAGGATGAGATCAGTGTTTAGAACACTTATTGCAGATATCTTGAAGCTTGGGAATTGCAAGGTTTGTGAGTGGAGAGTACTGTCATCAGCAAAACTGTGGATGGGATTTGTGGTCAGTGAGAGCTGGTTGTTCATGTGTATGAGGAAGAGGTTGGATGAAATAACAGCCTGTGCATTAGTTAGGAAATCAGAAGACAGAGAGGACATCCTCCATTACGTGCACTTAATGACCTGAGAGAAAACTGGCAATCCAGTTACAAAAAATGTTAAGTGCAACAGCACAGATTTCACCCAACCTTTCCATGGTATATGTCCAGAGGTGGACAATGTCGTTGCAGATCATAATTTGTGAAATTAATATTGGTGGTTACTGATCAGTTGACAGTTTTCCAGATACAGTTCTTGCAAGTTGACTGACCTACTCCATGAGGTGAGCAATAGGTTGAGAGTTTGATGGTAAACTTAGCATCTGTTTTTGGAATTGGCTGTATATGGGCCTGCATCCATGCTGAAGAGGTGATAAAAGCAGTTATTAGTTTTGGAGTACATTTCTGAGCATAATTGGTAGGATACCATCAGGACCAGAAGCCTTTTTTTGTGTCTGGATTGTTTTCAGAATTCTTTTGTCTTTCTGGCAGAATATAGCTATACACCATGACACCCAGTGAATGATAGAGAGGAAATTGGCAATCCAGTTGTAAATGGTGGAAAGCAGCCCATATGATATTAATTTGGTATATAGGTCTTTGTGCCAAACCTGATCAAAAGCTTTGGTATATAGAATGACAGTATGAATTTCACCAAATTTTCTTTCCAAAGCTTGGGTTTGTTCATAGATGGCAAGGAGATTTACTGTGAACCAGGAGTGATGGAATCCATATTGGTGGCCACTGATCAACTGATTGGTATGTAGTGAAGAAGTGATTGTTAATGACTTTCTCTGTTGTTTTTGATAACTGAGTGTAATGGAATGATAATCAGGTGGCTATTCCTCTCTTTTTTTTTTTTTTTTTTTTTTTTTTTTTTTTTTTTTGAGATTGGTTTGATATAGGTTAGTTTCATTGCTGAAGGAGAGATGGCAATATAGGATGGGCTTGTTCAGGAGCACCAATTTTTAGCTAATTGGGAGAATACTATAAGAAGGACCTAGAAACCTTGTTGGTATTCAAAACATTCAGAATTCCCTTGGTCTTTTTAACAAAAATACTAGAGGAGGCTTGCAACCTGCATTTCTTGCTGGTTGCTTTGTCTTGAACCACCACCAATGTAAGAATTGGAGGAGAAGAATGATTAATGATGCCAGGATGTTAGCCTTGACTAGCTCCTTCTGTAATGTAGTGTCATGTTAGATGCATGTCCTGTGTTCTAATAAGCTTTAGGTATGTTAATATAATATATTAACGACTTTAATATAATATATTAACGACTATTAACTATTAGGGACTTAGGGGTATTGGTAGATAAGGAGATGAAGTTCAGAGGACACATTGCTAAGGTGTCCAAGATTGCACATAGGATTACTTGGTTGTTGAGGAACACATTGACATCCAGAGATAAAGAGGTTATTATTCCCTTTTATAAAGCATTGATACTTCCACATTTGGATTACTGTGCTCAGGTCTGGTCACCTGGATTCCTTGGAGATGAGGAGGCTGTGGAGAGGGTTCAGAGAAGAGTGACCAAGTTGGTGAGTGATATAAAAAATGCTCCCTACATTGAAAGATTGAGAGCTTGTGGATTGCAGAGATTGGTTGATAGTGATAACCTTAGTGGGTGCTGATGGTATTGAGGTGACAAAATCAGATGTAATAGTCGAGTTACTGAGTGATCACTTCTCAAAAGTCTATCACCCAAGTGAGGATATCTCTATACCTATAGCAATACCTAATGTGAGAATTGAAGCTAAAGAATCAGAGGTATTAAATATATTGCGGAACTTAAATGCAAACACTGCGGTAGGCTTAGATGGAATATCAGCTCGGGTGTTGCGTGAATGTGCAAATGAATTGTCAACCCCTCTTACCTGGATATTTAATTTAAGTTTGAACTCTGGTATGGTCCCTAGGGAGTGGAAGTTAGGCAAAGTGGTTCCTTTGCATAAGGGTGGCTCTAAAACTGCAGTATTGAATTACAGACCAATCACCATCTCAGGAGTAGTGGTAAAAGTATTGGAAAAGTTGGTTAAAGACAAAATTCAAGAATGGGTGGATCAGGATATGATACTCTATAGAGGCCAACATGGTTTTGTTAAAGGTAGATCCTGCCTTAGCAATCTATTAACTATCCATAACAGAATAACATCAGAGTTGGACAAAGGAACTGGCTACACAGTGGTACTTCTGGATTTTGCTAAGGCTTTTGACAGGATACCCCATAGAACACTGTTACGCAAATTGGAGCAGATGGGAATGGATATTAAATTGGTGATATGGATAAGAGAATGGCTCAGGGAGAGATACCATAAGGTGGTGTATGGAGGAGCCGAGTCCAGAATGAGGCAGGTGACCAGTGGTGTGCCTCAGGGCTCTGTGCTTGGGCCAATGTTGTTTAATTTGTATATAAATGATATAGGAAACGGCTTAAAGGGAGATATTCAGTTGTTTGCTGATGATGCAAAGTTGTGTAGTGCAATAAAAAATCAAGCTGATGTTGAAAGTTTGCAGGAGGATTTAAATAAGCTGGTAAAATGGGCAAAAGAAAATGGATGTCAGTTCAATGTGGAAAAGTGTAAAGTCTTGCATTTTGGGATTAAAAGATTACCAGCTGTGTACTACATAGATGGAAAGGTACTCCAAGAGATTGATGAGGCTAGGGACTTAGGGGTATTGGTAGATAAGGAGATGAAGTTCAGAGGACACATTGCTAAGGTGTCCAAGATTGCACATAGGATTACTTGGTTGTTGAGGAACACACTGACATCCAGAGATAAAGAGGTTATTATTCCCTTTTATAAAGCATTGATACTTCCACATTTGGATTACTGTGCTCAGGTCTGGTCACCTGGATTCCTTGGAGATGAGGAGGCTGTGGAGAGGGTTCAGAGAAGAGTGACCAAGTTGGTGAGTGATATAAAAAATGCTCCCTACATTGAAAGATTGAGAGCTTGTGGATTGCAGAGATTGGTTGATAGGCGAAGAAGAGGGGATATGATAGAAACATTCAAATTACTAAAAGGTTTTTATAGGATTGATGCAGGGGAAATGTTTCAGCTGTGTGATAGTGATGGAAGAACAAGAGGTCATCTCTGGAAATTAAAGAAGAGTGTGGTTAACAAAGGTGTCAGAACAAGGTTTTTTGCCTGGAGGGTGGTGAATGAGTGGAATTCATTGCCTGACTTTGTTGTGAGCTCTTCATCTGTAAATGAATTCAAGAAGAGATATGACAGATATTGTTTTGCTAGTTTGGGTCTCCCGCGATGAGTCTACTGACTCCATGGAGATACCCGTAATAATAATAATAATAATATTAGCACAAAAATCATATTGTTTTCATTTAAATTATAATGAAACCTTGCTGGGCTTACATGAATTACAACATATAAAACTGAATGCTGGTAATAAACAACAATTTTGTCAGGCATCTCATACACGAAGACATACATCCTCTGTCCAAGAAGAAACCGAACTCTAAATTCATCACCATTCCCTACATCCGAGGCACCTCAGAAAAAATCACCAAAATTTTAAAAAAACATGACCTCACCTCCTGTTACAGGCCTTACAGAAAATTGGCATCCCTTATCCGCTCCACCAAAGACCAACCACTTCCCCTAGACCTACCTGTATACCAGGTCCCTTGCAGTTGTAAACTGTCGTACTTTGGCCAAACAAGCAGGACAGCGAATATCAGAATTTCTGAAGACAAGGACTACATCCGGTTTCACAAGTACAGCCATTCTGGTCTTGCAGACCATGCTCTGGATACACGCCACAGAATATGGTGGAAGAAAGCTATAGTAATACACCGTAGCAAATATAAATTCGAAAGGCTATTTATGGAATCAGCCTCAGCCCTAAGAAACTCCCCAAACCTCAACAAATTTGGTTGTATGCAACTGCCCCAAATTTGGGAGGCATACATCAGCAGACCTTCAGGCCAACGGCCAAGAACACCTACTTAGCCCGCTAGAGGGCACCATCAGGACTTCTAGGAGAACGATAGCTTCATTCTCAGTTACTGTGTTGTAGTGCCTACGTGCACGTGCCTTTTTTGTAAGTTCCTTTTGAAAATGGCAACGTGACGTTGCCGAAATATCGGAAATATTCATTAAAGTATAATTTAATTTATATTCGGATCTACGTTGTTCAATTCCCTAAGTGATTTAGAAATGCATAACCAACGTATAAGCCTGTCTACGAGAAGAAACACACTTTATTAGTATGGGATATGTTTCGTGGTCATTAACTGAGAATACTAAAAGTCTTCTAGAAAAAATAACACAAAAGTTGCTGTTATACCAGGTGGTTTAACTTATATATTACAACCACTAGACTTCTGCTTGAACAAATCATTTAAAGATCACATGCGAGAAGAGTGGAATAAGTGAATGGTGACTGGTGAAAAATCATTTACAAACAGTGGATCTATGCACGCTGCATCACTTGATATGTTGTGCAATTTTGTGATCAAAGCATGGAATAAAGTAAAAGTAGAGACTGTAATAAAATCATTTAAAAAGTGTGGTATCTGTAATCTTATGGATGGTACGGAAGATAATCTGTTGTGGGACACTGATGACGATGAAAACTAAATGATTTCACTATATTCGAACTGAGATCCATGTGACGATCATTTAAACAATGAATCTGAAGAACTATTTTCAACAGATGATGAAGAAAATTAACATGAAAATTGAGATTAATAATTATTATTTGTTTTTTAAGACTTACATCTATTGTAATATTTTAAATAAATTTATGTAACAAAAAATTAATCTGATTTGTTTATAAACACTGCCTATTTTCTTATATAACGATGTATTGTAACTACTTAAATGTTCATCCAAGAAATTAAGCTTCCCTTTTTATACTCTCCATATAAGGTGACCCATGATTTTGAGGGGGGGGGTTTCTGTAGTATTTGAGAGTAGTCTTATATGCTGACATATACGGTTTTATTTTCTCCTCATTTGATTCCTCGTAGCATATCCAAGGCATGGTCTGTTAGACCTAACCGACGATAATTGTGTCTTTGGATGTATCTGTTATTCCAGAGGAGTGTTGGCAGATCCTCCAGTTACATTGTTCATTTCTTTTAGCATAAATGTATTATATATAGTAATAAATGAGTTTAATATAGTAGTGTTTGTTATAGTAATTGTATTGGGAATGATTTGAGGTGGAATATCATATTTCTTTTTCAATTCATCCACTGACTCAAGCTAAAAACGCAGTCCTCATGCCCTTGCTAACCACACTTAAAATTATTCTAGTGGTGATCAACCCTTATTCTTCCCCTTCTTGTATTGACAAATTTTTTCTCTGTCAGGTCATTAAAATCCTTCAGTAACTTTATATCACTATTATATCTCCTCTTTTATGTCTATTATCTAAATTGTGTAATCACCAAATTTCCATTTTCTCCTCGTAGCATTCCATGGACATATCACTATTTTGGTCACTCACCTCTGATTGTTTTATGAACAGAGAAAATCTTGCAATATGACAAAAAGGCAAAAATTTCTCAAAAACTACCAGCAGATCTTGACCACAAACTTACCAGTTTCCCTTAATTTATTATTCAGTTGAGACAAGAACATAAATTTCTATTGTCATATATTGGAAATATGGATGAAACTCCTATGAGCTTTGATATGATAAGCAATAAAACAGTGGAGTCTAAAGGTAGAAAGAGTGTGCTAGTTTGAAGCTAGTTAAAACCAAGGCAACCAGTGTAGGCAATAGTCCAGATATAGCTCTGTCAAACCTTAAAGATTTGGTCAATGGATCCAGTGGGCGTCACAGCTGTGAAACCCAGATCTATTAACTGAACTTTAATAAAAATGTCTATTATAGCTTTCCCAATTTTTTAAAGTTATTCTAAGCAGTACTCATTTTTATGCTAGGTGATTTGATTATTGGATAATTAATTTGTTTCCTTGAATTCCAATAGTTTATAGATGGTGCTGTCCTGTGTGTTCTAAAATTAATAATCAGAAGACAAACTTCCCGAAGGCCTTAATCTGGTTTCATCGTTCTAGTTTTTTTTCTTTTCAAAGTTTGCATGTATTCATAAGATTTTCTTTGCAAAATATATTTAAGTGGCTTGCTATTGCCTTGTTTTGTTTATTTGCCTTAGGAATCAGGTTCTCTGCTATGGGAGCCCCCTACCAGAAAAGCTTGCAATTCTCTAGATAGCATAGCCAACTTTGCCCTAAGTTCACTTTCCCCATCACTTTGATGTATGCATCTGACTTGTGGAAATACATTATTTATATTATCTGTTATCAGTTTTTGTACATATTGCTAATTTATTTGCTTGCAACTATTTCTTAGTATAAGCAGAAGATGGAGGAAAGCAGTTGCGGTCTAGTTCTTCTTGTACACTTGTCAGCTTTGGTACACTTGTCATCATCACTAAAAATTCTGCCTAAATGACTGAAATGTTTTGCTTATTCTATAGGTTCCCCATTCAGAATGCAGTTGATATTTTTCATATTAGTGTCTATCTTTCATAAATTTCATTTTATTAAATTTCATATGAAATTTGCTAGAACAGTTGTTCCATTAAGAGGCCTGAAGAGTTGTATTGAATTTATTTAAAAGAATAAATTAAGAAGCTGATTGTCTAGAGCAGGGGTCGGCAAACTTTTGAGACGGAAGAGCGAAACCTGTCCCTCACAACAATTAAAAAATTATTCGAGAGCCATAAATATATTTTTACAAATAAGGAAAATTTAAAGTAGTAATATAGTAAATTTATAGTATAGTTCGTCCACCAATTAGAGATCCCTCGACACTTCTGCGCATGTCAGAAAAAGGAGAATCCATTCCGATAATAGGGTAATCAATCTGTCTTCTGGGATGAGTTTCTTTATTATTACAGGTCGGAAAATTTAGCTTTTCTTTTATGAACATTGTAGTTTTTAAAGTGTAACTATTTTGCTTGTAAAACAGTTGGAAAAATGTACGTAGAGTATTAACAAAATTAAAAAAGGTATAGCATAAAACAAAAATTTAACTAAGTTTATTTTTAACAAAGTTTTCTATAAAATAATAATTATACAGAAAAACAGAAATTTTTTCAAATGAACTTAGATATTCTAAACTTACAGTTGAGAGAACTGAGACACTTTAATGTCCTAAACCGATTAATTATTTATGATTTGTTGTGACTCTTTTAACAAACCCATGCAAAAAAAAAATGTTGGAAAAAAATACCATTATCAAATCCTTTTAATCTTCGGAGTCATCTGAATCGGTGTCCGAATCGGCATCACTTTCACTTAAACTGATCACCAAAGGTTCGCATAATAATTCTTCGATAATTCCGTCTCTGTCCCAATACATATTTTCCAATGAGGTGACATGAGAGCAATATTTTCCCCAGCTTTGAACTGTAATACTTTCAATCGCCTGTTCTGAAAGCTTAAAAATTTTCGACATGTCAATATCTCCAGTTATGTTGTGATGGCAAATGAAACTTTTCACTTCTGCCCAAACATACTCAATAGCCTTAATATCGCAATGATTTGGTGGTAGCCTCAAAGCTAGAAATCCATGCTCTTTGAGCATCGTGTTGAATTTAAATAGTTTAGTTGTGGGTGAGTTTCTTTTGACCAAATTAAGCAATTCAATTTTTCTCATATCTGGGGTATGAGAAATGTTATTTGCAGAGAGCCAATCCATAAGAACTTGCTTCTTATTAGACCAATTTGGAACTTTGTTTAATCGAATAGAGTGATATGAAGTGTTAGCAATCATAACAACAGCATTTTTAGGAAGGTTTGGAATCAGTTTTTCTTCTGCCCACTTTTCGAAGATCGTAGAATTCATTTGCCCATGGTAATCTCCAGTAGTTGAATTGGCTTTGTATAGTAAGTTTGAATTACAAACCCATTTCTCCACCCGCACACAAAATTATTATGCGCTGCGAGGCATTTCCGGTTTGTAGCACTTCCACATTCTTCTTTAGATTGCCACCATTTTCCATAAGTTAAATTACTCTCAATCCAAGTTTCATCTAGATACACAATCGGTTTTTTCTCCTCCCTGAAACGTCTTATTGCTCTCAAATACTGCGTTCTAGATAACACAATGTTACTTTGCTCCATGATAAGTTTCCTTTTATTCTGGGACTTTTTAAAACAAAATCCGATTTCATGAAGTATTTTCCTTAAAGTTTCTCTTTTCCAAGGAAAATTAATTTTTTCTTTAAGCACAGGAATCAATTTCGGAACAGTTGGCACTCTTTTCTCAACCACGTAAAATTCATGAATAGTTCTTATAACGGCTACATCAAAATCATTCAAAGCTTTGGTTTCAATGGTTTTCTTTCTCTGGCATGTTTTTTTTTTAGGAGATTAAAATTTTGGCTTACCTTCACCTTTTGATTCCCTATGAATTCTTTTAACAGTCGACCCCGATATACCCGCAATTGCACTTGTACGTCTTATGACTTGAGAATGGGGAACAAGGAGACGACCTTCTGATGATTCTTTTTCACAGAATGTCAGCACATTATTCAATATTCTTTTGCAAGAGCTACTGAAACGTTTAACAACAGAACTTGTTGACTCTACTGGATCTATCATACAAATTAATAATAAAAAAAATAATGCAAAAAAGCGACAACAAAAATCAAGCTAGTACTAGTACAGCGACAGACAAGAAAGCACGTGATTTCGCATGTTAGCGACCAATTCGTACATCCTTCATTTCTTTCTCCCCTTCAGCATGAATCGACTATTGGCAAAATGCCAAGGAGAGATCTACAAATGGTGGGCAAACTATAATATATAACAAGTTATAATATTAATTATATCTTTATTAAATGAAGAAAAAATCGCACAAAAAATTGTTCTCATTGGTTTTAATCAGTGTGAGCAATGAGCTTGCATTTCCTTACAAGGTTTCTGTATGTCCGGTTTGTAACTAGTTGTGTTTAATTTAAGGCACGATTCCAAGTTGGCATCAGTAATTTGGCTCTTCAATTTACATTTAATGAAATTCATGTTAGAAAATGATTGCTCACATAAATATGTAGACCCAAAGATACTGAGAACACCAAATGCAAATTTTTTCAACTTATGATATGAATCCGGAAGACTATTCCAAATATTGAAAATTATTGAGTCTGCCTTCTGTAGTTCTTTTATAGCAGTCTGCTTGCGCTGTGAAATCAGACTGCATTTTTATTTTTCCAGTTCTTCTATTTCAGTACTGAGACGTACAAATTTGGAGCTCCATAAGTCTTTGCTTGTCAAGTCCAGCAATTGTATTTCAAAATTAGCTGTGTCAATATCAAATGGACAAAAATTTAATTCCTTCACATTGGCATTAAGAGGATTTGTAATAAAAGCTAGAGTCACTTTATTATTTCTGAATTCCTGAAACCTTTGAAGAAAAGATTCTCTCATGTTTAAAATTGCTGTCGTGAAATAATCTTTGTTAATGAGGGCATTGTTTTCTTGGCGATATTGAGACAAGTTTGGGAAATGAACTAAAGTTCCCCCTCTCTAAATCTTCAGTGAACAGAATAGATTTCTTTTCAAACAAAATAACTTCCTCTAGCATTTAAAAAGCAGTATTTCCCTTGCCTTGTAATTTACGATTGAGCTGATTCAGTTGTGATGTAACGTCGACCATAAAGTACAATTTTTGCAACCACTGATCTTGTGTTAATTCTGGATATTGAACATCCTTGTTGTCGAGGAATAGTTTGATTTCGTTTATGCAAAATGCTTTAACATGTTGCCTCCGGAAAGCCTTCGAACCCTGTTGTACTGGAGATCTGAGTGCTCGCTCTCCATTTCACTTAGCAACTCTTTAAATTGTCGATAATGGTAACACAATGTTTTTAATTTTATTTAAAATCTCTGTTTTGTTTTTGAAATCCCGAAAAAGTTCTTCAGATGCATTAACAAAACAAAATTTTTTTATTCACCATCTGTGAATGGTTTTCCTCTCTTAGCGATCTCCTGACTCACTACGAACCTTGCAATATTAATATCATTGGCAGACTCTCTCCATTAATTAAATACAGAACTTTATTTTTCAACATTTTTTTGAAGTTCTTCTCTCTTTCTCGTGTCACTGACAGAATATTTTCTGGCAAGTGTGTCATGTTTTATCGTGAAGTGTCTCTCCAAATTTGACTTTTTGTTGTGTGCCAGATTTAGATTTTCTTGGCAAATCAGACAGGTTGGAAGGCCATCTGAGTTCGAGATAAACTTGAAAGAGTCAGTCCATTCATTTTTAAAGTCACGATGCTCATCTGTTGTTTTCCTTAGTTTTTTCTTTGTGGCCATGTTGAAAAGCACCCTAAACAATATATTTTATTTAACACGTTATATAAATACATTATATAAAAATAAAATAAAAAGAACTAAGTGTTTATTCAAAATAACAAATGACAATAATTCAAAAATATAATAAAAATAAATCTCTGCATTAAGGTGATAAAGGCAATTATTTTATATATATATATATATATATATATATATATATATATATATATATATATATATATATATATATATATATATATATATAAAATAATTGCCTTTATCACCTTAATGCAGTTTCTGGATGCACCCAGCCAAAAGAGAATACTAAGTTGCAGAAATGGCAAAGCAACACTGACTCCGCTTTCACATTTCACCATTGCCAACGTTGCCTTGCCCAGTAGAGGGTGCCCATGCACTCGCTTATTAGTGACCCTAAAACCTAATCCTAATTAGTCACTTTGTTTGGCTGCCCTACCTACCATGTGCTCAACCATCTCCTCCACTCCCTCTGTATACCCCCTCTACGCTCGCTTTCCCCTCCCTGATATTGCGCATCTTAGTGCCACGAAGTTTTTTGAGACAAATTAAATCACCATTATGTGAATAAAATCCTTTAAAAATTTTATAAATGGAACTATGATAGTTTTATTTTCATTTTCAATTTTACTTCGGAGCCACATGTACATACCCAAAGAGCAGCATGTGGCTCCCGAGCCGCAGTTTGCCGACCCATGGTTTAGAGCATTATACCTGATATTAAAATTGGAAATTGCACAAGGATATTATATTCAAGAACTCAGTTAGTATGAGGACTTTATATTCACACCATTATAGAATGGTGTGAATTTGATGGGACCTGTATATGACTGATGGACAGCTCTTGAATAGTTTTTAGAGTTCAATGCTTGGATAAAGTGTTGTTAAGTGAGAGCTCGGAAGTGCAAAACCAAGGAAACTAGAAATATTAGGGGGAAAGCAGTCAAGCATGTGTTTAGCTACCCTTCAGACAAACAAGTATGAGTGCAGGAATGATTGTAAAGAGCTCGGTACAATTTCCCAGGTTTTAAATCTGAATGGGCAGGTAATGGCATTATGTAAAGGTAACTATGGGCCAAAGGGGATGTTGAAATGCATGTACACAAATGCCCAAAGTATCAGAAATAAAGGAGAGGAGTTTTTGGCATCAGCGAGACCATGTTATCAGAGAATGATATAGTTAGAGGGATAGAATGTCACAGATATTGTATTTTCAGAGAAGATAGAGGAAATAGGGAGCAGAAGGAGGGGTATTATTAATGATAGCCAAAGAACTTCGACCAACAAAAATGGAAGTTAAGGATGACTATAGATCTGAGGAAAATGGTTCATTTGAGGCTTGGTGTGAGACAGAGGCTAGTATGACAAAATATATTGTTCGTTGCTGCTATAGACCTGAGGATCCAGAAGATGTGAATGGCATGCATTGGCAGATTAGTACAACGAATTGCAGTTGTAGAGTGTGAAAGGCAGACCATAAGATGGAAGTTTGCTAAGTAGGCCCTTGTACTAAACCTGATCAAATGCATTTGAAATGTTGAGAGCAATCGCGTGAGTTTCTCTGAATTTTTGCATAGTTTGAGTTCAGAGGTGGCTGTGAAAGCTAGATCAGCTGTAGATCATGATTGATGGAACCCATACTGCTGACCACTGATTAGTTGGTAGGTCTCTAGGTGGTTTACTAGTTGGTTGTTGATGACCTTCTCCATAATTTTAGTTGGACAGTAGTTCATTGGTCGATTTTTATCATCTGTCTTTGGGGTTGGCTGGATGTGAGCCTGTTCCAATCCTGTAGGTGAGATGCCATCAGGACTAGATACCTTGTTTGTGTTCATATTATTGGATTCTTTGGATTTCTTTCTGTTCTGGCAGAAGACCATGGAGATGTCATGACATGAAGAGAGCAGTTCTTGGTGGAGTGGAGTGGAATGGAACTTTGCTGAGGTCATCAATGCTGGAATTGGAAGAAAGGAGTGATGCCATTGAGTTGACCCTGCCTTTAGGTGAAGTGACTACAGTACCATTTTGAAGTTGAGAGTGGTGAAAACCTAGGAGGGATAAAGCACTGGCCTTGGCAAAGGGACCAGAAAGAGGGATTGCCATTTGAGCAGGAGGTGAGTCTGTGGCATTTTGCCCTTTCAAAGTCTGATTTGGATTTGGTGATGATTCTTTTACAGCTGTTGTGAGCTGCAGTATAGGCAGATTGAGCAGTTGGAGTTTTGGTTGTGTGCCATTTGTGATATGCAGAGAATTTTTCTCTTTCTGCATTGGCACATTTTTTTGAGAAATAAGGCTTCGATGGTTGCTGTGAATTTGGAATGGAATAAGGGATGAAGGCCTTGATTCATGTGAGGATAATTTCTGTTATTCTGTCTAAGCAGGTGTTTGGATCAGAATAACTGAAGCAGTATTTGGACTATGGGAAGGAGGAATAAAAGTCACAGAGGTCTTCTCATTTGGCACCTTTGTAGTGCTGAAGAACACAAGACAGAACTAGTTGGTGAAGGTTGTTCTGTGGCAAAAGAGATTTTGTATGTTATGTGATCTGAGTTACCAAGAGGATTACTGGCTCCATAATATACTTAGGAGGGAAAGTTAGGAAAAGATCAAGTGTACTGGAAAATTGGAGTGGATTGTCAGATATTCTGGTAAAATAACTGATGATCTGTGATAGGGCATTGCTAATGACAGCATCTCTGCTTTCTTGATCATTGATACTGGAGAAGGAAAGCCAATTTGAGTTGTGGATGTTGAAGTCTCCAAGAAGGAAGATGTCACTATTTGGGTATGTTGACTGTAGAAAGTTGAGCTTTAGAAAGAGATAGTTGAAGAGGTCAGATTAATGGAGTTTGGAGAGCAATAGAGAGTGCATGTGAAAAGGACAGGTTGGTTTGGTAGGAAAATTTGGAGCCAAAGCAGATCAAATGGGAGCGAGGGGGAATTTGAGGTTTTGCAATCTCTAGCAAGGTATGTCAGCTCTGATGAATGCAGCTGCCCTCGTGGCAGAAAGAACTGTGTAATGTATAATTTGAGCAGTTGAGGTTGCCACTTAGAGTTCATCTCAGAACTCTAAGTGGTTCTCGATTAGATGAGTGTAGGTGGTAGTGCTCATCATTTATATTGCTGTTTAGGCTATGGATGCTGCCAAAGTGGATGCAGAAACCTTTTTTTTTTTTTTGGTAGGAATTTGAGGTTTTGCAATCTCTAGCAAGGTATGTCAGTTCTGAGAATGCAGCTGCCCTTGTGGAGGAAAGAACTGTGTAATGTGTAGTTCGGGCAGTTGAGGTTTCCACTTGGGGTTCAGAGAAGAACAGTAGTTCTTGATTAGATGACTGTAGGTGCTCATCGTTTATAGTGCTGTTTAGGTTATAGATGTTGGCGAAGTGGATGCAGAAACTTTTTTTTTTTTTTTTGGTAGGAATTAATGTTGGTGGATTATTTATTTTTTGTATCATTTTTTGGATGTTTTGTTTTTCGTGATTTTTTAAAACTGTTTTTGTGAGCCACAGTAAAATAGCATTTCTTTGGGTTGTGATGCATTATATATGATGAGGATGAGATAAAAAAAAGGAAATGGGATATCAGTGGGAAGTGACAGACTTGCAAACATACTGCCCACATAGAGAGAACTAGTTTCCTGTTCATACATGACCTCAATAGTTCCTCCTGCAACCACTGTGCTTTGTCTCCTTCCAGTCACAAACTGGCAAAATAAGTGGTTATAGGATTTGATGCTAGGTGATTGGGAAACTTCCAGATTCATTACCAACTAGTTCAGTCCCATTCACTAACCAGCAGTCAGTCTGTGAAACTGTTTTACTTCTTTATACTTGAATGTGGGACAGGTTGGGGGGGGGGGATGCCTGCAGAACAACTTGCATGTCATTGTTCATTTCTTTTTCCCCTTCAATGATAACTCTCAAAAGTTAATTAATCTCATTCTGAGAAGTTGAGCGATTCCGATCTGCTAAATCTAGATGCACAGCGGGAAGATCCTGAAGAATATAAAGAAAACTTAACCACTGACAGTCAGCCAAAAGAGATTTCACAGAAACAATTTGAAAATATTTTTTGTACAATCGAAGTTTTTAAACAGCAATGCTTAGAGGCTGACCCTGATGAAAAGAGAAGCAGTAAAATTTGCAGAAGAGTAGAAGAGGCAATAGGGCCATACCATCGGTTGTATGAAAAAAAGAAACAAAATGCCTGCCAAACTACGTTAGCTCAATTCTTTTTTAAGAAGTAGAATAATAAATTTATATTCTGAATATGTTTTATTGTCTTTCAGTTTCATTGTTTTCCTTTAACTAGACCCTGAGACATACTCTAATTCTTTTATAAAAAAATTAAGGTTCAAAAAAGAAATCTGAGGAACGAATTATACATTTTCCCATAGGTTATTATATTCGATTAGTGCGTTTTCGATTAGTGCGCCTGTTTTAAAGAATGCATTAGGCGCACTAATCGAGGGATTGCGTAGTAACAAAAATGCACATACTACACATTGAAACCAAAAATAAAAATAATCCAAAATCATTAAAGAACAATTAACGTAGTCTCATAGATTATTATTAATAGTTATGTTTTCAAGACAGTAAATACAGAAGATTTGAAATTGGAAGCAATCACACAATTTTTTGAATAGGATAAAATTGAATTTCATATTGAAAAGAAGAGTGTAAGAAAGTTTTAAAATGAGTCAAAGTTGAGCAGCTTTCAGAGGTGAAATGTAGACTAAAGTACACACGTAGACTAAAAAAGCCTGAAGAAAACATTGATAGAGTCAGCCAGAGTAGCATGTGGTAAGCTTGTTTGCAACAATAGAAAAATCAGGACTCCATAGTGGACTCAGGAAGTTAAAGAGGCAATAAAAGAGAAGAAAGCAAAAAAGAAGAAAAAAGCAAGGGAAAAAAAAAGAAGCAAGCATATTGAAAGTTTCTGCAAGTAAGTCAGCTTGTTCTTTTAGAAAATACAGAGAAAAATGTAAGAAAGCAAAGCACTGTGTAGAACTTGCTAAACAAAAGTCATGGAAAGACTATTGCAAGAACATAGAAAGTAAAAGTAAATATCAGAGAGGTGGTAAACTAGTCAGGAGGCTTTGAAAAGCTCAGAAATGGAGCAAAGAGTACTGTAAAAGAAATCAAAGATGGTGGTGTAAAATAGTCAGCAGGAATGCAATCAGGAGTACATATGATATTCAACCAGAAATGCTCAAATGGAGGTATAAAAGTTTGAGTGGCTGTGCTGCATAATTCAAAAAGGCCTGGTCAGAGGGTCAAATTCAAGATAGTTCTCATAGTGCCCATCTATAAAAAGGAAAATAAAACAGTGGGAAGATGACAGAGGTATTTCCTTACTTGAGTGTTCCTGGTAAGATTTATGCAAGCATATTTGAAATATATCAAGAAAAAGTGTGGAAGGTATGCTTAGAGAAGAACAAGCTGGATTCAGGCCAAACAGAGGTGGCCAGGATCAGATTTTCACTTTATGACATATAGTTGAGAAATCATAGAAATATAACAAGGATCTGTATGTAAGTTTTTTATGTCTGAAAAATGCATGCCAAGAGAAAAGCTTTTCAAAATGTTACAGCTATATGAGGTAAATGGGACATATTGTATAGAGCAGGGATAGCCAACTACACATCCTTTTGGAGCCAAAATAATTTTGGTAAGACTTACAAGAGCTGCAACCTTTGACCGATGCAATGGTATGGGAGTAATAAGTCAGTGTGCGCATTGCAGGCTTGTAAGAAAGTTGTAACAAGCTTTGACTAATTACACACATAATTTTAAGGAGCTTACTAAGAAAATGGATACAAAAAAAGCCACTACTAGTAAATAAGTAACTAAAATTATTGTTTCGACTTCAAAAATATTTCAATTGTTCAAAGTAAACTTCATTTAATGTGTTTTGAATTAAACTTTTTTTATTAACCCTGTTTTTCTCTCTCATCTCTCTTTTTTTATTTTGTTCCTCTTTTTTGTTGTCTCCTCTTCTCTTTTTGTTTATTTTTTCCTGGTAGATCATGAAAAGACGTGTGATGTTTGTGACGTGGCTTGCGAGCTGCATGTGGCTCGCAAGCCACATTGTGGCCACCCCTGATATAGAGCAATACGTGGTCTATATTTAAATTGTAAGTCAGCAGTTAAAATTGAAGGAAATATAGGGAAATGGGTTGATGCAAAATCAGGGGCGAGACACAGGTGTAACTTTTTTCCACTGTTATTTATCGTTGACATTGATCACATTATGAAGGAAAGTAGTACTAAAACTGTTTATTAAAACTGGAAATGTTAATGTCAGCTCCTTACTCTATGCAGATGATGCTATGCTCCTAAATAAATCCAGTACATGTCTGCAAAGATTCTCTGACTAAATAGAATAACTGTTGTAATAAATTTGGTATGAAAATCAGCAATAAAAAGACAAAGATAACGAAAATAGGCAGAAGCATTGAAAATATCACTGCATTGTGAATGGAGAACCTATAGAACAAGTAAAACTTTGCAGTTATTTAGTCACAATTTGTAGTTAAGATGGCAAATGAAATTGGAAATAGACAACAGAATTAGTAAAGCTGGTGTGGTAGGAAGTTTATCTGAATAAATTTATATGGGATTAGAAAGCAATTAGTCAAAACATTAAATTAGCTGTATACAAGATAGTATAATAAATTTAGTTGAATCCTTTATCCAGTATATAAGATAGTGTTTAAACCAATTTTAACTTTTGAATCTGAAAGCTGATTAGAAATGAAACACCTGATGAGACCACAGATATAAGAGGCCCGAGAAAGATTAGGGGAGTGACAAGATAGCAGTATCATTAAAAATTTCGATATTAGGAAGGAACTTGCCATTGCTAGTATTCAAGAATGTGTTAGCAGAGCTAATCTCTGGTGGTATGATGAACTTTAACAGAATGGGAGGGGAATTGCTCTATATCAGGGGTGGCCACAATGTGGCTTGCGAGCCACATGCAGCTCGCAAGCCACGTCACAAACATCACACGTCTTTTCATGATCTACCAGGAAAAAATAAACAAAAAGAGAAGAGGAGACAACAAAAAAGAGGAACAAAATAAAAAAAGAGAGATGAGAGAGAAAAACAGGGTTAATAAAAAAAGTTTAATTCAAAACACATTAAATGAAGTTTACTTTGAACAATTGAAATATTTTTGAAGTCGAAACAATAATTTTAGTTACTTATTTACTAGTAGTGGCTTTTTTTGTATCCATTTTCTTAGTAAGCTCCTTAAAATTATGTGTGTAATTAGTCAAAGCTTGTTACAACTTTCTTACAAGCCTGCAATGCGCACACTGACTTATTACTCCCATACCATTGCATCGGTCAAAGGTTGCAGCTCTTGTAAGTCTTACCAAAATTATTTTGGCTCCAAAAGGATGTGTAGTTGGCTATCCCTGCTCTATACAATATGTCCCATTTACCTCATATAGCTGTAACATTTTGAAAAGCTTTTCTCTTGGCATGCATTTTTCAGACATAAAAAACTTACATACAGATCCTTGTTATATTTCTATGATTTCTCAACTATATGTCATAAAGTGAAAATCTGATCCTGGCCACCTCTGTTTGGCCTGAATCCAGCTTGTTCTTCTCTAAGCATACCTTCCACACTTTTTCTTGATATATTTCAAATATGCTTGCATAAATCTTACCAGGAACACTCAAGTAAGGAAATACCTCTGTCATCTTCCCACTGTTTTATTTTCCTTTTTATAGATGGGCACTATGAGAACTATCTTGAATTTGACCCTCTGACCAGGCCTTTTTGAATTATGCAGCACAGCCACTCAAACTTTTATACCTCCATTTGAGCATTTCTGGTTGAATATCATATGTACTCCTGATTGCATTCCTGCTGACTATTTTACACCACCATCTTTGATTTCTTTTACAGTACTCTTTGCTCCATTTCTGAGCTTTTCAAAGCCTCCTGACTAGTTTACCACCTCTCTGATATTTACTTTTACTTTCTATGTTCTTGCAATAGTCTTTCCATGACTTTTGTTTAGCAAGTTCTACACAGTGCTTTGCTTTCTTACATTTTTCTCTGTATTTTCTAAAAGAACAAGCTGACTTACTTGCAGAAACTTTCAATATGCTTGCTTCTTTTTTTTTCCCTTGCTTTTTTCTTCTTTTTTGCTTTCTTCTCTTTTATTGCCTCTTTAACTTCCTGAGTCCACTATGGAGTCCTGATTTTTCTATTGTTGCAAACAAGCTTACCACATGCTACTCTGGCTGACTCTATCAATGTTTTCTTCAGGCTTTTTTAGTCTACGTGTGTACTTTAGTCTACATTTCACCTCTGAAAGCTGCTCAACTTTGACTCATTTTAAAACTTTCTTACACTCTTCTTTTCAATATGAAATTCAATTTTATCCTATTCAAAAAATTGTGTGATTGCTTCCAATTTCAAATCTTCTGTATTTACTGTCTTGAAAACATAACTATTAATAATAATCTATGAGACTACGTTAATTGTTCTTTAATGATTTTGGATTATTTTTATTTTTGGTTTCAATGTGTAGTATGTGCATTTTTGTTACTACGCAATCCCTCGATTAGTGCGCCTAATGCATTCTTTAAAACAGGCGCAATAATCGAAAACACACTAATCGAATAAAATAACCTATGGGAAAATGTATAATTCGTTCCTCAGATTTCTTTTTTGAACCTTAATTTTTTTATAAAAGAATTAGAGTATGTCTCAGGGTCTAGTTAAAGGAAAACAATGAAACTGAAAGACAATAAAACATATTCAGAATATAAATTTATTATTCTACTTCTTAAAAAAGAATTGAGCTAACGTAGTTTGGCAGGCATTTTGTTTCTTTTTTTCATACAACCGATGGTATGGCCCTATTGCCTCTTCTACTCTTCTGCAAATTTTACTGCTTCTCTTTTCATCAGGGTCAGCCTCTAAGCATTGCTGTTTAAAAACTTCGATTGTACAAAAAATATTTTCAAATTGTTTCTGTGAAATCTCTTTTGGCTGACTGGTCTATATTTAAATTGTAAGTCAGCAGTTAAAATTGAAGGAAATATAGGGAAATGGGTTGATGCAAAATCAGGGGCGAGACACAGGTGTAACTTTTTTCCACTGTTATTTATCGTTGACATTGATCACATTATGAAGGAAAGTAGTACTAAAACTGTTTATTAAAACTGGAAATGTTAATGTCAGCTCCTTACTCTATGCAGATGATGCTATGCTTCTAAATAAATCCAGTACATGTCTGCAAAGATTCTCTGACTAAATAGAATAACTGTTGTAATAAATTTGGTATGAAAATCAGCAATAAAAAGACAAAGATAACGAAAATAGGCAGAAGCATTGAAAATATCACTGCATTGTGAATGGAGAACCTATAGAACAAGTAAAACTTTGCAGTTATTTAGTCACAATTTGTAGTTAAGATGGCAAATGAAATTGGAAATAGACAACAGAATTAGTAAAGCTGGTGTGGTAGGAAGTTTATCTGAATAAATTTATATGGGATTAGAAAGCAATTAGTCAAAACATTAAATTAGCTGTATACAAGATAGTATAATAAATTTAGTTGAATCCTTTATCCAGTATATAAGATAGTGTTTAAACCAATTTTAACTTTTGAATCTGAAAGCTGATTAGAAATGAAACACCTGATGAGACCACAGATATAAGAGGCCCGAGAAAGATTAGGGGAGTGACAAGATAGCAGTATCATTAAAAATTTCGATATTAGGAAGGAACTTGCCATTGCTAGTATTCAAGAATGTGTTAGCAGAGCTAATCTCTGGTGGTATGATGAACTTTAACAGAATGGGAGGGGAATGATTAGCAAAACAATGTTCTTTGTCAGGTTGGCAGGAACAAAACCTAGAAAGCCAAGATCTAGGTGAATTGATACAACATTTAAAGTGCCTTAGAAGACGGAAATATAAGACCTGATAATGTTGAAGTCTTAACAGAAGATTCATTTGGAAGAAAATTGTCAATCAGAAGTTAGTAGTTTTGTAACTTTTTCATGTAATACTGTAATAATATGCTGTACATCTCCTGCGGGTATTTGTCAGTAATATGATTATGTGAATTGAAAGAATAAGGAGGTTTCCAAACTGTGGAAACGTTGATGACACACTTCAAGTTGGTTTGAGAATAAAAGTTTTCAATAATAGATCTTCTGTGCATGTTGGTGTGGGTTGGAGGGAGATAACAGCTGTTTCCCTTCTCTTATCCTCCACACAACACAAGAGTAACATTGCTAATTTAGAAAGAATTCTGTATTTTATAACTTAAAAAGAAACTAAAACGTCGTTATCCTCAAGCAGGTATAGTTAAGCAACAGTCAACACTGTTCACTATGATACAAAAAATATACACTGCTTTAATTAAAAAATAAAAAATATATACGCTGCTTTATTTCCTGAAAAATTTAGTTACACTTCTTTAGTTGATGATTCTACCTAGAGTTCTTATGAAGAAACAAGTAATTTCATTCAAGATTTTAGACTTGTCAGTAGAAACAAAAATTTCTTCACTTGATATCTTCCAGATTTTATAGTTTACCCAAGATTCACAAGGCGGCACTTATTTATTATCTAACGTCTTGTTAAATTACAACAACAAAAAAATCAGACATTCTGTTTTTTCATCACGAATCAGCCTGCTTTGTTCAGAATCTGATATCTATTTTGGTGTTTGAGATATTTGAAAGCTTAGATATTATATTATATTTTTATATTATATAATATAAAATATTATTATATTATTATAATATTATATAATATTATAATATTATATAATTTAGATGAGGGAAAGGCATATACTGCAATTTTCTTAGACTTGGCGAAGGCATTTGACAGGGTGCCACATGATAAGCTGATATTTAAGTTCCTGCACATGGGTCTGGATGTCAGATTGGTCAACTGGATTCAGGATTGGCTGTCTGATAGGTATCAGAGAGTTGTGTATGGTGGAGCAGTTTCCAGGAGGCAGAGGGTCACAAGTGGGGTCCCACAGGGCTCAGTACTAGGACCTATATTGTTTAACCTTTATATCAATGACATAGCCAGTGGATTGCAGGGGGATATTCAGTTGTTTGCGGATGATGCAAAGCTGGGAAGGATTATTAGTAATAGTGCAGATGTGGTAGCCCTGCAAGAGGATTTAAATAAGCTAGATAGATGGGCAAATGAATGGGGGTGTCAGTTTAATGCAGCAAAATGTAAGGTCTTGAGGTTTGGGAAACATCGATGGGATGCTGCATACTCTATGGGAGGAGTTAAACTGGAGGAAGTAGGGGAGACAAGAGATCTGGGGTTGATGATTGATAGAAACCTGAAGTTTAGGGGACATATTGCAAAGGTGGTGAAGGTAACACAGAGGATTGCTGCTATTATGAGAAGGACACTGACCTGCAGAGATAAGAGGGTTATCATTCCGTTGTATAAGTCTCTGATCAGACCACACTTGGACTATTGTTCTCAGATTTGGTCCCCAGGATTTGAAGGGGATAAATTAACTGTGGAAAGGATACAAAGACGGATGACAAAGATGGTTTCAGGACTGTACAAGGATAGTTATGAGGATCGGCTGAGAGAATGTGGACTGCAAAGTTTGGTGGATAGAAGAAGGAGAGGTGATATGATTGAGACTTTTAAACTGTTGAGAGGTGGTTACAGGGTTGACACTGGGGAATTCTTTCGCTTGGTTGAACAGCGGGAAGGAGTGATGACAAGAGGCCATCCCTGGAAGTTACGAAAGGAAACTGTGAGCAAGAGGGTAAGGAGTGGTTTCTTTGTGTGGAGGGTGGTTGAGCCGTGGAATGCATTGCCTGATGGAGTGGTGGGAGCGAGAATGGTCAGTGAGTTTAAAGAGTGGTATGATAGACTTTGTGTTTCTCAGTGGGGGGAACCGCCCCTCGATGAGTCTTGACAGACTTTGTCTTAGGAAGGACCTCCCTCGATGATTCTTTTGACTCCTTGGAGGCCTGAATAATAATAATAATAATATAAAAATATAATATAATATCTAAGATATTATATTTTTACAGCAATACTATAGAAAAACCAGTTATCATAAAACTATTCAGGCCATGTCTCCACTCCGGTTTCTTCAAATGGAACAATTGTTTTTACAAACTGATTTTTGTTCTGGCTATGATAAGTTCATTATCCTTTGCCTGCACCATCTGATGTAGATGCCAGTGAGATTTTCATTACTTGGAAACATAATGTGCCTCATTTAAATATCTTTCTTTAGTCCCTCAATTAATCCATTCATGCATCCATAGTAAGGCATATTTCATTGAACATTTACTGTAAACTCACATGGGATGCTATCTTCATGCTATGTCTATTTTCCATCCCTTCCAAAAAAATATAGACATAATTCACTCTCTCTGGTGGTGGTGGGGGAATAGATCACTACCATAAAGGATGATGATAAACTGAAAGAAGAACTTCAGTCAGTTTATCCTTAACAGAATATTTGAAGACCATATTCTAATTCTCCTTCCTGCCAAAACTTCAATATTCAGTACAGAAACTCTCTATATGGCATCTTTCTGTCAAAATTGCAAAATTCGCTCTACACAAGAATCAGAATGTTAATTATAAGCCATTTCAAGCTATCTGAAATGCAATAAACTCCTATTAAAATATACAGATATTTATATACATACTGTAAACCACATACAAATTGGAGATTTGAAATAAGTCCAGTGCCATAGTATATAAAAGAGAAGCAGTGGGTTCCGCAACATTTTGTTAAATCCACTCACATGGCTCCTACAACAGAAACAGTAGCCCATCTTTACTGTCTCTGGAAGTCATGAATTAGATTCCTTAACATCCTTTAACATTGAAGAGAACTGCTTTCATCAAGATCACTGTGAAAAGATGACTTTAAATTTTAAAATTGTGACAATAGTGATAATTAGTTATTTAAATGTTGTTATATGATAGCTGGTTTGAATGAATGAAAGCAGTATGTATGTATGTTTGGTGAGCGACTGAATATATTTATGTAGGGAAGATTAATAGGAGAGATGAGAGAGTTTGTGTGTGCAAGAAGTATGGCATACCTGTGAGTTATGAGATATCATTGATTGTGAGTAATGGCAGGCAAAAGATAGTCGATAGCTATGGGAGTAAGCGAAGTTGACAGTACGGTTGAGTCTTGAACGGTAACAGTACAGCAGCAGGCAAAAGTGGCAGTGAGTTAGCAATGTTGATTGCTAAGACAGCGTGCATAGATGGTGGTAAGATTGTAGATGTAGCTACAGGAATAAGCAGAGTTGACGGTACAGTTGAGTGCTTGAACGATAACAGTAAGACAGTGGACAAAAATGGTGGTGAGTTAGTGATGTTGATTGCTAAGATAGCATGTGTAGATAGTGGCGGTGAGTGGTAAGACAGCGGGTGTGTGTAAGATAGTGAAAATATGATTGCAGTAAGAAAATAATTGAAGAGATGAAAGTGGACTTGGTAAAGATGAGGTTAGAGATTAAATGTATGAGGAATGAACTGAGGAGAATTAAAGATTTACATGGGAATGTGAGGAAGAATTGGACAAAAGATTTGAAAAATATTGAAAGATTTAAGAGTGGCAATGTACAAGTATCCAATGATGAGGTGTAGAGAGTGAAAAAGTGCACAATGTCCATTTTCTAGGAGGTAGAAGTAATGTCATGAAGCTGTTAAGGAGAGTGAAAGATAACAGTGCAGTAGGTAACTACTGCACTGTTATCTTTCACTCTCCTGTAAGGTAGTCAGCATGTTCCCCAGGTATGATAATGAGTTGAGAAGATGAGTGAAGATTATAAATGGTATATTATAGTTTTGTGAGGACAAACGAGTTCATTTGTGAATATCTGGGATGAATTTGAGGGGCAGATAGAGCTGTATAAAAGAGATGGGCTATATTTGAATGAATTTGGTGCAAGTCAGTTGAAGAAGCTGTTGCTGCAAAAGAAAATGACTGAAGTGAATGCAAAACCTGAGGAAACAAGAGGTGTTGTAGAAGAGCAGGAGAGTGAGGTAAGCAAGTTTGTGAATGAAGAAGTGAGTCGCATGAGTGAATAGAATGAGAGAGAGAGAGAGAGGAAACACAGGGTGGATTGAAATGAGGGGATGTCAAAGTGGAGAGGAAGACACTGCATGAGAAGTGTAGATACGTGTTTCAGGAGTAGATGTATGAGTGCACAAGAAAGGATTAAAATAGTTAAGGATGTGCATGTGACATTAAGGTCTGGGGAGGGGTGTAATATCAGTGATGAAAAATAGGAATATATGGGTGTGTGGAGGAGTTATATCTGAGAAGTTGGGTCAGTGGGACTTGTTATATAAATGAGCTAGTGTATGTTTTACAAATACTAGAAGTATTCTAAACAAGAAGAATGAAATTGTACCATTGACTAACATGCTAATCAAGAGTTTATTTATGAGAAATGTGACTTGCAGACAGAAATGCCACGATATTGAAAGGGTTGTTATCTTCAGAGGATTTCTGCTTGATCTTTCAGAATCCGCTGTTCAAAACAGTAGCTGTTTTTTTAGTGAAACTCTTAATACAAGCACTTATTAAGAGAAAAGCTCATGGCAAAGTTCCTTTTTTAAGTGGTGCTGTAACCAAAGGAAACGGTCATGCTGAAAGTTGTATTCTCATAAACCTAATTCACATTTTTTTAGAGTTGCAAAACTAAACATTGTTTTGTATGACATTTTAGTAATGGATATTTATTATCCTTTCTTTTTAGTAACATTATTAAAATCCCTGATCATTATGATCCAGCGAGATTGAACAGTAGCACACTTGTGAATGTGGTCAAGTTACCTTACCTTTTTTAGTTACATTTATAGTATTCTGCTTGACATAATCTCAACTTTCACTACTGATTTGAATAATTGCATCTGTTCCTATATTCCTCAGCAGTGTAATAATGGACTCTGTTTAATTTCCATGTTCTACCATATCTCCTGCCAATTCTTAAACAAATTGAGAGCATGGGAATAAATGATTAGGGAAGATGACTTATTTTACTTTACAATTGGTCGATTGGTAGAGCCTCTGCTACTAATCGCTCACCCAAAAAGTTAAGCAAGTTTGAGCACGGTTAGTAGTTGGAAAGGGTCAGTCATTCAGTGCTGTTGGTACACTCTCCCTCGATGAGTTTTTGGACTCCCTGGAGGTGTCACATAATATTATTATTATTATTATTATTATTATTATTATTATTAAACAAGACCTCATGGAGTTAAAGACTCATCTAGGAGGTCCTTTTATCTCACACACATCTCATCATACCGGGTCTTAAACACATTCAAACTCCTTGCAGACACCACACTCTCAGGCAAGGCATTCCAATCATTCACAACTCTGCACGAAAAAAACCTGCCTCTCACTCCCCTACTCACACCCTCTTTATACAGTTTCCAGGGATGACCTCTGGTTCTCCCCTGATCTCCCACTATTCACTGTAGAACTTCTCCACCATTGATCCTATAGCAACCCCTTACCAACTTATAGGTCTCTATCATATCTCCCCTCTTCCTTCTCTCCACTAGTCTCTGCAAATTACATCTTTTCAATCTTTCCTCATACTCGACATTCCAGAGGTCAGAAACTACCTTTGTCAGTCGCCTTTGGACCCTTTCCAACATCTCTTCATCCTTCTGAAAACCAGGTGACCAAATCTGGGCACAATAGTCCATGTGTGGCCTAATCAAAGCCTTATACAATGGAACAAGAATCTCCCTACTTCTACACGTCAGTGTCCTCCTCATCATTCCCAGAAGTTTTTGTGTTGTCTTCACAATTTTGGCGATGTGACCCCTAAATTTTAGATCCTTATCCACTATCACTCCCAGATCTCTTATTTCCTCTACTTCCAACAATATATTCTCACCAAGCATAAATTCTGCATCCCATCTTTGTTTTCCAAATTTTAAAACCTTACATTTTGCAACATTGAACTCACATCCCCATTTGCTTGCCCAATCACTCAATTTATTCAAGTCTTCTTGCAAGGCCACAACATCTTCACTACTCTTTATGGTTCGTCCCAACTTTGCATCATCTGCAAACAACTGAATATCTCCATCCAAATCTTCGCCAATATCATTAATATACAAGTTAAATAGTAATGGCCCTAAAACAACTAGTGACTTTCCTTTTCCTGGATATTGCACCCCCATACACAACTTGTTGATACCTATCAGATAGCCAGTCTCCAATCCAATGCACTAATCTAATATCCAACCCCATCTGCTCTAGTTTGACTGTCAACTTATCATGAGGTACTCTATCAAAAGCTTTTGCGAAATCCAAGTATATTACTGTGTATCCTTCTCCTCTGTCCAAGGAAGCAGTCACTTTATTGTAATAAGTAAGTAGATTACTAAAACACGACCTCCCTTTAGCAAATCCATGCTGTCCATCAAAGATTATACCATTGTTGTCAACCCAACTCTGGATCCTAGTTCTCACAAGCTTCTCCAACAACTTACCCACAACACCTGACACACAGATAGGCCTATAGTTTGATGCTTGAGTTCGATCACCTCCTTTATGAAGTGGCACAATCTTGCCCTCCTTCCACTCTTTAGGAACTTGACCAAGTGCAAGACTCGTATTAAAAAAATATGTCAAGGCAGGTGTCAACTCTCTGGCACATTCCTTCAGAATACGCGGTGATATATTATCAAGTCCCACAGCCTTATTTACATCTAGTTTACTCAACTCCCCAAACACCTCTTGCTCACTTACAGTCAGTCTCTCCTCCCCATCATCAACTGATCTTAATCTCTCCATGAAGTCACATTCACAAGATTGAAAGATCTTTATGAACTGCTCATTAAGTATCTCCACCACACATTCTGCAACAGCTGTCTTTATACCATTTCCTCCAATCAATGTCATCCTTCCATAATCATTCTTTCTTTTGCTGGCTACATATCGAAAGAACTCCCTAGGATTCTTTTTAGCTTCATTAGCTAACTGCTGTTCATACCTCTCTTTAGCTACTCTCACCAACCAAGTCACTCTCCTTGCCTGGTCTTTGTAGAACTCATGAAATTGGTTACTTCCACTTCTCTTATGCTGCCTCCACAATGCCCTTTTTCTCTGTATTGCATGCTTAATCTCTTTATTCATCCATCTCACACCTAACTTATTTAACCTTCTCACCCGTGGTATACATTTAGACATTGCATCCACTAAATATTTTTTGAAAATCCCCCAAGCTGCATTGATCTCTTTTCCAGCTAACTCCTCATTCCATGCTACACCTGCAAGCTGTCTCCTGAGCTCTTCATAATCACCCCCCTTGTAGTTCCACATATACCCTTTTTTCACAGGGGTCCCGTTTTTCACAGGAATGATTAATAATAATCATTCTCCTCAAAATAGTGACATGACATGCAAATCTGCCACAATGGTAGTGCATCATTATCGCAATCATTGTTTAAATACAGTGTTGCATCTTGCCACCTTTTAGTGTGGTTAGTAGTTATCTTTGTACCCAATCCATGCCATCCAGATATTCTGCATTGTTGAATTGGATTTTTAATGGTATTGATGCAAACACAGATTGATAAGAAAATAACTATTTATTAACTTAAAAAGCTAATATTTTGCTGGTATTATATCCATCATCTTCAGAGTACACAAAACAAACCTTGTTTGTGTTATGTTGGTTATTTTTTTATCAATCTGTGTTTACATCAATACTGTGACGAACACATAAGCTTTTCCACATGGTTAAATATTCTCCATTGTTATTCCACTTTTATTTTTTTTTAGGTGTTCATAAGCAAAGAATTTAGGAATAGATGAATCATTTTGATGAAATCTAACATTTAAGACTTGAATAAAAAATGTATGTTGGTTTTTCTTAAATTGCAAAATAACTGCCACATTATGTGAAGATCAAAATAAATTTTTTGCTATCTCTGATGTATTCAGTGGGGTTAATGGCAGTCTTCTCTCCTAAACGTAATATGGCTTTCATAGACATTTTTCAACTTTGGACTATCTGGTCCATTTAGAAACTTGTATAAGAGCTGTATTCCTGAAGCAAGAACATCTGGTTTCAGTGTTCTTTAACATGGAAAAAACTTATGATACAGCTTGCAGATTACGACATTAAAAGACATCTATAACCCAGGTCTCAGAGGACACCTTTCTATATTTATTAAAAACTTTCTTTCTGGGCAAGCTTTCCAAGTCAGAGTGGGAAATACCCTATCTCAGCCGTATCATCAAAAACAGTGTATTCTTCAAGACGGTCTTAAGTGTGACATTCAACTTGCACTCATGCATATAATAGAAAACCGCTACCAAAAGTGTTTACTTTATACACACTCATTGAATTTTTTGGGACTTGTCTTTGACAGAAAACTTACATTCTTTGCACACGTTTGTCAATTAAGAGAGCATTGAATCTCCTCCACACAATCCTCTGCTGAATGGGTTGCAGATCGATACTCATTGCTTTATTTTTATCACGCACTTATGTTCAAAGCTGGATTTTGGGTCTCAAGTCTATGGTTCTGTGAGGCAGAATAACCTGCAATAGTTGGATCCCATCCATTATCAGGGTATATGGTGCCTTTTGCACATTGCTTGCTCAGAAGTCTTTATGTTGAAGCAAATGAACTGGAATGAACTGGCTCTATCACTTAGATGGAAACAGTTGTCTCTTAATTATGCCTTAAAATGAAGTCTCTTCCAGAACATCTTATGTGGACTAGTCTATTGTCTCTGTGTTTGGAAGCTCACTATCACACGTCAGAGAGCCACACATCCTTGTGGTATGTGTGACTATGCGAGCTGTTGGCATGAATGTTGACAACATTGCCTGCAGCAAACATAAGATATAGGTTTGCACTCCATCCTGCAATCTCTCATTTTGTCAACTACTGAAATCTCGCTTTATCATCTGTTTACCTGCAAATGTTTAATGCACACAGAGCAGCTCACTCTGATTTCTTGCCTATCTATCCTGATGGTTCAATATCACAGATCTCTATTGGCCGGGATGCTGTGTTTCTTGATGTTACTATCTCCAACCAGATCCAGCCTGATTGCAGTAATTATACAGAGATGCATGCCATTCAACTTGCACTCATGCATATAAAAGAAAACCACTACCAAAAGTGTGTAATTTATACACACTCACTGAATTTCTTGCAGGCTATCTCCTCTCCTGTGTATGATCCACATCCAGTGCTTGATGAGGTGTTACGAAACATTTTGTACAAAATGATTATCCTTAATTTTGATGTTCAGTTGTGCTGGATTCACAGCCACAAGAGAAATTGAGATTGCAGCTGCTGAATCAGCTCATGCTCTTTCGATGTACTGTTTGATAGTACCATATACAGACTACAGGCAGTTTATAAGATCAAAGCTAATTGGCCCTTGACAGTCATCACGGCAGGAAGCACTGACAAACAAATTACATGATATTAAGTCTGAAATTAAGCATTGGCAGTTTAGTCAACATATAAACAGCCTAGAGGAAGTTGTCTGCATAGGTCTCAGTCTTATTTACTGAGGGCTGATGACCCATTTATGTGTGAAAAATGCAACACACACATACCTTGCCCTTTATCATATTCTGGTGGAGTGCCAGCACTTCACACAAGTAAAAAATTAAATTTTTACCTGTATAGCTGAACCATATATACACTCAGGGAGTTGCAATGAGACTCAGACAAATTGCATGGTATTTTTAACTTTGTACAAATAATTAATTTATACAAACAAATTTGATTATAAATTTTATTTATTATATGTAAATACTGCATTGCTTAACTTAATATTTGTACATACATATTATTTACTAATTTATCTCTGATTGTTTATTAATACTTTATGTACTGCTGTAATGTTTGCTGTCCTTTTATCAATAAACCATAAACCAACCAGCCAACCAATTTCCATGGAGTCAGTAGACTTAAAGGAGGCCCACTTACCCAGCAACATGTTTATCATATTGAACCTTTAAATCACTTACACTCCTTGCATTCACAAAAATGCCAGAGTGCATTCACAATGCACTCTGGCATTTTGAAGTGCACTAACCATTCTCCATGTAAAACGTCTGCTCCTCACACTCTTCTTCACCACATCTTTACACAACTTCCAGGATGGCCTCTTGTTCTCCCCATCTTACTCCACTCATTTTATAATTCCTTCTGTATTAATATGGTAAAATCCCTTAACCAGCTTGAAGGTTTTCAGCATCTGCAATCTACGTTTCCTCAACCACTCTGCATAACTAACATTATAGGTCCCAATATCACTACAGAACCTCTCTGTTGTTTTCACATCACAATGAAAAACTAGGTGACCAAATTTCAACACAATAGTCTAGTTGTCTTACCAATGCCTTATAGAGAGGCATCAGCATCCTCTTTAACCGTTTATGTCATTGTACTTCTTATCATAGCAACAATATGACATGCAGCCTTCTCAACACTTACTATGTGCTCTCAGAACTTTAGTCCACTGTCTACCATCACCCTAAGATCTTGAATGTCATCTGCTTCCTGAAGCACAGTTCCACCAATACAGTTCAGTCTTATATCTCTGCACCCCAAAGTATAGCACCTTACATTTATTAATATTTAAACTACAACCTCACTCATTTGTCCAAGCTAAAAGAATTCAAATCTTCCTGTATGTAGAGAATTAACATCATCAGTACTCCTGATAATTCTAACTTTCCATGATCAGCAAACATTTGAAGATCCCCAATCAATCCACATGAAATATCATTAACATATAAGTTAAACAGAGAAACACGAACAGTATCCTGAGGCATGCTGCCGATCCTTTTTTCTGAGATGCTGCTCCATCTAACCAATCTGTTATCCAATCCCATCTTCTGTAGTTTATACAACAACTTGTCATATTGTAATCTATCAAATGCCTTTGCAAAGTCTAAAAATATCACTATATATCAATCTCCCTTATCCAAAGTATATGCCACCTTTTAAAATGTAAGCATATTACTAAAAGATCTGCCTCTCATAGGCCTATGCTGACTATCATACAGAATCCTGTGTCCATCAACCCAATCCTGTTTTCTATTCCTAACCAGTTTCTCTAGCGCCTTGACTACAACTGGAGATACACACACACACACACACACACACACACACACACACACACACACACACACACACACAAAAGCTGGTCTATAATTGGAAACTTCTGTCCTAGAACCATGCTTGTGGAGTGGTAGCCAGTGGTGTAGCTAGAGCTTTTCCGCTCCTCTCAATACGCAGCAAAAATACTACAAAAAGTTAAAATGACGTATAGGGAAATAAATTAAAACACTGCTTATTTTTGAAGTAAAACTTTCATTTCAACATTCTACAATGTTATTTTTCTTGCTTTTCTGTTAGCAAAATCGTTGATGACATTGGCGAAGTCTATTTCATAGTAATGTAGGTAATTCTTAATCAATTTTATTTAGAAAAACTCCTCTCACAACTTGCAATACTTACATCAATTGTGAGGAAAATTCGCAGTAGTATTGCAATATTTGGAAATGAGTTCTAGAGACTATATTTTAGAATTAACTGCAAAAGTTCAAAAATATTCAAAGTGCAGCTCAGGGTGGACCGCTCCCTTTGCCCCCTCCCTAGCTATGCCTCTGGTGGTAGCATTATTTTGTCTTCTTTCCACTCCTTTGGAACCTTCCCCACCTCAAGACTCATTAAATAACCAGGTCAAGGGCATTGCTAAATCTTTTGCACATTGCACAATGACATACACATTTTTAAAAAATGTGTATGTCATCCATTCTCACAGCCTTCTTAACATCTAACCCAAGCAACACTTGATTCACCTGATTCCTCTCTAATTCTTGTAATACAGGTAACCCTCATATAACGCGAATGTTAGGTTCCACAGTGTTGTATAAATCGCATTATGCAAGACTCAGATCATATAGAAAAAGTAGATTAGGTTCCGAAATCGTTTTTTTTTTAAGATTATATTATTATTATTATTTTTTTATTATTATTTTCGTGACACCTCCAAGGAGTCCGAAGACTCATCGTGGGAGGACACCTATTGTACAACTCGCCACCTCTACACCGAACCTCATCTACATCAGCGCCATCTACTGCCCCTCACCACCACAGCTAGTATTTTTTTTTTACTGTAAATTGCGTGTGTTCTGAAGGGCCGATTTGTCTGTATGCGGGATGAAAAACCCGAGTTTCTGGGAGAAAAAACCCTGCTACCTCTGTATGAGATCGGCTAACTCACCTTCGATTGAAAAAAGTCCATATAAAGATTCCTCCCATCATGACGAGACTCGAACTTAGGCCTTTTCCAATTGAAGGGTGCAACGTACCGTCGTTCTTTTAATTGCGCTACGGAGGCGCTATAAACAATGATATATCCAACAAAAAATATTTTTATTTAATTCAGGTAATTCATGTAAGTTAAGAAAACATAAATTATGCAACAAATGGATAGTATAAACTTATAAAAAATTATAAATTGTACCTAAACTTTATTGCACGTAATACATAAATGTTTTAGGCAAAATAAAATAAAGTGCATATTTTAATCGTTATCACTGTCTTCAAAATGAACATTTCATAGATGTTCTTTGTTTACGAGTGGCCAGACGTCGTCATCACTTGAAATCTCTTGGGCATCATTTGTATAATTCTCATTGCATACTTCGGCTGGTTTAGTTATCAAGAAGTCAGTAATAAGACCTTGCTTACCACTATGCTGCAATTTTTTTATTAAGTTCATAATAGAGCTAAACAAATATCCAATTGTCTCATGAATTATCCGGAGCACTCCATTGAGAGATTGTTATCCATAAAATAACTTTCTTGCCAAGTCCAATCCTTCTGCTAATTTTTTTAAACTGAATTCTTTAACGGATTCATCACAATCAGAATCTTTGGCAGAACTTTCCCCACCATTTAGTTCGACATCATCTATTAACTGTACCAGTTTCTCCTCGTTTAAATCTATTTCGACATCATCTATTAACTGTACCAGTTTCTCCTCGTTTAAATCTATTTCCCTATCAATTAATTTACTATTGAAAAGATTTGGAGCACTTATGAAGAAGTTCACGATGGTCGAGTCTCATGTGCTGATCGAAACCGAATGTATCTTTAGTCTTGTTCAATTGTTACCTTGGCAGTTTACAGTGGGTGGGTTTATCCCTATTAACAAACACTTATAACGCAAAAGCGCTCTAAGTGGCCATTACTATAAAAATACTTTTTTTACATAAAAAAAGCATTGCATATTGTATGTAAGTCACCAAAAAATAAAGTGCTCAGCTTGAGATTAACACACTTATGATTTTTAATGCACTTTTCTGGCAACAAATGAAGACAATTTTCAACAATAAATACTTTATACGGTAAACAATTGACATACATGCATGCTAAAAGGTATTTCCCCTAATTTGCTACTTTATTTATTCACTTTGAAAAAGCATATGACAAAGCTAAAAGAAACATATTATTTAACATATTAAAAGAAAGACAAATACCAAATAATATCCTAAAAGCTATCACAAGTATATATGAATATAATCAAATACAAATAAGATTAAATCACGAGCTATCATATATGAGAGAGATAAACCAAGGGGTCCGACAGGGATGTCCCCTCTCAGCAACTCTTTTTAATATCTACTTAAATGAAATAATAATAATAATAATTATTATTATTCAGGCCTCCATGGAGTCAAAAGACTCGTCGAGGGAGGTCCTTCCTAAGAACATAGTCTGTCAAGACTCATTGAGGGGAAGTTCCCCCTAAGAGACACAAAGTCTATCATACCACTTCTTAAACTCATTGACTGTTCTCGCTCTCACCACTTCATCAGGTAATGCATGCCACGGTTCAACCATCCTCCATGCAAAGAAACCACTCCTCACCCTCTTGCTCATAGTTTCCTTTCGTAACTTCCAGGGATTGCCTCGTTGTTGTTGTTGTCTTGTCCTTTGAAGAGTCTTAGATTGCCTCTTGTCATCACCAATAGAATGGAATAAAAATTTACATCCAGGAATTAAACTTTCTCCTACAGTAAACTTAAACACTCTCCTCTTTGCCAACGACCAAATAATAATTAATAATAATTACAAATTCTGAAGATAACTTACAGAAAGCTATTTTAGATCTAAATGAGATATCCAAAGATTATGTTATGATAATATCAACAGAAAAATCAAAAACTGTCTTTTAAAGGACAAGATCCAGCAATAACTAAAATAGTAATAGATAACAAGATCTTAGAACAGGTGAATTTCATTTAACTACCTAGGATATATGATCGCATATGAAAATGAAAAAGATATAAACGTAAAACTTGCAAAATATTTAAAAATAACAGGTGTAATTAACTCTATATTTAAACCAAACCTAGTTCAAAAACAAACCAGACTAAAAGTATACAATACGTTAGCCCTACCAGTCTTAATGTATGGAAGTGAAATCTGGACAATGAAATAAAAAGACAAAGAAAGATTAACAACAGCAGAAATGAAGTTTATGAGAAAAACTGGAAAGTATACCCTATTTGATCACAAAAGAAATGAAGAAATTATGAAAGAATTAAACCAAGAACCGGTAATAGAAAAAATTAAAAAATATAAACATAAATGGATGGAACACGTTCAAAGAATGAAAACAGAAAGATTACCAAAACAAGCCTTAAAGTACAAGCCATTAGGAAAAATCAAACCAAGACGTCCTCTTAAACGATTCAACGATGACTTCTAAGGCTGGAACAGGCCCATGCTAGGCCTAAATCCTTGATATGCATGATGATGATAAATTCGCTACTTATAACTACATGCACGATACGGGCAGACGCAAATTTAACGAACTTGAAATTTAATTTTTAAGTCGTGCGTTGAAAAATATATGAAAAGATAAAGCTTACTACAGTTTGTAGACTCTTATATCGAAACTGTGTTCAATAAAGGTTACTACAATTTGTAGACCGTGTTATATCGAAACTGCATTGTATAAGTACCGCGTTATACGAGGGTTACCTGTATTTGCTTCCCTTCTGCATGTTGTACAGCAGAATTTACATTAGTATGATATCTACTGTCAAAGTGGATATCATTAAATAACTCCACTGTATCCTTTGCTATGGTCACTTGACTACCAGCCCTTTCATATTTATTTTTTCTCTTGCTTGCCACAGATCAGAAAAATTCTCTTGAGTTATCTTTGACCTGACTGGCCAATCTCTAATATTCTGCTTTTTCTTTTTTTACCATGCTTGTCACCTATCTGGACTACAGTTTATATTCTTTATATTTTTCCAACAATTTACTACAAACTGTCTTGTACATCCTCCATAACATCTCACGCCTGCTCTATTTATTCACTTAACTCTTGGTGCGTTCTCAATTCACTATTGTATTTAGGCAAGATTCTAACTACTTTCCCAGTAACATTCATCTCCTGCAACAATCTCTTCAAATCCTTTGCACATTTCTTATCTCACCATCCAAGTTGTTTGTGCCTATCAGTAATTCTGATGCTTGTTATGCAAAACATCAGATATTCATTTCATTGTACTACCTGGAAAACATTTTTTATGTACCTTATTATTTATAACACCTCTAATGATTGAATCTCCATATAAAGCCATCCTATCATCCTTGAACACTTGCTTCCTATTAACCTTATTTACATCAGTTAATGAAGAAACTGAATGTCTAAAGAAGTGATTATCTGTTGTACCATCATTTTATTTGTGGTATTGTATTCTTATTGGCTTAAACCACAAATAAAATGATGGTGCATCAGTTAATTGCATTTCTAAAGAAGCAATTCTTTAGATATTCAGTTTCTTCCTGTGTTTAACTTCACTCTTTATTTTCATGAATTCTTGGCAAGCTTTTCTACTTCGCTTCCATTGTTATTGTCACCAGCACTTCCATCCATTTTCTGATTACTTCTGGTGACACTGTTCTCATTTTTGGAATATTCTAGCCTGTCATTGCACTTTTTTTTCATGCTCTATAATGCTTTTCTTCTTGTTAATATAGCAGTCCATAAATCTTTCACATTTTTTGACTTGCATTCCTTTCAATTTTCACAGCGTATCCACTACAAATAATCAAGGGAAGAACTCAATCTCCTAGTTAAAACTTTCTGCATTTCTGGTGTGCACTTCTTTACTGCAGTCATTTTTATAGTGCTAACTAGTACAACCAAAACTGACAAAATTAAAATCAAACAGTACTTTTTTATTAAAATTAATTAAAATTAAACAGTACTACCGTACAACTGCTATATCTATAGTGACTATTACACAAAAGCACTATTACAAAAAAACTACAGAATTTAATTTAAAAAGTTCAAATACACTGCTACCTCCCCTTGCATCACTAGCAATACTTGCTGACATCCAAGTTAACATTGGATGTCAGTGATTGTAATTATTCTTTCTTTCCCCTCCCCCATCAGAATATTAATTACAATTATGACTGTAATCTTGTACTGATCTTCCTGCTTTCTGTTTATTTATTAAGTAGCCATAGTTACATGACACCTTAATATCATGAATGCAATTGCTATATTAGATTTGTATGTTTCTTAATCACAGTAATTGTTATCTGGATTGCTTAATTATCTATTATACTCTGGTTTTTGACATAAATGAATGATTCTTATAATCAAACCTGCAATTTGATGAGCACTGTGATGAATAATGACTTCTTATGATGAATGAGAAGTCAGAAGAAGCTATTCAAATAGGAAAAATGAAACTTCAGAGAAACAAAGAAAGGGTTACACAATTAAGTGCAGATTTCCAAAGACAGACTAGGAAAGATAAGGAAAAAAAAACATCTAAACAAAAGATGCTAGGAAATTGAAGAAAGCAGTATTATGTGTAGAACACAAGAACTGTTTAGAAAAATAAATGATTTTACAGGAAAGTTTATCCCTCGACTAAGAGTTGTAAAAGTAATTCAGGAAAATGTCTGATGGAAGAAGCAGTGAAAAAAAGACGGAAAGAGTATGTAGAGGATTTGCATAAGAAAAATCATAATATTAAAGGAGAATTTGTTGAGGAATCCATGATAATTAAAAGTGAAGTGATGTCAGCAGTGGAACAGCTGCCAAAAATAAAAGCTCCTGGAGCTGATAGTGTGTCAGTGGAATTATTGAGAGCAGCTGGAGATGAAGTGGTGAATATATTGACTGAAATGTATCAACAGCCTTATCAAAGGAGGCTTGTCATATTAAGGTTATTATCTTGAATATATTATTATTATGTGACACCTCCAGGGAGTCCAAAGACTCATCGAGGGAGAGTGTGCCAACAGCATCGAATGATTGTTACTCCTTCCACCTACTAACCATGCTCAAACTAGCTTAACTTTTTGCGAGCCATTATTAGCAGAGGCTCTACTAATCGACCAACCTTTGCTGACAAGCTATATTACATTTCAAACAGTAAGCCAAAATGACAATGATTTGATCAGCCGTTATTCTACAGGCTTGACCTCTAGTAAGAAAAATTCTGTTTATAACATCATCAGATGTTATAAACAGAATTTTCTGTTTATAACATCATCAGAGAACAAATTCATATAGTTTTAATACAGCAAAAGTGGTGGCCTAATAATTTAAGAAGAGTGTTATTAAAGTTATGATACTGGATTGCTTACAGTCCTAATTATAATTAACTCTTAGACCAAAAGATTGTGTAGAATATGCCATCCATATTCTTGGGATTTTTAGTCCATCATTATTGTTAAGATTAGGGTGGTTGATAAGAATTTCATAGGCCTCCTTAAATTTATGCTCATACCATGTTTTGGTGTGATGTAAACAACAGGTGCCTTTAGAGTCTATTTTATATAGAGTATTCAGGGATGATTAGAAAGGCCAGATTTACCATAGTTATTAAATTTGATGTGCCATTTATGTTCCTTTTTTTTGAATAAGAGTTGTGCATCCTTTTTCACCTATATAGGGCAAATTACAGGTGCAATAAATACGTCATATTGTGGGATGGGCCAGTGGAGGAAGTGGATCCTTGGATGAGATGAATAAGTTCTTTAATTAAATGATTTAATTAAATTCTTGAAATTAATAATTGAGATTGAAAATAAACAATACAGTTCTACTTTTACAGTACAAATTCCCACCCTGTATCACAGCACTCTTTGCCTGTGTACTACGGTCTGGCTATTTGGAGAGTCGCCGTAGCACGTGGTGGGGAATTTGAGCTGTGCTGAAGAAAGTGCTTATTAATTGGTGAATAGTCTGTTTTTCTACGTTTTTGTAGTGCTAAGCTGTTTTCTGGAATAGGAGTGTCCGTCCGTGGTTGTTTTTTGAAGTTAGTTGTTGCGATATTGCATATTTTGGTTACCGAGAAGACGGGGTCGGAATCGAATGCATAACAGTGGAAGACAAGATGAAGGATAAATTTTCATTATTTAGTTATTTCATTTTATTTATTTATATCTAGTGTACATAAATGTTCTGTTTGAAATTGTTTGTACTTTTATTATAGTTATACTCCCTGATACTTATTTAGCGTTTATTTTTTTGACACTAATTAGCGACACTATTTTGAATAATGGCGGCAGAGGCAGTTAAAATTACAAATGGCATATCGCCAATTCCCCCCCCCCCCCCATTTAAGGACTCCATTTTGCATGATATCATACAGGATTTTGTACCATACGGGACTCGCGGAATGTATGCGTCCCGGCAATTGTTTATGTGGCAGGAGAAAGAAGGGGAAAAACGTATATGCACAAAATGCAGGCAATGGGGAGGACCTTGGTGATTTGGAATGACCATAACTGACCTCGTACAGAGAGAGATGACGGGTATGATAGAAGGCAAGAGAAGTATGAATAAAATAATAAGAGTGGGGAGTATGGAAAGGTTGAATGATTTTGAAGTTTTAGGAGATAGTCTCAATTGGGAGGATGAATGGCTGACTTACAGAGAGAGATAGATGAGCTGAAAGAGCAGGTGGAATGTCTGGGGAATGAGATGAGAAGTGTGAAAGATGAAATTAAGCGAATGGAAGAGACGAATGCAAAGCGAATCAGAGGAGGAGTGAGAGAGAGTTATGGGAATGAAAGAAGAGGAGAGAATAGGAACAGTATAAGAGAGGGAATGAGAGAGAGTTGTATGAATGATAGAAGAGGTGAGAATAGGATAAGTGGAAGAGAGGGAATGAGTGTCAGGTATAGGAATGATGAAGAGGAAAGAATGGAAACAGCAGGAGAGAAGGAATGAGAGGAATGCAAGGGAGCACAGGGACTAGAGATAGAGTGATGTCAGGAAGGCAGGTAAGTAGGAGAGCACAAAGAGAAACAGAGAGAAAAAGTGAGGGGTGCATGTGAGAAATCGAGGAATATGGTGGTAAGAGGTTTAATGTATGGGGACTCAGTGATCCGTGGTGTTCAAGATAAAATGCATGAGGGGTGTTTGCCAGGAGGAACAATAGAAAGTGTGGCTATGGCAATTAAGAGAGGTGAAAGGGTGGATTAGATGATTGTGATGGTGGGAACAAATGACTTGAGTGGTGGTGTAAATAGGGCAGCGAGAGATATGAGATTCTTTCTTTCGTACAGCCTCAAGCAAGAATCTCATATCTCTCGCTGCCCTAGAGAGGAAAGATAGTGTGCGTGTTGCCTAGGTATGATAATGTCGAGCTGAGCAGAAGAGCGGTGATATTGAATGGCATAATACCGAGAATGTGTCAGAAGAGAGGATTCGAATATGTGGATGCTTGGAGTGCGTTCGAGTGCAGAGAGGAATTGTATGCGAGAGACCGTCTGCATTTGAATGAGGAAGGATGTAGGCATCTGGAGAGATTGCTGATCTGAACGAGTCAGTGTGTCCCAAGCAAGGGTGGCCTCTTGTGGGAATGGGTACTTGGGAGAAGAGGGACGACATCAAGTAATGCTGAGCACAGTGGAGTCTAGAGGGGATAATGCTGGGTATAGAAACAATAGACTATTTATGCTTTATGCCAATGCCAGGAGTATTCGGAAATTGGTGGCACTGATAGCATCAGCCTGACCAAAGATTATTGGGATTACAGAGACGTGGTTGACAGAAGAGGATATAATAACAGAAATAGAAGTTGCTGGGTACAGCATTTTTCGGCAGGATAGGAAGGGAAAGTGTGATGTTGGAGTACTGCTTATGATAAGTGATGACCCATCTCCTCTAAGAGTGGAGGCTTTGGAAGGCTGTGACACTAATGATTTTGAGAGCATACATATGGTGTGAGGTGGAGGTGGGCAAGACAGCGTATTTAGTGGGGTGTTGCTACAGACCAAGGAGCACAGAGGGTGGGGACTAGGAGATGTTGAGACAGTTGAGTGTAGCAAGTGCAAGAAGAACGATTGTTATTGGAGATTTTAACTACAGCAGTATAGATTGGGAAAGGAAGATGCATGTAGCAATAAGGGAATGGAATTTCTAGAATTCTTGAGGGACAGATGTCTTAGGCAACATGTAACAGAGGGAACAAGAGGTTCAAGAGTTTTGGATTTGGTTATAGCATCAGAAGAGTTGATAATAACTGAGATGACATCTCTCCCACCAGTTGGAGAGATTGACCATATGGTTTTGACTTGGAAAATAAATAGACATGCAGGAATATCAAAGAAACAGGAACGTATGTGGAATTATAAAGTAGGTGATTATAATAGTCTTAGACGTCAACTTGGGAAGTTTCATGGAGGGAGGAATTGGAAAGCAGGGATATCATTAGTGCTTGGGAAATTGTGAAGGAATATTTGTTAGCAGCAATGGTCAGTATTCCACAAGTGAAAAAGAGGACACAATTTGGAGTAAAGCGGATAACAAACAATATTAATCAGGAGCTACAAGCGAAAAAGAGGCTATGGAAGAGATATAAGTAGATAGGTGAAGAGAAGATGCATGAAGAATATAAGACACAGGCCAGAAGAGTGACTAGTATGGTAAGGAAAGCAAAACTGGAATATGAGAGCAGATTGGCCCTAAGATCCAAAGACAACCCTAGGTAATGTTTTAGCTATGTGGCCAGTAGGAGGAGATGTGACTGTGGAAGAATGACATTCAGGGATAAAAATGGGAATAAAGTGACTGATGCAGAGGACATAGTGAAATTGTTCAATGAACACTTTATTGGAGTCTTTCATCCTGGAGGAGTCAATTTGAATACTAGAGGGATAGAACAGGTTCGAGGTTTAGAGGTGCAGGAGGAGAGTGTGTTCCACATACTGAGTACTCTGGATGTTAGTAAAGCTGTGGGACTGGATGATATTTCACCACATGTGAGAGAATGTGCTAAGGAACTGACAGTGCCCTTGACCTGGCTTTTCAATGAAAGTCTGACTGTGGGAATTGCATAAGGGCAGTAGCAGGCTGGAAGTGTCTAATTATAGGCCAGTTTGTGTGTCATCAGTAAGATCTTGGAGAAAGTAGTGAGGGACCATATACAGCATTGGGCAGATGAGGGTAATGTTATCAATGAGAGTCAACATGGATTTGTGAAGGGGCGCTCTTGTTTTAGCAATAACTATCCTTCTATGATAAAGTTACAAGAGCATTAGATGAGGGAAAGGCATATACTGCCATTTTCCTAGACTTAGCAAAGGCGTTTGACAGGGTGCCACATGATAAACTGATATTCAAGTTGCAGCACATTGGTCTGGATGTCAGATTGGTCAACTAGATTCAGGATTGACTGTCCGATAGGTATCAGAGAGTTGTGTATGGTGGAGCAGTATCAAAGAGGCAGAAGGTTACAAGTGGGGTTCCACAGGGCTCAGTATTGGGACCAATATTGTTTAACCTTTATATCAATGACATTGTCCTTGGATTGCAAGGAGATACTCGGTTGTTTGTGGATGATGCGAAGCTGGGAAGGGTTATTAGTAACAGTGCAGATGCGGTAGCCCGGCAAGAGGATTTGAATAAGCTAGATAGATAGGCAAATGAATGGGGGTGTCAGTTTAATGCAGCAAAATGTATGGTCTTGAAGTTTGGGACACATCGATGATGCGTACAGATGATGCGAAGCGGGGAAGGGTTATTAGTAACAGTGCAGATGCGGTAGCCCGGCAAGAGGATTTGAATAAGCTAGATAGATAGGCAAATGAATGGGGGTGTCAGTTTAATGCAGCAAAATGTATGGTCTTGAAGTTTGGGACACATCGATGGGACGCTGCATACTCTATGGGAGGAGTTAAACTGCAGGAAGTAGGAGAGACAAGAGATCTGGGTTTGATGATTGATAGAAACTTGAAATTTAGGGGACATATTGCAAAGGTAGTGAAGGTGGATTGCTGCAATAATGAGAAGGACACTTGTAAAATCTTGCTTCTGCCATTGTATTGTAAAATTTTCTGTTGTGCTTTGTAAAGACTTACTTATTCTCCTTCTTTGTTCTCTAAAATGCCGTCTAGATATGCTTGTACTTAATGAATTTATCTCTAACACCTTTATTACCCTTTTAATTTAAATATTCTCTCTGGGCTGATCTTTACCTATAAGAACGATGCTAGCGGTTTAATGACAAAGGGATTACTAATGTCCATACCAATTCCTCTGTTCAATACTGGATCTGATTCCTTTTTCGGATTCAGGTAAAATTTCTATTATCCTGCACCACCCTGAATCCTAGATTTACAAAGAGTGCAGAACCAAGGAACCAGAACACAATATAGCATACTATCTTATTTCACTGTAACTTGTTTATGCAGTCGTAGCCTCACTACTTAATTTATCTCCCGCTGTGGTCCGAATTTTATGAGAAAGTGCAATAGAGGAGAAAATCAGGCAAAGCATCTTGCACTTTATGAATATACACTAATGAAGTAATCTACAATTTCTAAGGAATGAGCATTAAATATTCACACTCTTTATCTTTATCATAGCAATCAAAACAAAGAACTTCATATATAATTTCAACTTCTACTTGATAGAGCAAACATACTCTTCAGTACTAAAGGACGTTTGCTAATTGAATTTCTAATTTAACTCCACGTGCTCTTAAAATAATTCTTTCACTAAAATTTCATAATCACTCTACTATAAAAAGAATATTATCTCTAGAGTCCTTCCTATAATTACAAACTTTGTACTTATACACAATTGCTTATAAAAACATAGACTATACATTTCCAACTGCTGGGGAACAGTTTGGCCACTTCACATAGCACGACTGGACAATCATTTTCGATTCCTGGTTCACTCTGCTTTTTCTGAGACATTCTTCATGGGTCCGAGCTGTAGTTATCTCCGCTGCCTAAAGTAAGTATACGTTGTTCACTGGTCAACTGCTACAACATTGTAATGATATCTACCAGAAACATCGGAGATTTCCTTCCACCGGGCTGATCGCTGACTGGTAAACTTTCAGGAATTTCACGGCATAGTTCCTCAATCTTTGTCTCGAGTCCGCGTTGACAAGTGGGGGATAAGAAGGCACCACAAGAAGGTTCCAACACACCAGAGCATAAGAGCAAGAGAGAGCATTTTAGGCACTGCAACGACTTTTTAAATCGCGCGCTACCGATTACTTCTATGTCATTGTTTTACTCCTTCCCTTTTTCTATGTCACCCTACGTCACCCAGTAGACACACGGAAATCTTAGCGTACTCTTCCGAGTTTGTGTCAGTGGTGGTTAAGTGCGTGCTTACCTAAAGGGTGCACATGTACTTGTAGCATGTACACGTGCACTGATTCCGGCCACTTTTACTTAATCGGATTATCTTTTCTCCCAGCAATTTGTAAGTACTGACACAAAAGCAGCAAGGTTTAAGAATTTAAGCAATTTACAATATTTTATCTTATAACATAAAGTAGTGAAAAAAAAATATCCTCAATTTAGTAATACTTTGGTAAATTACAAGAATTTAGTAAGCCCAATATATCAATATGTGATTCAAATTGCAAACCCATGTTAATTCTGTAGGAAACGTTAATTAATTCAATTTTAGTTTCGTTCAGAATTTAACAAAGGCTCTCTCTCTCTCTCATCAAAAAAATTTTGTAAGAGATTTTTTTTTTGGTCATTCTCATGTATTCTCTGGTTTAATTTGTATTAAACCAGATTTGTATTAATACATCAACAGAAATTGCAGCAAGTGCTGCAATTTCTGTTGATGTATTCTGTGCCTTTCTAGTAGTGATGTTTTGAAATTGCACAGGTGAGCGTTTCCTCCACTTATCTCTACTTCTTTGCTCATTTTCCTCATTAAGCGTCACTTTAATTACCCTTTTTATATTAAATATTCTCTCTGGGCTGTTATTCACTCTTAAGAACTATGCTGGTGGATATAAGACAAAGGAATTGCTAATGGTCAACACCAATACCTTTGTTTCAATACTGGATCTGATATTGAAATTATATTTCAATATAATTTACCCTACAATCGTCCTCCAAATTTTCTTTTGTATTAACTTGGTCTCTTGCTATTTTAATGCTCGAAATTTGATACGTTTCAGGTTGACATTTTACTTCTGAGAAATTAACCATTTTGAGATTCAATCTGATTATTTTCAACAACTTCACGTCCTTCATCTGTCTGCATGACATTACTTTTATTCTGCATTCTTTCTTCATATGATTTCTCATTTCTATCCCTAATTTTAACTTTATTATTCTCTCTACTAAACCGTTTCCTTCCCATGAGAAATATTTCATTTCAAGAGAAATTACAAGAAAACTTGTACTTCTCTAGAAAGTTAGTCCCTAAAATTACCTGAACCTGTGTTCAGGATGTCCTAGGGAGGACTAGCAATTCTTGCCAAACACACATATTAAACTCAAGTAGGTATATTTTTATTCTAACTTTCTTTTTTGCATAAACATTGGACATCGATATCCCCGATATTCTGATCGGTTTCTTCAGATTAGAAATGCCTTGCCATACATGGGGTTTTATTTCTTGAAAATAATTTCCTGAAATGACAGAGGCCTGGGAACCAGTATCAAACAACACGTCAAAATGCGATCCTTGTATCTTACCCTTACTTATCATCTTTGTCTCTCTCAACTTTTTACAGCTTTTATTTCTCCTGTTATTATCACAGGGCACATGCCCGAAATTTGACTCTTTGTTGTTTTTCCAGGAGGGCCTTCTACTAGAATAACCGGGCAAGATGCCCAATCCTATCACATCTGAAGCATTTAGGGGGTTCCCTATAATCTCTTTGAGCATAACTATCCTATGAATGAGATTTATAGACATTGGATCTTTGTTCAGTCATTGATTCTAACTTTATCATCATGTCATTAATTCGGTTTAACATGGTTCTGTCGTTCAACTTCTTGTCTTATCGTTTCATTGATCTTTTCTTGAAAGATATGATGCTATGAGAATCTGACCAAGATGGTCGCCAGCTGTTGTAATTTAGCATCGAGTCGATCATCACAGGCTGTTGTAATCTTTCCACCTCACGTTTTATCATGGAATTCACTTCTTCCCTATTAATCTGACTCTTCTCTGTTATATGGCTCTCATTGCAATTGTACCCTAGATTAAAATTAATGGATTTCCGTCCATCATTATTTCCTTGATTTCCAGATGCTCCTTTTCCCCTTTTATGCTCTTTTTCTGACTTATTATGACAAGAGGCCATCCCTGGAAGTTATGAAAGGAAACTGTGAGCAAGAGGGTAAGGAGTGGTTTCTTTATGTGGAGGGTGGTTGAGCCGTGGAATGCATTGCCTGATGGAGTGGTGGGAGCGAGAACGGTCAGTGAGTTTAAAGAGTGGTATGATAGACTTTGTGTTTCTCAGGAGGGGACCTCCCCTCGATGAGTCTTGACAGACTTTGTCTTAGGAAGGACCTCCCTCGATGAGTCTTTTGACTCCTTGGAGGCCTGAATAATAATAATAATTATTATTATTCTCAGAATTACTAGTTTCCTTAATTACATTAATATGGCCTAATTTGGATGCAGGACAAATGTCGCCAAGCATCTGTTCTTTCTCTTTCACAGCCTTGTAGCAATCCTCTAAGTTTGTCAGCCTTTTCTTATATGCTGTTTCTCGCAATTTCGATTTTAATCCCTGCTTGAACTGGAGGAAAACTGCCCAGTCTAGGTGAGATCTATCCTCGCTAGAAATACTGAGACTGTTGGCTAGGGTTAGCAGACGATTATAATAGTCTGTTACGCTTTCCATATCCTTTTGAGTGCTTCCTTGCAGTTTCCATAGATTGGGTCCAATGCTTCTTAATTTTGAGAATTGCAAAATTAACATTTCTTTAAATTTTGTATAGTTGAGAGTTTCTTTCAGAATCGGGGAGGAATATAGGAAGTTCTTCGTTTTTCCTACTAACTTACTCCTAAGTAAAATTAGCAACTGAAAGTCAGACCAATTTGCCAATTTTCTTAGTTTCTCGATATAGGAAAAAAAAAGCTAAAACATCGTCAGTTTCCTCTCCAGAGAATTTCACAACAGGGAATACCTGTTGTGAATTCACCATTCTGAAGAATTCGGTATCGTCCATACTAGTACTTGATGATAGTGCCATATTGATATATTAGTTACAATTTTCACAATATCTAAGTTCCAAAATTTCTTAATATTAGGCTTGCCTGATTTACTCTATAACTTGCTCACTTTGATTTATTTAATTTTATGTACTTAGGTCTATAAATCAAATCCTACCAGCTGCACCATTGTAAAATTTTCACTGTGCCATTGTAAAGTCTTACTCATTCTTCTTCTTTGTTCTCTAAAATTTTGTCTAGATGCGCTTGTACTTAATGAATTTATCCCTAACACTTTAATTACCCTTTTTATATTAAATATTCTCTCTGGGCTGTTATTCACTCTTAAGAACTATGCTGGTGGATATAAGACAAAGGAATTGCTAATGGTCAACACCAATACCTTTGTTTCAATACTGGATCTGATTCCTTTTTCGGATTCAGGGAAAATTTCTATTATCCTGCACCACCCTGAATCCTAGATTAACAAAGAGTGCAGAACCAAGGAACCGGAACACAGTTTAGCATACTATCTTATTTCACTATAACTTATTTATGCAGTCGTAGCCTCCCTATTTAACTTGTCTTCTGCTGTGGTGGTCTGAATTTTATGAGAAAATGCAATAGAGGAGAAAATCAGGCAAAGCACCACTTAAACTTAAAAAGCAAAACATTTAATTACAATTGAAGCATCTTACACTTTATGAATATACACTAATAAAGCAGTCTACAATTTCTGAGGCATGAACATTAATTATTTAACCTCTCTATCTTATCATAACATGCAAAACAAAAAACTTCATATATAGTTTACAACTTCTACTTGATAGATCAAACATACTCTTCTGTACTCTTCAATACTAAAGGACATTTGCTAATTGAATTTCTAATTTAGCTTCACGTGCTCTTTCTTTCACTAAAATTTCATAATCACTCTACTATAAAAAGAATGTTATCTCTAGAGTCCTTTCTATAATTACAAACTTTCTTCTTATACACAATTGCTTATAAAAACATAGACTGTACATTACCAACTGCTGGGGAACTGTTTGGCCACCTCACATAGCACGACTGGACAATCATTTTCAATTCCTGGTTCATTCTGCTTTTTCTGAGGCATTCTTCACGGGTCTGAGCTGTAGTTATCTCTGCCGCCGAAAGTAGGTATATGTTGTTCACTGGTCAACTGGCACAACATCGTAATGATATCTCCGGAAACATCGGAGATTTCCTTCCACCGGGCTGATCGCTACCGGTAAACTTTCAGGAATTTCACGGCATAGGTCCTCAATCTTTGTCTCGAGTCCATGTCGACAAGCAGGGGATGAGAAGTAGCCACGAGGAGGTTCCAACACACCAGAGCATGAGTCCAAGAGAGCGTTTTAGGCGCTGCAACACCTTTTTAAATCACGCACTACCGATTACTTCTACGTCATCGTTTTCCTCCTCCCCTTTTTCCATGTCACCCTACGTCACCCAGTACTTAGTGCCACACACGGAAATCTTAGCGTACTCTTCCGAGTTTGTGTGTGTGGGGGGAACTGCGTGCTTACCTAAAGGGTGCACATGCACCGATTCCGGCCGCTTTTACTTAATCGGATTATCTTTTCTCCCAGCAATTTGTAAGTACTTACACAAAAGCAGCAAGGTTTAAGAATTTAAGCAATTTACAATATTTTATCTTATAACATAAAGTAGTGAAAAAAATATCCTAAATTTAGTAATACTTTGGTAAATTACAAGAATTTAGTAAGCCTAATATATCAATATGTTATTCAAATTGTAAACCCATTGTTAATTCTGTAGGAAACGTTAATTAATCCAAATTTAGTTTCATTCAGAATTTAACACACTGACCTGCAGAGATAAAATGGTTATCATTCCGTTGTTTAAGACTCTGATCAGACCACACTTAGATTATTGTTCTCAGATCTGGTCTCCAGGATTTGAAGGGGATAAATTAACTGTGGAAAGGGTACAGAGGCAGATAACAAAGATGGTGTCGGGACTGTACAATGTTAGTTATGAGGATCGGCTGAGGCAGTGTGAACTGCAGAGTTTGGTGGATAGAAGGAGGAGGTTGATATGATTGAGGCTTTTAAACTGTTGAGAGGTGGTTACAGGGTTGACACTGGGGTGTTCTTTTGCTTGGTTGAACAGTGGGAAGGAGTCATTTCAAGGGGCCATCCCTTGAAGTTATGAAAGGAAACTGTGAGAAAGAGGGTGAGGAGTGGTTTCTTTGCATGGAGGGTGGTTGAACCATGGAAGGCATTGCCTGATGGAGTGGTGAGAGCAAGAACGGTCAATGTATTTAAGGAGTGGTATGATAGACTTTGTGTTTCCTAGGAGGGACCTGCCTCAATGAGTCTTGATAGACTTGTGTTTCCTAGAAAGGACCTCCCACGATGAGTCTTCTGACTCCATGGAGGCCTGAATAATAATAATAATAATAATAATTTTGTGTCGCAAAATACTTTTTACCTCCAAAATGAAGGCACAGTCATGGGCTCACCACTATCCCCCCAATTGCTAGCTTTATATTGGAAGTTTTTGAGTAACATACTCTTCCTTTACTTTAAAATCCAAAGTCTGGCTTATATATGTTGATGATATTTTCGTCATGGCCACCAGACGTTAGACTCTTTCCTCAGCCACCTAAACATACATTGGAAATGCATACAATTCGCAGTTGAAACTGAAAGTCAGAACTTGCTTCCCTTTCTAGATACACTTGTCACGTGTCTTTCTTCCGGCAGTCTTTCCTTCACTCTTTATCGTAAGCCTGCACATACTGACCAATATATGCACATAAACTCTTATCACCACCCAACACAAAAAAAAAAACTAGGTGTCATTAACACATCTAAAAAATAGGGCTTGGAAGATTTGCTTCAGTGAACAAGCACTTAAACATTATGGCAACACCTTCCTGAAAAATGGCTACAGCCAAAATATTATCAACAAAATTCTTCACAAGACTCCACTTAAAAACAAAAATAAACTATTATTTTTATGGCTATTTAGCTTATTTTTGTTTAGGAGTGCCCCATTTTTATAATGTCATTGGCTTTTTACTCTTAATATACCTTCATATACCTTTTACTCTTCATATACCTATCTTTAAAACATCAGTTTTAAAGATAGGTATATGAAAAATATATATAAGAAGAATAACTTAGACATACCAGCAACATCCTACAGAGGTATGTCCAAATTATTTTACCTATATATTCTTCATATATCTGTCTTTAAAACATCAGTAATGTTCTAAAAATTGCATAAAAAGCCAATGACTATAAAAAAGGAAACTCCTAAACAAAAATAGGCTAAATAGCCATAAAAAATATTTACTTAGAGGAGTAACATGGAATATTTCCAAAAATAATACCTATAAAAATGAACTAGATTGCAGTAAAACTGTAACCATTCCATACATTAAAGGTATATCAGGTAAAATAAAAATCGTTGTCTGTTTGAAATGTCACATAGCTTGTCTTTGTGTGTGTGTGTGTGTGTGTGTGTGTGTGTGTGTGTGTGTGTGTGTGTGTGTGTGTGTGTACTAGGGGGCTATCCCCCCCCGAGTTTCGGACTGGTAGGCCGATTCTCCTTGAATTTCGATGACTTGAATTTAAAAGACTCAAAAGGTTCCCCCCACCCCAAATTCCGGACTGATAGGCCAGTTCTCCTTGAATTTTGAAGACTTGACACTCAGGGTAGGCCCTGAGTTTCAAAACGTTTCAAAAAATGCGATATACAAACTGACATAAAAAGGCTTATCATTTTATATATATATAGGGTAAATATATATACTTGAGATAATGACTTTAATATGAAAGTTGAAACATCGGAAAATTAAAGTAATTATATCTAACATGGTTATAGTCTCCATAATTTTACTGAAATGAATGCTGATCACCGTGTAACACTGAAGGAAAGGATCATCATAGGAGGTCCACATTCATCACACATGCATTATTTTTGTTTACCCAGGCAATGCATTCTACTCATCTACCACTCTAAGCAAAAAATTTGCTTCTCACTCCCATACTAATACCCAGTTATACAACTTTCAGGGATGACCTTATGTGGCTCATCTCTCCCTCCTGTGTATGTGGAAAATACTCATCTATATCATCTACATTAATCTTTTGCACAAACCCCTTACCAACTTGTGTGCCTTGATTAGATTGACCCTCCTTTTTTGTCAGGCTTTGCAGATGATATTTCATAAATATGTTTTCATACCCAATCTTACAGAGACCTGACACTGCTTTAGTCACTCTTCTTTGGATTCTTTCCAAAATTTCTTCATCTCCTCAGAACCAGATGACTAAATCTGAGCTCAGCAGTCCATGTGCAGCTTGATCAGAGCTGCATACTTCTATTGTAGAACAGGTATACAGCTATAATCTGTTCTATTGTCATCAATTTCTCAATATGGCAACTAGATTTAAGGTCCTTGTCTATCATCATCATCTAATTATGGATATAGACCACATTGGTCTATTCCAGTCTCATTATCCATCTAATATCCTTTTTTGAGGTTTACCAGACCTTCTCTTTCCAGTTGGTTTATATTTTATTATTTGTTTAGGTTATCGGGTGTTGGCAGTGGCTTATTTAGGTATTTAGCTATAGGCCGTATAGGCCCGGGCCTAGAGCGGCAAATTTTGAGGGTGGTGGAAATTTCCAGGGTCTCATTTTTTAGTTATAACATATTCCTTATATGCCACACTCACAAGTTGAGAAATATTTTCTTTTCCTCATTGTAAGTTTAGTCTGCAAGCATATTGGCATGTAATCAGATTCTGCATAACTATACAGACCGAGACACGTGCATGGAAAGCTACTGTATTGTTGTCGGTAACTTATTATTATTCATGACACCTCCAAGGAGTCCAAAGACTCATCGTGGGAGGACACCCGCTATACAACTGTCTCCACCAGTACACCGAACCTCTACTACCAGTCATCTCCATCAACGGCATCTACTGCCCACCACCACAACTAGTATTTTTTGTCTGTAAATTGTGTGTGTTCTGAATGGCCGATTTGTCTGTATGCAGGATGAAAAACCCGAGTTTCCTGGAGGAAAAAACCCTACTACCTCCGTATGAGATTGGCTAACTCACCTTCGATTGAAAAAGTCCACTTAAAGAATCGAAGTTAGGCCTATTCCAGTCGAAGGGCACAATGTACTGTCGTTCTTCCAATTGTGCTATGGAACTTGACACAAAGGCACTAGGGATTAGTGAATTTTATCCCTTTCTTGCTGAGCACATTGCCAAAATCAGAAAAAAAAAGGAAAAAGTTCCGTTTCCTATCTTTCCTTTGCCACGCATGAGGAATTTATTAAAATAACAGGTGAGAAAGTAATCAAATTTATTGTGGAAGAACTTAAAATAGCGTAGTACTATTCCATAAGTGTTGACTCAACACTAGATTTGTCTCATGTTGATCAGCTATCCTTCATTCCTAATGTAAGTCACAAATCTGAAGAGTTACAAGAGGCAGTATTGACTTCACTAAACGAGCTTGGAATTGATGTAGGAATTCTTGAAATAAATCCATTGGCAGAATTCATACCGTGCACTGGATATTCTCTGTCTCAAATTGGTACTTGCGCTGCCGATTCCTGTCCATACTCTTCTGCATTTTTTGATGTCCTTCAGAAACTGTATGTATTTTTCACATCTTCAACACATCGGTGGAGTGTTCTAAGAAAGCACCTGGAAACTTTTGCAAAAGTAATCAAATGTCCTTCGCCTACTTGGTGGTCAGCTTATGACAGTGCCTGTCGGAGTCTTCATGAGGGATGGACGGAAATAATTTCCACTTTGTCCGAAATTGAAAATGACACCAACGAGAAGAAAGTTACGTGATGTGAAGCAAGTGGGATTCTATAGCAACTTCAGTCACTGGAGGTTGGGATCATGACCTGCCCATAGGCAGGTCATGAGGGATGGCACTTTCTGCAGACCTAGGGGTGGCAAATACCTAAATACGCCACTGGGTGTTGGCCATTCGGTTTACATGTTCTATCCATGTCCTTGTCTATCATCACTCCTTATCTCCTTCACCTTATTCAAGAAGCAAGTTATTGTAATTGTAGATGTTTGCCATTAGAAAAAATTAATAATATTCCAAACATATTTCATAATATAGAATAAGAGTATATCTGTATATATTTTGTGTGTTTCAGATTACAATCTAAACAGCTAACTTTTTAAAATCTGTAGGCTACATTATGGTCATCTGGTGGTCAGTGTTGAAACTACAAAAAAGGAAAATAGAAAATCTTTACATCAAGAAATGCTGCTGTCAGAATTTCTGAGACTGTATCACAGTGAACCTCTTTACATGGTTGGAACTTTACATGAAGAATTTCTCAGTAAGAAAACTTGAATTAATTATTATTAGAGCATTGGTTAACTGTTTCATCTGTTGTTAGTTTCTCTTAGTGCAGTTGCATCTCACTGAATAGGGTATACTGAGCTTCAAGTTGTGTAATGAGGGAATTATGTAGGTTCTGATCAAAAAATGTTATACAGGTAACCCTCATATGACGTGGTACTTATACAACATAGTTTCAATATAACGCGGTCTACAAATTGTAGTAACTCTTTATCTTTTCATATATTTTTTACTGTGTGGCTTAAAAATCAAATTTTATTTTCATTAAATTTGCGTCTGCCCGTATTACCCATGCAGTTACAAGCAGCAAATTTATATTATGGGAAATATCCTTTAGCACATGTATGTCAATTGTTTACCATATAAAGCATTTCTTGTTGAAAATTGTCTTTGTTTCTGCCAGGAAAGCGCATTAAAACTCATAAGTGTGTTAATCTCAAGCTGAGCACTTTATTTTCTAGTGAGTTGTTACATATAATATGTAACATATAATATAATATGTAATGCTTTTTTTATGTAAAAATTAATTTTTATAGTAATTATCTACTTAGAGGGCTTTTGCGATATGGCCGAAATCAAAATTAGTGAATTAAGTGATGGAGAAACACATTTAAATGAGGAAGAACTGGTAGAATTAATAGATGAGGTTGAACCAAATGGAGAAGAAGTTCTGCCGAAGATTCTGATTGTGATGAATCCGTTAAAGAATTCAGTTTAAAGAAATTAGCAGAAGGATTGGACTTGGCACGAAAGTTAGGAAGTTATTTTACGGATGATGATTCTTCAGTGGAGTGCTTAGGAAAATTGATGAGCCAGTTGGATATTTGTTTAGCTCCATATTATGAACTTAATAAAAAAATTTCAGCATAGTGGTAAGCAAGATCTTATTACTGACTTGATAACTTGTCTTGCTATAACTTCTTGATAACATCCAGCCATTTTTTTTTTTTTTTGTAAATAAAAAAACATCTATGAAATGTTATTTTCAAAGACAGTGATGATGATTAAAATATGCACTTTATTTTATTTTGCCTACAACATTTATGCATTATGTGATGAAACCTATTTCTATGAAACCTAACATCTGTGTTATACGAAGGTTACCTGTACTTACAGAGCTTGGGACTAATCTCTTTCAAACTGATCTCTTTCTGCCTGTCCACTTATTCCAGCAGTCCTGTCACTATTAGTGGCATCTTTTAGATTCATTTTTTGATTCATCTAACAGTTTGTTTTGGTAATGTAGTTGAAAGAAGAAAGTTTTAGAATGCTAAGAATTTATGTACAGGGTGTTCGGGATAAATTTGACAGTTTCGTAAGGAAAAAGAAAATCTTCTTTGTATCTATTAAATTTAATGAATTGACAAAAAAACATTACAGGCAGAGTTAATTACAATACTATCATCAAGATTTACTCAAAATAACCACCATTAGCATCGATCACAGCTTCAATTCTGCTTCGGAACCTCGAACAAGCTGATGCTACAGTCTCCCTGGGAAGGGCCGCAAAAACTGTTTTAATTTTATCCATTAACTGGGCTTTTGTATTACTGGAAGTGCGATTGGTGTCTTTTTCAACTGCGCCCCATACAAAATAATCCATGGGGTTAAGGTCTGGGGAGTTTGGAGGCCAAACATTTGGACTGGTGAAGTCGTAGAAATTTTCAGACAACCATTTTTGACTTTTCCCAGAGGTGTGGCAAGGGGCCGAATCCTGCTGCCATACATACGGCCTACCATTGGCTACCCTTGTTATCCAGGGCTTGACTACAGTTAGCAACTCCACGAACAAAGCCCGAATTCCAATGCCAGGGTTCTTCAACACCTGTTCCTGCAGATTTGCGAGGAATTCTGCTGTACGAACGCAATCAGATCGTCTGCTAGGGATCTTTCTTCTTGCTACATCCTCGTAGTCACCATTGCAAGTCTCTAGTTCATTCCTGATTGTTTTTACTGTATTCAGGGAGCATTGGGCAGCAGTCGTAATATCCTTATTTTGATGGCGGGCACGAATCATCATGATACAAGTTATTCTCTTCCATGATTCAGGTGGGTTCCAGCTATCCATCCTTTCTGACATCTTGTATATGAATGAAGAAGGGTCCAAACTTTTAAATGAAGAGAAGTGTGTGTTAATACATGTAACTTACGGAAAAATATAATTAATTATAAATATGTCAAATTTATCCCGAACACCCTGTATATGAATGTATTTTAAATGGGATATAAATATTCCTTATATAAATATACTATCATGTCTCATATGTGGTTGGAAGGGATTTCACTTCCTTGATTTTCCTCTCCTAGAGATAAGTTAGTTAGAAAACACATGCAGTTGACAGACATAATATAATATATTCACTTCATGGCCTCAATTGTCTTAACATAACTGAGCAACAATATTGCTTTTAAAAAAAATCAAAAAAACTTCATTTTATTGTGTTTGAAAGTGACATGTTTCCAATTAAACTGAGCAAAACTGGGGGAAAAAAACGTTTTGAAGTTGTCTATGAATATGAGTATTGCCTAGTGGTTACTGATCAAAAATTGTGGTTCAGTTTGGACAAATTGGTTGAAACCAAAGCACTTAGGCCTGTATGTTATGTCTATTAATTGTATATGTTTTCTGGTCGAATTGGTTGCTTGGGAATTAAAAAGCAGACTTTTCCTGCTACCATCCTGTAAGGTTCCATCTCCAATTGATGAAAACCTGTTATATAGGTTCCTTTTGTCTTAGATGCGATTCAAGCCCAGAATTTTTCTCTGATTGTATAATCAGAGAAAAATTTTGCATGTACTGGATATATACTTTGCATATACTTGAAAATTCATCACACCTACATGCACTCAGATCTTTTCCACAAAACATGGTTTTAAATTTTCCGGTACAGTCATCCTTTGACTTACATCCTCTTGAAGATACGTCCATGATCCCATAAGGGAATAAATAACATTTTTGGCTATACTTTCGAACAAGACGCTAACAAGCTTAAGGTAAAGCATGCACAGTAGCAACAGCGCTTTCAGCAGCAACCTCTCTCGGCAGCCGGCATGTGCCTTCAACAGTTCCTCTGTTGATTTTGTGTTTGAGAAATGAGTTATTTGTGTATTTATCGTTAAATAATTCGTGATGTTTTGTGCAACATGGCCCCTACATGCACAATCAAAAAATCATTGAAGAGAATCGCAGAAAAAGAGCAACATGAAGCTGGTAAGCCCGTCAGTGTGATTGCACATGACTTTGGAAGGTCTCATTCTACAATGATGACCATTTTGAAAAATAAGGATAAAATCGTAGAGGCTGCTTCCATTAAATCAACGATAGTGATGAAGCTCCGGGAAGGTCCTATCAGTGATATGTAAAAGCTACTTGCATCATAGATAGAGGACCTGAACCAAAAGCTCATACCCCTTAGCACTTTGACCATAACCGCTAAGGCACTAAGTCTCTTCAAAATGTTGAAGGAGAAAGCAGAACCTGATGATGACTACGAATTCAATGCTTCTTCCAGTTGGTTCATGAGATTCAAGCAGCATTTTGTGCTGCATAATGTGAAAATGTATGGAAATCTGCAAGTGCTGAGAAGGCTGCCAAGGAGTTTGTGGAAAAATTGGATAAAATTATTACTGAGGAAAATTATTTGCCACAGCAAATATTTAATATGGATGAGATGTCCTTGTTTCATAAAAAAATGCCTGAGTGGACATTCATCCACAAAAAGCTAAAATCTATACCTGGTTTCAAAGTCCTTAATGCCTGTATTACGATTCTGTTACAAGTAAGGTGGCTGGATATAAACTGAAACCCTTAGGAAGCATACTCCTAATGTTTTGAAGATTTGTGGATTCTTAGGATGCCTTAATTAACTGTTATGCGAGTGAAATAAAAAGCTATTGTGTGAAAGAAAATATAGAATTTAAAATTTTATTAATTCTAGATAATGCTCTAGGTCACCTGTCTTATAGTGGTGATGTTCAAGGTCATGTTTCTCCCTGCAAACACTAGTTCGTTGATCCAACCGATGGATCAGAGAGTTCTGCAGTGTTTAAGGCTTATTATCTATGGAGAACTTTTTCACAAGCCATTTCTGCTATTGAAGGAAATGACCAAACTCTCATGCAATTCTGGAAAGCATTCAGTATTTATCGTGCTATTAAAAATATTGCACTGGCTTGGGACGAAGTGACCTCTCAATATATGAGTGGCATATGGAAAAAGACATTAAAAAGGTTTGTTCATGTTTTTTGAATGTTTGTAATATTGAGCCTAGCAAACAATCTGAATCTCGAAGTGAATGATGACAACATAATTCAACTTATAGAAGATTCCCCTGAAGAGTTGACCAAAGAAGAATTGGTCGAACTGGAGGAACAATTGTTGCAGAAGAGGAAAAATGAGAAAAGGAAGAGGGAAAAGAGAAACAGGAAGAGGTAGTTACACAATTTGCAGTGAAGGGTCTTGCAGAAATTCTTTGCAGTTAGCGATGTTCTTCAAATGGCTGAAGACATAGACCCCAATGTTGAATGCTACTTAATAATAGAAATGAAAGTACATGATGCGTTTGTTTGCTAAGAACAAATTTATGGTAACAAGAAGAGGAGGAATAAGCAAAGCACATTGGACATTTTCATCAAAAACAAAACAAAACAAAGGTTACACCAGAAGAGCCACCAGCCTGATCATTTACACAGGGAAGGTAATGAAGATGTGATTGTGGAGGAAGATTTGGGTAATTATTCTCCTGTTTTATAGTAGCAGTAACACACAGTACAGTTTTATAATAAGGTTTTAAAATTAAAATAAGAGTATACTTATTACGGTTTCTAATAAGTATACTTTCTTATAAGTATACTTATCCCTAACCCCTTTAACTCTGTTGATTTGATGTATAGACTTACGTCCTACCAGATGGAACGGAACCCAGGCGTAAGTTGAGGGATGACTGTATTGTAAAAATGTTTGTCTTACTAAATTATGCATCTCAACCACTGATGCTTTATTTCTAGCAATTAAAGGATATTAGGATGACATTATTTTTATGAATTTTCATCTATAAACTTAAAATCCTGCATGGCTCATTTGACATAAACAAATGATGATATAATAGTCAACACCAACGGTGTGTATGTGTGTGTAAAGGATAATTTATCCTTTATTAAAATAGCATAGCTATTTTAATGGTATCCAAATGTTATTTTAATTGCAATGAATACTTTATACTCATGTATTTTTGACATATAAACATGTCAAAGCCAGTACAGTGATTAGTGGTTAGAGCTAGAAGAGTGTCATGGATTGTGAATGAATTTAAAACGTAGTATGATTAGTATAGCATTTAGGATGAACCTCTCACAGTTGATATGTGAATGGGTATTATTATAATAACAGTAATATTAGTTTGTAATTGGTCCCTATGGCATTAATGCTTGCAGTGACAATGGCAAGATGCTCCTTCAGTTATGTAAGCTAAATGTACTGAGAATAGCTAACACCTATTTCACTCATAAATATTTATTGGTACACGGTTCTCAGCTGATGATATCCACAAGAATATGATTGTTCTAATTAATAGTAAATGGGCAAGTTCTATGCTGAATGCTAAGATGCAGAGGTGCAGCATTGGAGTCTCACCAGTTAAGAGCACATTGTATTTTTTGAAGCATCAACTGCACTCTAATGCCTACCTCTGTCACTTTTACCAATATGAGTTGTTCAGATGTGAAAAATCTACCTACAAGATCATAATGTAGACTTCAAAAAGTTGCGATTCAGTTGGTAGGCAATATTTATGGAAGATTGTAAGGGCATATGGAATACTTGACAAACTTATTGGCATTATGAGTACTTTATATGATAACAGCAAGGTTTGTGTTAAAGGTGATAAAGTAAATAGTGATTGAATTAGCATAACTAGAGTAAGCCAAGACTAAACAGAAAAGGTGACAGGACCTGTCACCTTTTCTATTTAGCGATCTTGATTTTGTGATGACCAAGGCTTTGCAAAGGAAGGACTGGGGACCAAAGTGGTCGAAGAATCTTGTATCTGATCTGGTTTATGCTGATGATTTGGCGTTATTCATGTATAATGTAAAAGAAATGAACTTCTTTGTTGCTGCAATTGATGATGCCGGGAATCAACTGGTTTGATCATCAACATTGAGAAAACAAATGTAACGAGAACATATGATAAAGTTGAGTTGTCTATCTTTATTAAAGGATGTGCTGCAGAACAAATCTCTTGCTTCAGTCATCCTGGTAGCTGGCTGATTGATATTTGTGAATTAAAGAATGAAATAGAAGATAGAAATGGCTTCTGAAGCATATAAAAACTTATGAAAAGTTTGAAAAGACAGCAGAAAATCGTTAAGAACAAAACTTAAAATTTTCAATAGTCTGGTGTTTAAGGAGTATCTTGGGAGCGGGATGGTTTGACGTTGTGAATAATGATAAGATATGTTGGAGAAATAGTCAACCACGTCTTAGCACTATCTTGGCAAGCCTGTGATTGTTCAGCAACATTATCAGAATATTAGCTTTGTCGCCAAGATTATGATCCAGAAAGTGTTAAAAAAAGAGGTAAGCCCAAATGAAGAAGTTTTTTTATATTGATCCATAAACATCTTGTGTATGGATGTTTATAAGCACCTATAAGCACATCATTGCAGTGTGTGGGATGCAGACTGGTGAGGACTGAGATAGAAGTTTGACTTTTTTTTTGAAGAGTTGCAGGTACTTGTAGTTGTTTGGAATACTTCTTGCAGAAGGCTCTTTCAGAGGACAGGTAGATGGAATAAAAGAGGAAGAGAAGAAGCAGATTTAGTGTGTTTGTAGTTGCACAGTGAATGGATGCTGGGAAGCTGCTGTTCTTGTACTAACAGCTGCAACAGAAAGTGGAGGAATGATGGTTGCCAGTTCAGTGGTGCAATCACATTTGAAGTACTTGTAGAATAGACACAGTGCTGCAACATTGTGTCTAAGATAGAGATTGAAGTGAATCTGTAAGAGAGGAATCATCTGAGCTGAATTGCTCTCTTATGGACAGCTTCAAGTGCACCACCTCAAACATGAGCAGTATTTTAAGGATGGGTGGATTTGAATTTGTATAAAGTAAAGAGCTAGCAAAATTTTCAACAAAAGAGGATGTCTAGTTTTTTGGATGCTGTGGAAGTTATTGATGTGTTTATGGTGGGGAGGGGAACTTACCTTCAGGAGAGACTGGAGGTAAGTTCAAATAGAGAGATCTGGTGATTTGTGTATTACTGAGAGTAAGGGTATGTGAGTTGGGATCTCTTTTGTGAGAAGAAGCAAGACTGTTTTGGTGGCATTGAAGGTGACCAAATCATCCTTGCCCTATTGAAGAATAGTACATAGATCAATGTTTAAGACACTGGTTGTAAAAGATCTTGATCCCGGGATACCTGTGCAATGCATGGTTGTCAATAGAGTGGCAATACCAGAAGACTTTAACAGAATTGGAATACAGTGATATGAAGTAGAAATGGCACTCAGAACAAAGACATGGTGTAGGAAACTGTTCAGTCTGGTTAGATCTCCTGTAACTGTTGCATGCTTGAGGAACTTAGATATATATAGGGTGATCAAAATTAAAGTATTCCTGTTTAAGGCCTTGTGGAGCACCACCCGGTGATCCAAATGCATTTTAAGGGCAGGGGGGTGGGGTAGTTCCAAAATTCACAACCAGGGCACTGTATGATGTACCAAATTTAGATGTAATTTTTCTGTGTCTGTGTAAGGAGAAGAGTGACACAAGCATAAATAACACATTTTTATTCACTTCCATTATGCATTCACAGGCTGCACTGATCAATGTGCTGCCCTTCCTGGTATGCCACAAACTGTATCCTTTGCACAGTGTGTTGAACGTCAAAACGTTATGCACATGCTGCATTATTCTGTCTTTCAGCACTGGAATATCAGAATGATCCTGATAAACCTTGTCTTTGAGAGATCCTCAGAGTCAGAAGCTGCAGGGGATCAGATCAAGTGAACAAGGCAGCCATGCAGTGGGAAACACATGACTGATTACTCTGGCTTCCACGACATGTTCTTGAAAAACCTCCTGTATGGATCAACTGATGTGTGGGGGGAGGCCCATCCTGCATGAAAATGACTGAATCCATGCACAGGTACTGCTGCAGCTGTGGCAAAACAAAATTGTTTATCATATTGCAGTACTTCTCGGCAGTAATTGATAGCAGGTCACAGGACCCAACTGGCAAATGTCCTTGAAGAATAGTCTAATGATAAACAAAGCTGTAAATCCACACCAGATAGTAACTTTTGGTGAATGCAAAGGAATGTTGGATTGCATGCAAGTTTTGCATAGCCCAAGTGAATGATGCAGTAGCAGCATCAGTCACTTGTTGTGAACTGATTGGTTTGACCTCTGCCAGGTCTGACTCCCATTAATTCTGTTTCTTCAACATGACTAATCATTCGTCAGAGCACATGGAGATAGTGGACCTTGTCAACATTTGTTCAGGCAGCAAAATTCATCGAGTGCAGCAAAAACATTGCAGTTGTTTAGGTAGTACAGCTTTACAAGCAGAGCACATTAGGGCAAAATCATGTGCCTGTCTTTTTAAACCTTCCTGGACCTTGTTGAGCTGTGTGGTCAAATTCCCTGCATTTTGTCCTTATAATGGCTTGAGGGTGAATTTTGGAACTTTTTTTTTATAATCGGATATCGTTTCCACATAATGCACAATATATTCCAGCAAAGTTTTTCCAGCATTTGAATCACTGGATGACACACCACAAGGCCGTAAACAGGGATACTTTAATTTTGATCACCTTGTATATATATGTATGTAATATTAGTTATGTTACTATTTGCTACTATATCATATTCATCAATTTTATTACCAACATTTTCAAAGTATATACATAAAGAACACACGGAAGTATTACATTAGTAAATCCTCAGTTATTCCACCACAGTGGAAAAGCCATTTCTGGTCAGATATTGAAACTGGTGATATTGGATGCAAGGGCCACTGGTGGACAGATTCCAGAAAATAGCATACAGAGGAGCAAAATCCACACAGAAGCAGTTTACTAGGAGTTTACCATGCACTTCAGTTGAAAAGACTTAGATATGAATGCTGTCATATACATGAAGAACATAAGACTTTTTCTAAAGATGAGTGATTGAAAGCTTTTTCACTTGGTTATACTATAAATTAAAGATGCCAAGAAATTATATTCTTGGTTTCATTCTTTATCCAAGTGTACACAAACAAAGTTTGTACGTTAAGTCATTTCATGACTAGGCTCCTTGTATATAGAGGCTAATTACTTCACATCAATTGCCTTAATATCCCATAATGCAATGCACATGGCATGTATAGTGCTATGCATTATGGGAAGGGCCACTACCCAGACCGGTTTTGACCTTTTTAATTTCTTAGCATCTGTAATTTATAGTATAACCAAGGGAAACATCTATCTCTAATCCAGAGTGTTTTAGTAATAAGGTATGACACCTTTTGATCACTTGTATATGGAAATATGACTTCTGCATTACTTCAACCTTGATATCACTTCTGGGTCTGGCTCCCACTGATGAGACCTCAATAAAGGATAAAATTGGTCTTGGTAGTGGCCATTCCCATAATACATAGCATTATTCATGTCTGTAAGGATATGTGCATTGCCTTATGGGATACTTATATATTTTGTGTGTGAACTACAGAAAATGTAAAAGCATACATTTAAAGAAATAGACATTAAAAGAATAGGGATTAAAAGCAATCTACAGTATAGTACAGTATGGGATAGGATACTAAAGCAATTGATGTGAAGTCATTAGCATACATTTAAAGAAATAGACATTAAAAGATCTAACTGATAAGCTTAGGCGTTGCTGGTTATTCATTACTTCTTTTTCACGGTATTATTAACGCTAATATTTCGCTGATTTTCAAATCAGCATCATCAGAGCACAACACACATGTAAACGCGACAGTGAGTGAAACACTATAATTGCAGAAAGACAAAAGATCTAAAGTCCTATTTTTGGCGCCCTCTAACGAAAAAAAAAAAAAAAAAAAAAAAAAAAAAGAAAAAAAAAAGCAGCAGTTATCCAGGAGTTTTTCTTAGGATAACCGTCTCCCAAATTTTTGGCAAATTAATGCAACCATATTTGTTAAGGTTGGGAGAATTCTTCAAAGCCATTGCTGACTCAAAAAATAGTCTTTCAGATCTGTAACGACTCCTAAATAGCACATTCGTTTTTCTCCATCTAATCCTGTGTGAAGGAGTGTCCAAAGCGTGGTCTTATAGTATATAGAGAAATATATATAGTATATATATTTTGTTATACTTAGAGTATAACAAAAAAATGCAAGATCTCATATGTGACAGTTCTACGTATCAAAGTATACATCGAGACCCTACAATGGCGCAAAAGAAAAAAGTCCGAAAATTACTAAAAAAAGTGACATCATGGCCCAAAGAAATCATCAGGAAAATAAAACCAATTCATGTTAAAACACCCCGCATTTATGGATTACCAAAAATCCACAAAACTAATGTTCCCCTACGCCCCATAGTTGATAGCATAGATAGTCCCACATATAAACTGGCCCGGCATTTAGCTAAGTCGCTTGCCCCTCTTACTGGCAACTCCTCTACTTTTGTAAAAAATTCTATCCATTTCAAAACACTGGTTAAAAATCTAATCCTAAAAAATTCAGACATAATGGTTAGTTTCGATGTCACCTCCCTATTTACCAATGTACCACTTATAGACACTCTGGAATTAATCAAGTCTAAATTTCCCCCAGATATTTTTGAATTATTTCAATGTACCATGAATGCAGGTTACTTTACATGGGGGGGGAAATTCTACAAACAGATTAATGGTACTGCTATGGGTTCCCCCCTCTCCCCCCCGTTAGCAAATTTTTACATGGAACACTTTGAAAACAAAGTACTTACCACAGCTACATACAAGCCACTAGTGTGGTTGCGCTATGTAGATGATGTGTTTGCCATCTGGCCCCATGGACAAGACACTTTGGATGCTTTTGTCACCTACCTAAACAGCCAACACCCCAAAATTCACTTCACAGTAGAAAAAGAATCAAATAACTGTTTACCATTTCTTGACACATTAGTCACCCGCCTTTCAGATGGATCACTATCTTTTTCTATTTACAGGAAGCCTACACACACAGGAAGATACCTACATAAACAATCACATCATCATCCAGTCCAACAGTACGGCATTTTAAAAACACTGACACACAGAGCCAGAGCCATTTGTTCTAACGATACAGCTCTGACCACTGAACTCCAGTACCTGCGCCATACGTTCTTAGCCAACGGCTACAATCCCTACAAAATAGAAAAAATACTACATAGGCCCATTACTTTGCCCCCCCCAATACACAAGAATACAACATGACCATTTCTATTCCCTATATCAGAGGTACATCGGAAAAGATAGCCAAAGTATTGGTGAAACATGGCCTTCGCACCACCTTCAAGCCTCATGTCAAGCTGGCAACTCTGATCCGCTCACCAAAGGATAAACTTCACCCTTTAGCACACCCAGGAGTGTATGAAGTTCCATGTGACTGTGACTTGGCCTATTATGGGCAAACAGGAAGATCAGTGAACATCCGCCTGGATGAACATGAAAGATACATTCGCTACTATTACTATGGCAAGTCGGGACTGGCAGACCACGCTTTGGACACTCCTTCACACACGATTAGATGGAGAAAAACGAATGTGCTATTTAGGAGTCGTTACAGATCTGAAAGACTATTTTTTGAGTCAGCAATGGCTTTGAAGAATTCTCCCAACCTTAACAAATATGGTTGCATTAATTTGCCAAAAATTTGGGAGACGGTTATCCTAAGAAAAACTCCTGGATAACTGCTGCTTTTTTTTTTTTTTTTTTTTTTTTTTTTCCCCGTTAGAGGGCGCCAAAAATAGGACTTTAGATCTTTTGTCTTTCTGCAATTATAGTGTTTCACTCACTGTCGCGTTTACATGTGTGTTGTGCTCTGATGATGCTGATTTGAAAATCAGCGAAATATTAGCGTTAATAAAACATCCTTGTTGATAAAAGTGTTTTTGGTGTTGTTAATACCGTGAAAAAGAAGTAATGAAGACATTAAAAGAATAGGGATTAAACGCAATCTACAGTATGGGCTACTAAGGCAATCGATGTGAAGTCCCTAGTCGTGAAGTGACTTCATGTGCAAACTTTGTTTGCTTACACTTGGATAAAGGATGAAACCAGGAATACAATTTCTTGGCATCTTTAATTTATTGAAGATGTTAGCCATTCTCATATGAATGGGTAGGGTTTGTTTCCACAAAACAGGTAAACCAGCAAGAGAACATACAGTTAACAAATGTTTGATACACTAGCCTCATAGCTTAGTTACATCATCAAATTCCTGGTATGTACCCTCAAGGGGTGTGCAGGATATGATAGTACTACATGAAAAATTTACATCATTACTAACTTCCTATCTACAATTTTCCTCCAAATCAGTCTGTTACCTGTTAAGACTCCAATATTATCAGATCCAATATTTCTGTCTTCTAAGGCACGTTTTACTGTATCAATCTACCTATATCTTGGTCTTCCTCTGGGTCATTTCTCTGCCAACCTGGTAGAGAACACTTGTTTTGCTAATCTTTCTTCTCCCATTCTGTTTAAGTGACCATACCACCTGAGATTAGCTCTGCTAATGCATTCCTGGATGCTGACAATGTCAAGTTCTTTCCTAATATCCTTGTTTTGAATATGATGTTGCCATTGATGCCATCTGTTCATGCCCCTAATCTTTTTCAGGACTTTCATATCTGCAGTCTCTAGTCTTTGGTCAAGTGTTTTATTTCTGAACCAGCTCTCAGATCCATAAGTTAAAATAGGTTTGAACGCTGTCTTGTATACAGCTAATTTAGTGTTTTGGCTAATTTCTTTCTTATTTCATATAAATTTATTCAGTTGACTTCCTACCATACGAGCTTTGTTGATTCTGTTGTCTGTTTCCATATTTAATTTACCATCATCACTAAAAATCTTGCCTAAGTAGCTGAAATGTTTTACTTGGTCTAGAGGTTCTCCATTCTCAATGCAGTTGATATTTTCAATATTATTGCCTATTTTCATTGTCTTTGTATTTTTAATGCCATACCATATCAATTACAACAGTTATTCAATTTAGTCAGAATTCTTGCAGACTTTTAGCAGATTTATTTAGAAGTATAACATCGTTCGCTTAAAGCAAAGAGCTGACATTAACATCTCCAATTTTGATATCAGGTTTAATACCACTTTCCTTCATAATGTGATCCATATAGGTGATGAATAACAGAGGGGATGATGTGCATCCTTCTCTGACACCAGATTTAACATTAAACCATCTTCCTGCACTTCCTTCAATTCTAACTGCTGACTTACAACTCAAATAAAGACTAAGTATTGCTTGATATAATGCCCCATTCACACCATATAACTGTAGTGTTTTGAATAGCTTCTTTCTTGGGACCTTGTCATATTTCTTTCCCAGATCTACAAAACTTAAATACAGATCTTTGTATTTAAGTTTTGTAATTAAATTATATTCCCATGATTTCTCAACTATTTGTCGTAAAGTGAAAATCTGATCCTGACAACCTCTATTTGTCCTGAAACCAGCTTGTTCTTCACCAAGCTTCTCTTCCACAATTCTTCTCAACCGTTTCTCAAGTATACTTGCATCTATCTTACCAGGAACACTCCATAATTCTCACATTTAGTTTTATTTCCCTTTATTTATATATATATATATATATGGGTACTATGAGAGCTCTGCTCCAATCATCTGGAATTTTGTCCCTGTCCAGGCCTTTTGAACTATGCAGTGCAGCCACTGTAAGTCTTTTATACCTCCATACTTGATCATTTCTGGTCGAATATCATCTACTCCTGCTGCGTTTTCAAATTTCAGGCTTTTGATGGCTTTTTCTATTTCAAGTATGGATATGTATTTCTGACTGCATGCCTGGTCAGTGTTTTTTACCACTGTGCTGTCATCACTGCTTGTTTCATTTATCAATTTTTTGAAGTAATTACTCCATACTTCAAGGATATCTTTTTCTCCTGTTTTTTTTTCTCCTTTACAACGAGTTGCCCTGGTGGTCACCTTTATCATCTCTAATTCCTTTTACAGCACTCTTTCCTCCATTTCTGAGTTTCTTCAACAACCTCTAGAATATCTTGCCACCTTCTTGATATTCATTTTCAATGTTCTTACCAAAGTCCTCTCTTGACATTTGTTTAGCTAGTTTTACACAGTGTTTAGCTTTTATTTGTCTCTGTATTCTCTAAAAGCACAAGCTGACTTATTTACATTGACACAAGCTAACCGAGTTACATTAATGTATTTATAAAACATTAATTGGAAAAATATTCTGACATTCATCAGAAGAAGACAGTTGGAATGGTTCGGACATGTGGAGAGGGTTAATGGCATTCCAAAGCAAACCTTAGAAGGAATCATTCCGGGCTCAAGGGTTAGGGGCCGATCTTGATTAAAATGGACTGATAACATCAAAAAATGGACAAATTCCTCCCTTTCTCAACTGTCATCAAGAACAAGAGACTGAGACGACTGGAGGAGGCTAGCAAAGAGTATCACCTACCAGCCATGAATGACCCAATGTTTCATTTAGGACTATGGGAGAAGAAGATTTATAAAACAACTGAAGAAGGGGAAAAAAATGCAACCTTGAATCCTATTTCCAGTCTAGAAAATAATTTTTCTGTAAAATATTTTTCAAATGAAACTTAGCTAATTTAACAGAAATATTTTCAGAAATAATTGGCCTACCACTTTTTGATACATAAAACAAGAAGGAAAAGTATATTACTGCATAAGTGAAATGATGCATGACACTTTATGCAGTATATTACTTATGCAGTATATTACTGCATAAGTGAAATGATGCATGACACTTTATGCAGTATATTACTTATGCAGTATATTACTGCATAAGTGAAATGATGCATGACACCTTAATATTCCATGCACTATGTGCATGGAATATTAAGGTGTCATGCATCATTTCTCCATTCCATTACTACTGCTGCTGTTGTTTCACTAGTAAAGAATATCCATGAAAGTGATAAAAAAGCATATTATGCTTAATTCTGGTTTTGGATATTTAATTCAAAAAACATGAAATTTGGGATGATACTGTTCGTGCAAAGGATATAATTAAAAATAAAGAAATTCATTAACATTTGTTAAGAGGTTCAAGAGATGGAAAGATGAGCCACATCTCATTATTACTAATTATTATAACTAATAATGAGAGACCTACATAATGCATGTTATTGCTGTGTGATATATTTCATGGAAAATTCAAAACTCACTTGAATTAGGATAAGTCATCAGCAAGTGGTGAAAGTAATGAGATGAAAATGAATGCTGAATACCATATTTTGTGTGATAGCTGATCTCTGAATGATGTTGTCTCTCTGTAGCAAACTTAAATGTGTTATAATGACTAATAAAGCCACTCATAACACAATTGTTTTAAAGGGAAAAAGGCAGAATTCTGTTTAATGGAAATTCATCATTATAAACTATCCACTATAGCAAACTGTTCCTGTGGTCCCTATGAGTTTGCTATTACAATAGCAAACTTGTATCTGTCTAGTTTAAAGTCTGATTTCTGTAATGTATTTTAGTGAAGCTCTCAGATAATATGTGGTTTTCATGAAAGCCAAAATGTATATACATATGCATGTACCTTATGGGAAAACTCGTATTTCTTCTTTCAAAATTATGTCATTTTGATAATGCGGATATCACCAATTCCAAGTCACTCAAATAGGAACTAGTCCTACATTCACATTTCTTCATATTTTTATCTCTCTCTCAGTAAGATTGTCTTATATTGTTTTAATCAGTTTGCCCATTTAAAATAATGTAAAAGTGTCATCACTGTTATTATAACCAGATACATTTCATTAGGAGATCTTGGAATTCCCAAATTACTACAATGTGGGAATTTTCAGAAAGCATTGCTGGGAATTGTAGGCTGGATGAGTAGTGGGGACACCAAGTCTCTGTTGCATACAGATTCGATAGATAACATTCTCTGTGTTTTGGATGGAGTGAAACATGTGTTTCTTGTAAATAAGGTAAAGTACTTAGTAAGGTATTATAATTTATACGATATTATATTTATTATCTTGTCTTCTTTAATGCCTTTTTTTTTTTGCTGATGCAACTCTAATATGCCAGTAAATTGGCTAAATGAATAGTCTTGCCAATCACAGCGATAAGTTTTATTGAAGATCTGGTCCTCTACACATTAAATCCACAATATTTAATGGTCTTGTGGCTTTGGCATGTTCTCTCTACTTCAGTTAAGTGGAGAATGCCAAAAAAAATAAGTAGGTGAGAAATAAAGATAGCTTATTGGAGGAAACATTTTCGTCTTACTTTACTGAAAAATAGACTATTTTTTCCAAAACTAAACAGTGAAGAGGATCTCTCTCTCTCTCTACAAATGGTATACAGTTGCAGGTGGAGCAAGTTCCATTATGATTATGCAGCATATATGTTAGGAAAAAGTATATGATTTATGTGCATTACATTTTTATACTAATTTCATAAAATTATAATTATAATTAATTATAATCATAAAATTATAATTAATACTTAAGGAATTCACAGCGTACACTAGAAATATAAATTAAATAAACTTTAATATATACTTTCCGATATTTCTTACACGTGCACGCAAGTACTACATAACAGCTAATGAGAAACGAAGCAAGGAAGCTACCGTTTTCCTAAAGTCCTGAAGATGCCCCCTGGTGAGCTATATTAGGTGCTCTTGGCCTTTGGGCTGAAGTTCTTCTGATGTATGTTTCCCAAATTTCGGGCAGTCTTGTGCATCCAAATTTTTAAGGTTTGTCATGTTCCTAAGGGCTGAGGTTGATTCCATGAATAGGCTTTCATATTTGAAATTGCTGTGGTGTATTACTGTGCTTTCTTCCACCTTATTCTGTGGCAAGTATCCAGAGCTTGGTCTGCAAGCCTATAGTAGCTGTACTGGTGAAATCGGATGTAGTCCTTGTGTTCTGAGATTCTGATATTTGCTGTCCTGCCTGTTTGGCCAAAGTAGGACAATTTGCAGCTGCAAGGGACCTGGTATACACCAGGTAGGTCTTGGCGAAGTGGTTGGTTTTTAGGGGAGCAGATAAGGGATGCCAAATTTTCTATATGGTCTGTAACAAGCGGTCAAGGCATGTTTTTTTTAGGATTTTGTTGATTTTTTTACAGGTGATTCGGATTTAGGGAATGGTGATGGATTTAGAGTAATCTTTTTTGTGAAAGGTGGGGAGGTGGGTTGTGGATATCTGGTTTTAGTATTTTTTTGGGGAGTAGTCATTGGCTGAGAAAGTGTTAAGGATGTGATTTAGTTCAGTGGCTTGGTCCTTTGAACAGATTAGTTTAGCCCTGTTGAATAGTGTCTTAATAACTCATTTTGTTGTGAGGGAGGGGGGATTGTTGGTGAATGTATCTGTGTGTATGGATGGGTTTTCTAAAAACTGAGAAAACCAAGGTACCATCAGGTTGGCGATTGACTAGTGTGTCTAGGAAGGGGAGGCTATTGTTTTCTTCTTTTTCCAGGGTGAACTTGATTCTAGGGTGTTGGTTGTTTAAGTGTGTTAGGAAGGAGAGGAGTGTATCTGGGCCATGTGGCCAAATAGCAAACATAACATCAACATAACGAAGCCATATGGTAGGTTTTGGTGGGGCAGAGTTTAAGGCTTTCTCTTCAAAAGTCTCCATAAAGAAGTTGGCTAAGGGTGGGGAATGTGGTGAACCCATGGCTGTCCCCGCTATCTGTTTATAGAATTTTTCCTGCCAAACAAAATAGCCTGAGTTCATTGTGAACTGAAATAGGGCTGAGATATCGGGAAGAAACTTAGCTTGGATTAGCTCTAAGGTTTCTTTGAGGGAGACATTTGTGAATAAGGAGGAGACGTCAAAACTGACCATTATTATTATTATTATTATTATTCCTGATACCTCCAAGGAGTCCGAAGACTCATCGCGGGAGGACATCTTCAACTATCTCTACACCTTACCTCTACTACGAATCAACGCCATCTACCGCCCACCTCCAACACCACCACAACTAGTAATTTTTTTTTTTTTTTTTTTTTTTTTTTTTGTCTGTAAATTGCGTGTGTTCTGAAGGGCCGATTTGTATGTATGCGGGATGAAAAACCCGAGTTTCCGGGAGAAAAAACCCTGCTACCTCCGTATGAGATCGGCTAACTCACCATCCACTGAAATCGACCAGATAAAGATTCCTCCCGTCGCGACGAGAATCGAACTTAGGCCTATTCCACTCGAAGGGCGCAATGTACCGTCGTTCTTCCAATTGCGCTACGGAGGCGCTTTATGTCATTATGTTGGAGTGTAAGGTTTTTTATACTGGCTTTGAAGTGGGCTGAGATTTTTATGTGTGATGGTGTGTTGCCAATATAGTGGGAGAGCGCTTTTGCTAAATATTTAGCTAGTTTGTAAGTGGGGGAATCAATGCCACCCACTATGGGATGTAATGGCACATTATCTTTATGTATTTTCGGAAGCCCATATATATGGGGGGGGGGATCTAGAGTTATATGGTTTGAGTCTGTTAGTAATCTCCACAAGCCAAGAAGGGACCTTCTTAAGGAGCCTATGGAGTTTTCTAATTTGTGAGTTGGAGGGATTGTATTCAATGGGGAGGTAAGTAGCTCGATCTAATAGTAAAGCCTTAAACTTACCTGTGTAGTCAGTATGATTGAGTACCACAGTGGCGTTTTCCTTATCCGCTTTGGTGATAACTATTTCTTTGTTTTTCTTCATTTCCTGTAGAGACTTGTATTCACTAATGGATATGTTGGTTTTTGGTGGTTTTGCTTTTGTGAGAACACAAGCTACATGCAATCTAATATCGTCGGTGATGTGGTTTAGAAGGTGGCGAATCCCACGTTCAATCTGGATCATTAATTCCTTGGCCGGTAATTTCCTAGGAGCAATGGTGAAGTTGTGACCACGTGACAGAGCATTGAGTGCTTCAGGCTTCAAGATAACTGAAGAAAGGTTAACTACAGTGTTGGTTTGTAGTGTTTGTTTGGACATAGAGTTCTTTTTTTTAATTTATCAAACTTGTTGATATGTCAACTCCATATTCTTTTGAATTCTTTATTTGCCACAGTGCACGAGACGTCATATAGAATTGACCAAAGTTCGTGATTTAGCTAGTTGAAAGCTCTATCTCTAGCACTAAAATAGCTCTGTTTACATTGGAACCGCGAATTTGCTCCCACAGTAAAGCCTGGCTTGCCCGGTTATAGATACAGAGAGCTTTTTGTGAACAGAACCGGTGCTTAAATTTTACACAATTTGGGATTACCTGATTATCCCGGCAGCATTTTAGGAAGGCCAGACGATTCAGTTGTCTAGATAACTTCAGCTTCAGTTCAGCCACATGGTCCGGATACACTCCTCTCCTTCCTAACACACTTAAACAACCAACACCCTAGAATCAAGTTCACCCTGGAAAAAGAAGAAAACAATAGCCTCCCCTTCCTAGACACACTAGTCACCTACCAACCTGATGGTACCTTGGTTTTCGCAGTTTTTAGAAAACCCACCCATACAGGCAGATACATTCACCAACAATTCCCCCTCCCACACACACAACAATATGGAGTTATTAAGACACTATTCAACAGGGCTAAACTAATCTGTTCAAAGGACCAAGCCCTAACCACTGAACTAAATCACATCCTTAACAATTTCTCAGCCAATGGCAACCCCCCCCCCCCCCCCCAAAAAAAAAAAAAAATCCAAAAAATACTAAAACCAGATATCCACAACCCATCTCCCACCCCCCCCCCTTTTACAAAAAAGATTACTCTAAATCCATCACCATTCCCTACATCTGAGGCACCTCGGAAAAAATCAACAAAATCCTAAAAAAACATGATTTGACCACTTGTTACAGACCATATAGAAAATTGGTATCCCTTATCCGCTCCACTAAAGACCAACCACTTCCCCAAGACCTACCTGGTGTATACCAGATCCTTTGCGATCTGGTATACACCAGGTAGTAAATTGTCCTACTTTGGCCAAACAGGCAGGACAGCAAATATCAGAATCTCAGAACACAAGGACTACATCCAATTTCACCAGTACAGCTACTCTGGGCTTGCAGACCATGCTCTGGATACTCGCCACAGAATAAGGTGGAAGAAAGCCATAGTAATACACCGCAGCAAGTTCAAATATGAAAGCCTATTCATGGAATCAGCCTCAGCCCTTAGGAACATGCCAAACCTCAACAAATTTGGATGCATAAGACTGCCCCAAATTTGGGAAACATACATCAGAAGAACTTCAGCCCAAAGGCCAAGAACATCTAATATAACCCACCAGGGGGGACACCATCAGGACTTTAGGAAAACGGTAGCTTCCTTGCTTTGTTTCTCATTTGCTGTTATGTAGTACTTGCATGCACATGTCTTTACAGTGCACAAATAAGTTCCCATGAAGATGGCAACGTGACGTTGCCAAAATATCGGAAAGTATATATTAAAGTTGTTTTAATTTATATTTCTAGTGTACGCTCTCAATTCCTTAAGTTAATTATCATGTTTAACCAGCATATAAGCCTTTCTACAAGAATTAATTTCATAAAAATATGAAATTAGTTGATGCGTTTCTGGAACAGCTGAAGGTTATTTTAGGATTAAAAAGGGAGAAAGGCTGTTTTAGATGAAAGGGGGGGGGAATAAATAAGTTTAGTAAGTTTGGAGTTGGACATTAAACTGGATGTTGACTGGAAACTGCTATTATTATTAGTCTTGGAAGAAAGAGAAGACATGATATTGGCCAGTTCTGTAGAACATTTTTCTTGAGAGTACCTATAGAAAGAACATAGGAATGAAACCGAATGCCTGTTGTTAGTGTGAATCTTCGAGATTAATTGGATTGCCCTCTTCTGTATAGTATCAAGCAGTCATCTTGGGGTGATGCACCCACAACTCCCTAAATCTGCTAATTCCAAGGTTTGATAATTTTTAATTTATATAATGTTCACAGTTGTACACATGAAGGTGTCTTGTGTGAAAAAAGTACATCTATTTTTCCTAGAGACTAAAGAAGCTGTGACTGAGATGTGTTTCTGCATGAAGATTAGAGGTATAATCATTCCAAGAAGAGAAATCTTGATTGTGTTTAGAGATGTATTATCAAGTGTAAGGGGAAGTGATATAAAATATTTCTTGCAAGAATTTAGACAGGACTATGTTTTGCAGGCATTGAAGTTCACAGTTATCCTCACTTTACAGAAGAATAACAAGATTTTCATTTAGGATATTGATTATGGAAGATCTTGAAGTTTCTAATGATTGAGCACTACAAGGTTTTTGTCAAATGAGAAAAAAAGAAGTGATTGTATTGTCACCAGTAAAGCTATAAATAAAATTTGTAGACAGTGAAAGAAGAACATTTATGCACAGAATAAAGAAAATGGCTGAGAATACAGAGCCCTGGAGTTTTTCATTGGTGGAGAAATCCAAAGAAAGAAAATCATCTACCATGACATGGAGTGAGTGGTCACAGAGAATGCTGATGATCTAGACACAAAGGTTAAAAGGTGGGCCATAAGATAATAGCTAGGCAATCTTCTGTGTCACATCCAGTTAGAAATGTCAAGCAACCACGTGTTTCTTCAAACCTTTCCCTAGCTTGTAACTAATGGATAATGAAGGCTAGAAGATCAGCTGTGGAGTGAACAAGAATGGCTGAATCCATGTTACTGGTCAGTAATTAGTTGGGGCCACCAGGTTGTAAAGTTGGCTTTTGATGATCATATCTGGTTTTTGAGAGGATGGAAGTAAGATCATTTGGATAGAAACTTGTTGGTTACTTTCATTATTTTGTGTGTGTGTGTGTGTGTGTGTGTGTGTGTGTGTGTGTGTGTGTGTGTGTGTGTGTGTGTGTGTGTGTGTGTGTGTGTGTGTGTGTGAATAGGCTTGAATGTGGGCTTGTTTTCATACTTTAAGGTGGATGCTAGTTGTAGGAAAGATGGAGGAGGCAATACAGGATTGGTTTTAATTCTGGTGAGCCTCCATTGCTGAATTAGTATAGATGAGCCCTTTGGAGAGGCTCAGGTTTGAATATAGTATGATGTTAAAAACCTTTATCAGATATTTTCCATTACATGCCCCTAGTCCTCTCCAGATCAGAGCATGTCTGGTCATAGAAAGAGAGAGAGAACCAGTGAAATATTATCATCCCCTTTAATATCCATGAAAGGGACACTTCTAGTGGAGATAGTGTGAACATTTGGGGGGCATCTCGTTGCTGAGGGGTGACCTCATTCCTTATTGAGGCACTTTGACAATCTCATTTTTTTTTTGGCCATTGAAGACAATGGCCAAAAACAAAACAAGATGTGCTCTTTGGGGATGTTCAAGTCCCAAGAGAATTGTGAATATGCCTCAATGTTTGGGTATTTTAACTGTAGGAAATCAGGCTTTAGAAATAGTTTTTATGTTGCTCTCATCCATGAAAGGTTATTTGCAAACTTATAATACATTTTGTATCATGGGTGGGTTAAGGAGTTTTTTTTTCCTTCTATTTTTATCAATTGTATACATATATTTTTTGTATTGTGATGTATTTTTCACTTAGTTGAGAAACTTCTCTAGAGACCAAACATGGAACTTTTTCAAGCCACTTCATCAGGTTTCCAGTAATCAGGGTGGTAGGTAGTCAAAGAGGTCAGAGAGGTTATCAGATTTGGAGTGTCATAGAGGAATAATTTGATAAGATGAATCAGAGAAGATCATATAGGGGGATTCGAAGTTTTGTATTCTTTGTCATGTGATGTTCTAAAGAACAGAAGCAGTGCCCTTGTAGCGGAGACTGAATTATATAAAGTGTAGTTTAGGCAGGGGTGACTAAAGCTATATAACTGAGAGGAGACCTCCACATAGCCTTTAAAGGAATGCGGAGAACCGACCAGGGCTTCTGACCTAATGTCCAATCCTCACCTTCTCGTGGTGAACCCTGTTGGGTATCTACCTGGATACTGAACGAACGAGGATGGGCTGGCAATTTGGGATTTAGCCGACCAAATTGTATTCTTATTGGTTAAACCAAAATAAAAAATGATGGTACAACATGACAAAATTCCATGCCGGCTGGGGCGTCGCCCAGTTAAACAAGGCCCCGTTGTTTTCTCCAGGGAACCAGGGCGAACAGCAAAAGGTCAGCTACTGGAACAAATCTGAAAGCACACCCCAACTCATCATCACCAGAGTTAAAGATCGGTACTATCAACATTAGAAGCCTGAATGGCAAAGAAATGGAGCTAGCTGAGGAATTAGATAAGTACCAGATCGACATAATAGGGGTGACTGAAACAAAAAAGACAAAAACTGGTGAGATCTTTCTGAGCAATAAATACAAAATGTTATATTCAGGCAATGACAATCAAGGAAAAGAAGGAGTAGCCATAGTATTCAACACAAAATACGGCTAATCTTCTTGATTGGCAGGCAGTCTCAAGTAGAGTGAAGTGGGCAAATATGAGAATGGGGAACTGGACAATGAGACTTATTTGTGCCTATAGTTCCACAGAAGGTTCTACTAAGGTAGAAGTGGAGGAATTTTTTGATGCTTTAGAGAAAGCATCTGACACAACGAAAAATGAAAAGTTGGCGCTTGTTGGGATCTAAATAGCACAGTAGGAAATGATTGTTAGACATACAAAAATATTTGGAAAAATTTGGAGAAAAGCGCTTTGCTCTTTTCTCCAAATGCCAAATACCTGTTGGATTTCTGCTCAGGACATGGACTGGTTATTACTACCACAATGTTCCAACATAAAAATGTGCACAAATTCACATGGAGAGAAGAGGCAAGGAATAAGAAAAGTCTCATTGACTATGTTATTGTCGATAGTGATGTTTTCTCCCTGGTGCAGGACACCAGAGTGTACAGAGGATTTGAAATTGGAAGTGATCACTATTTAGTCTTGAGCAGGATAAAATTGAATTTCATATTGAAAAGAATAACATGCAAGAAAGTTTTAAAGCGAATAAAAGTTGAGCAGCTCTCGGATGTGAACTGTAGACTAAAATACACAAAGATTATTGAAGAAAAAATGTAAGAGTTTGAGAACAGGAACCAAACCTTGGAGATTCAGTGGCAAGCCTTGAAGAAAACACTGATTGATTCAGCAAGAGAGGCATATGGTGAGGGTTGTCTGTATGGATAGAAAAATCAGAACTCCCTGGTGGACACAGGAAGTTAAAGAGGCAGTGAAGGAAAAGAAGAAAGCATATCAAATTTTCCTGGCAAATATGTCAGCTTGTGCTCTTGGAGAATACAGAGACAAATGTAAGAAAGCTAAAAACTGGGTAAAATTAGCTAAACAAAAGTAATGGGAGGACTTTGGCAAGAACATAGAAAATAAATATCAAGAAGGTGGCAAAATATTCTGTAGGTTGTTGAAGAAGCTTTGAAATGAAGGAAAGAGTGCTGTAAAAGGAGTTAGAGATGATAAAGGTGACATGAAAATGAGAGAAAAAGATATCCTTGAAGTATGGAAAATTGCTAAATTTGCTAAATTGCTAAATGAAACAAGCAATGATAGCACAGTGGTAAAAAAAAACACTCAACACGCATACAATGAAGAATACATATCCATACTTGAAGTAGAAAAAGCCATCAAAGGCTTGAAATGTGGAAAGGCATCAGGAGTAGATGATATTTGACTATAAATGCTGAAGTATGGTGGTATAAAAGTCTTACAGTGGCTGCACTGCATAGTTCAGAATGCCTGGACAGAGGGATGAATTCCTGATGATTGGAGTAAAGCTCTCATAGTACCCATATATAAAAAGGGTAATAAAACTGAAAGTGAGAATTACAGAGGTATTTCCTTACTGAGTGTTCCCGGTAAGATATATGCAAGTATACTTGAGAAACGATTGAGAAGAATTGTGGAAGAAAAGCTTGGTGAAGAACAATCTGGATTCAGGTCAAATAGAGGCTGTCAGGATCAGATCTTCACTTTACGACAAATAGTCGAGAAAGCATTGGAATATAACAAAGATCCATATTTAAGTTTTGTCAATCTAGAAAAGGCATATGACAAAGTGCCAAGAGAAAAGCTATTCAATATGCTGCAGTTATATGGTGTCAATGGGGCATTACATCAAGCAATACTTAGTCTTTATTTGAGTTGTAAGTCAGCAGTTAGAATTGAACGAAGTACAGGGAGGTTGTTTCAGTAGCCCTGGGTGGGGGCCAGGGCCAAGGAGCCCTGGCCCCCACCAAAAAAGAAAGGAAATAAACACTAGAACATTTTCCAAAAATCTTTTTCTAATTAAAATTCAGTTTTTTATTTATGTCGTGTCTTCTATTTCTATACTACTTAACACGTATTGGCGATTTTATATTCCTGAATACAGCAATTGCCATCTTCAGGAATATAAAAATATGGTATGTGCATGCCGGAACTAACAAAAGCAAATGAGAAAGAAGGCAAGACACTATTATTGTTCCTAAATGGTGCCCTCTGGCAGGCTAATTTGGTTGTCTTGACCGTTGGATCGAAGCTCTCATAATGTAAGTCTCCCAAATTTGGATTAGTTTTGTGCACCCATATTTGTTTAGTTTTGGAATGTTTTTTTCAAACTGCTCATGTTTCATTGAATAATCTTTCGTACTTAAACTTGCTGCGGTATATTATTTTAGTTTTCTTCCAACAAATTCTATGGTGGGTATCTAAGGCATGATCTGCCAGCCCAGAGTGGGTGTACTGGTGAAACCGGATGTAGTCTTTGTGTTCCGAAATCCCGATATTTGCTGTGCTGCCTGTTTGGCCAAAGTAGGACAATTTGCAGCTGCAAGAGACCTGCTATACACCAGGTAGTTCTAGGGGAAGTGGTTGGTCTTTGGTAGAGCAGATAAGGTGTGCCAACTTTTTATATGGTCTGTAACAAGAAGTTAGGTCATATTCTTTGAGGATATTGGTTATTTTCTCAGAGGTGCCGTGAATGTAGGGGATGGCGATAGATTTGGTGTAATCTTTGTTGAGGAGGGGGGGGGGTTGTGGTTTACTGGTTTTAGTATTTTTTGGATTTTTTTTGGGGGGGTTATAGCCATTGGTTAAGAAAGTGTTGCGGATGTGGTTTAGTTCAGTGGTTAGGGCATCATCATCTAAGCAGATTAATTTTACCCTGTTATATAGTGTTTTTATATCCACGTATTGTTGTGATGGGGGGGGATTGCTGGTGAATATATCTGCCAGTATGGGTGGGTTTTCTGTAAACAGAGAAAACCAAAGATCCATCAAGCTGGCGAGTGATTAAAGTGTCTAGGAAGGGGAGGGTGTTGTTTTCCTCTTTTTCTAAGATAGCGAACACATCATCCATGTATCGAAGCCAAATAGTGGGTTTTTGTGGGGCAGAGTTTAAGGCTTTCTCTTCAAAGGTCTCCATAAAGATTTTGGCCAAGGGTGGGGAAAGTGGTGAACCCATGGATGTCCCCTCTATCTGTTTGTAGAATTTTCCTTGTCAATTGTGAACTGAAATAGGGTTGAGATATCGGGAGGAAACTTGGCTTGGATGAGCTCTAGTTTTTTTTAGTGAGCCATTAGTGAATAGGGAGGAGACGTCAATACTGACCATTGTCAGTGTGTTCGAGTGAGAGGGGATTTTCTATATGGCTTTAAAGTGGGCAGAGTTTTTTATGTGACAGTGTGTTGCCAGTATAGTGTGTGAGCATTTTGGCTAAATGTTTGGCTAATTTGTGGGGGAATCAATGCCATCCACTATGGAACGTAATGGCACATTTTGTTTATGTATTTTTCGGAGTCCATATAATCGGGGGGGGTCTAGAGTTATAAGGTTTTAGTTTGTTAGTGACTTTCACAGGCCAAGAAGTGACTTTCTTAAGGAGTCTGTGGAGAGTTCTAATCTGAGAGCTGGTAGGATTATATTCAATAGGGAGGTAGGTAATATGGTCTAGTACTAAAGCATTAAGCTTACCTTTGTAGTCCTTTTGATTGACCACCACAGTGGCGTTTCCCTTATCTGCTTTGGTGATTACTATTTTTTTGTTTTTCTTCATTTCTAGTAGAGCTGCATATTCGTCTTTGGATAAGTTGGTTTTTGGAGGTTTTGTTTTGATGAGAACACCAGCTACATCCATTCTGACGTTGGCGATATGGTTAGGAAGGTTGCAAATCCCATGTTCTATTTGGATCATGATTTCATCGGCAGGTATTCTTTTAGGAGCTAGGGCGAAATTGTGGCCACGTGAAAGTGCGGTGAGTGGGTTTCAGGCTTTAAAACTATGGACAAGAGGTTGACTACAGTGTTGAGTTGTGGCTGTGGTAAGGAAGTAGAATTCTTTATCAGGTTTTCGTATTTTTTCAAGTTCCGACTACATATTTATTCGAATTCTTTTCTTGCCGAAGTGCATGAGACGTCATAAAGAATCGTTCAAAGATCACGGCTGAGCATATATGAAAGTTCTTCCTCTAGCGCCTGTAAGGTTTTGTTTTTGTCGCAAGGAGAACGTGCGTCATGATAATTTGTTCTCTTAATAGGTTGAAGCTAGTGTGATTATAAATACGGAGAGCTTTCTGTGAAGTAAAACGGTGCTTAAATTTAACACAATTAGGGATTACCTTGTTTTCCCAGCAGCGTTTTAGGAATGTCAGACGAGTTATTTGTCTCGATATCTTCAACCTCATTTTGCTATATTGACGGGTCTTTCGTGCGATGGAATCTCTGTGGATGATCGTAATTCTAGTAGCAAGGCTTATACTTGGTCATACATAACTGGTAATTAGCTTACGGAATTAACAACGCATATAAAGGATATTAATTAAAGGCAACTTTAATGAATAACTTCAATATTTCAGCAACGTCACATTGCATTTCTTCAGGAACATAAAAATATGGTATATGCATGCATGCACTAACAAAAGCAAATGAGGAAGAAAGCAAGAAACTAATATTGTTCCTAAAGTCCTAATGGTGCCCTCTGCCTGGCTAATTTGGTTGTCTTGGCCGTTGGGCTGAAGTTCTCATAATGTAAGTCTCCCAAATTTGGGGTAGTTTCATGCACCCAGATTTGTTGAGGTTTGGAACGTTTTTTCGAGCTGCTGATGATTCCTTGAATAATCTTTTGTACTTAAACTTGCTGCAGTGTATTATTTTAGTTTTCTTCCAACAAATTCTATGGTGGGTATCTAAGGCATGATCTGCCAGCCCAGAGTGGCTGGCAGATCATGCCTTAGATACCTTAGATAGATGCCTTAGATCAGAGTGTACAGAGGATCTGAAATTGGAAGTGATCACTATTTAGTCTTGAGCAGGATAAAATTGAATTTCATATTGAAAAGAATAACATGTAAGAAAGTTTTAAAGCGAATAAAAGTTGAGCAGCTCTCAGATGTGAACTGTAGACTAAAATACACAAAGATTATCGAAGAAAAAATGAAAGAGTTTGAGAACAGGAATCAAACCTTGTAGATTCAGTGGCAAACTCTGAAGAAAACATTGATTCTGCCAGAGAGGCATGTGGTGAGGTTGTCTGCAAGGATAAAAAAATCAGAACTCCGTGTTGGACACAGGAAGTTAAAGAGGGAGTGAAGGAAAAGAAGAAAGCATATAAAAAGTTCCTGTCAAGTAAGTCAGCTTGTGCTCTTAGAGAATATAGAGACAAATGCAAGAATGCTAAACACTGTGTAAAACTAGCTAAACAAAAGTCATGGGAGGACTTTGACAAGAATATAGAAAATAAATATCAAGAAGGTGGCAAAATATTCTGGAGGTTGTTGACGAAGCTTAGAACTGGAGGAAAGAGTGCTGTAAAAGGAGTTAGAGATGATAAAGGTGACATGAAAACGGTTGAAAAAGATATCCTTGAAGTATGGAGTAATTACTTTGAAAAACTGCTAAATGAAACAAGCAGTGATGACAGCAGTGGTAAAAAAACACTGACCAGGCATGCAGTCAGGAATACATATCCATACTTGAAGTAGAAAAAGCCATCAAAGGCTTCAAATGTGGAAAGGCAGCTGGAGTAGATGATATTTGACCAGAAATGTTGAAATATGGTGGTATAAGAGTCTTACAGTGACTGCACTGCATAGTCCAGAAAGCCTGAACAGAGGGACGAATTCCTGATGATTGGAGTAGAGCTCTCATAGTACCCATATATAAAAAGGCTAATAAAACTGAATGTGAGAATTACAGAGGTATTTCCCTACTGAGTGTTCCTGGTAAGATATATGCAAATATACTTGAGAAACGGTTGAGAAGAATTGTGGAAGAAAAGCTTGGTGAAGAACAAGCTGGATTCAGGCCAAATAGATGCTGTCAGGATCAGATCTTCACTTTACAACAAATAGTCGAGAAAGCATTGGAATATAACAAAGATCCATATTTAAGTTTTGTTGATTTGGAAAAGGCATATGACAAGGTGCCAAGAGAGAAGCTATTCAATACGCTGCAGTTATATGGTGTCAATGGGGCATATATATATGAAGCAATACGTAGTCTTTATTTGAGTGGTAAGTCAGCAGTTAGATTTGAAGGAAGTACAGGAAGATGGTTTAATGTTAAATCTGGTGTGAGACAAGGATGTACATTATCCCCCTCTTTTATTCATTATCTATATGGATCACATTATGAAGGAAAGTGGTATTAAACATGATATCAAAATTGGAGATGTTAATGTCAGCTCTTTGCTTTATGCGGATGATGTTATACTTCTAAATAAATCTGCTACAAGTCTGCAAGATTCTCTGACTAAATTGAATGGCTGTTGTAATAGATATGGTATGAAGGTCAGCAATAAAATGACAAAAACAATGAAAATAGGCAGAATCATTGAAAATGTCAACTGTGTTGTGAATGGAGAACCTATGGAACAAGTAAAACATTTCAGCTACTTGGGCACGATTTTTACTGAAGATGGTAAATTAAATATAGAAAGAGACAACAGAATCAACAAAGCTGGTAAGGTGGGAAATCAATTGAATAAATTCATATGGAATAAGAGAGAAATTAGGCAGAACACTAAATTAGCTGTATACAAGACAGTGTTCAAACCAGTTTTAACTTATGAATCTGAGAGCTGGGTCAGAAGTAAAACACTTGACCAAAGACTAGAGACTGCAGATATGACAGTCCTGAGAAAAATAGCATCAATGGCAATATCATATTAAAAACGAGGATATTAGGAAAGAACTTGACATTGTCAGCATCCAGGAATGTGTTAGCTGAGCTAATCTCAGGTGGTATGGTTACTTAAACAGAATGGGCGAGGAAAGATTAGCAAAACAAGTGTTCTCTGCCAGGTTGGCAGCAAAACAACCCAGAGGGAGACCAAGATATAGGTGGATTGATACGGTACAAAGTACCTTAGACGATAGAAATATAAGATCTGATAATGTTGGAGTCTTGACAAGTAACAGACTGATTTGGAGGAAAATTGTAGATAGGAAGTTAGTAATGATGTAATTTTTTCATGTAGTACTGTCATATCCTGTACACCCCTTGAGGGTACATGGCAGGAATTTGATGATGATTATTAAATGCCAAATGAATACGTTGCTTTTTACATCCAAACACTAAAAAAAAAAAAAGAAGATAATGTGAAATAAATTGATGATTAATGAGATAAACAAGATGATTAATCTTGGTATGTGGAAGGGCTTCCCATTCAAGTGCCATCTCCTATCTAGGAGTTTGATTCCCATGATGTGACTCGTGGTTAACTATGAGCATTACATGTGGTGAGGACCTTATCTCTTTCACATATTGTCGTAAGTATTCATGACTGTAGATCTGTGTGTGTTCATGGGGCCGGTTTGCCTGTTCTGAGGGACGAAAACCAGAGTTTCCAGGTGAAAAAATCCTCCTACCTCTGTATGAGACCAGCTCACTCACCTTTATTCGAAAGAGACCAATAAATGTTTCCCACATCTTGGACAAGAATCGAACCCAGGGCTTTCTAACCAAAGGGCTTCATCTATACTGACTGAGCTACTGAGGCTCTTTGGAAAGACTTAGGTGTCATTGATTATTCATAATCATGCTTCACAGTATAAACAGCACCAAGAGAAATACAAATATGTTTAATAAACTTACTATACTCTTTTTCAGGTTATCTTGGAAGTAAAGAAATATACTGCAGGCCGTACCACTTCTGAAGGTAGTGGGATATTAGTTCATATTACTATGGCAAAGTGAAGCTTGTCGTGTTTGTAACTAAGCACATGTGTAGAAAATCCCCTAAAAACCATCATTACCTGAATCACACATTCTAACATATAACGTTACATTATGATTGCTAATATGAAATTGCACAGCCAAGATGCCTCTATACGACTGTGTGCCTTTGGATTTTCTGGAATTAACTGATAGGCTGTAACAAAGTAGATGTCATATAGTTTATTATAAACTGGCTTAAGATAATATATTATAAGCTGAAAATTATTATAAACTGGCTCACCATATTCTCATTGGTCGCTAGGTGTCGCACTGATATGATCGTCGGCTTGTCGAGAGCTCCTGAAAAGATTAGTAATATTTTGTGTTATCATTGGCAATTTTACTAGAATTTTATGTAGTATTGTTTGCTTTTGGTTTCTTGGTGTGTCTGTGCAATTTTTGTGTGTTTTCTGTGTTATTTTAATTATTATTTTAAAAATAAGATAGCATACATATGGCACCGATAAAAAAAAAAATGGCGGCCAGGTTGGCATGTTTGTTTAAGAGTTTTGATGTAAATGAATTTATGCAATGTGCTGTCTGTGAGATGTATGCTTTGCAAAGAGCAGTGGGAGTCTGGTTAGATGGTGATAGTGGAGTTAATATGTGCAGAAAGTGTAAGGAGAATGATGATCTCAAGCGTGTTTCGGGTGGCGAGAGTGATATCGTTAACGATAGTCAGAATGTAGAAAATGGCGGTGTGATAGAGAATTGAGAGGTAGTGCCAGATAGGTGTGAGAGCATCATTGAAAGTGTAAATGAAGGTAGAAATACAGAGCGAATGGATGATTTGATTGATAATAAAAATGGTGAGATAAATGCGAGTAGTGAAATCGCATGTTTGAACGGAGCGATACACAGAGCAAAAAGGCAACTGGAGCGTATGGAAAAATGTGTGCTGAACATACCAACTAATAAATGGCAAAAGTCTGTTACGAAAAATAATAGCATGTTCGTAAATGTCAATAAAATGATGGAGCAAATGCTGTATGGAGATTCGCTATTAAGAGGTGTGATAGTTGAGAGTTTGACGAAATCGTGCCAGCCAGGTGCGAACATAAAGGACGTCAGCGAATCTATTCGAATGCAAAAACAGAGGGTGAAAGAGATGATAATCGTGGCAGGAACAAATGATTTGAAAGAAGACAAAATGGAAATGATAGAGGATGTGAGGGAATTACTTGAGCTAGCAAAAGAGAAGAGTGAGAGAGTTAGGATGGTGAGTATTTTACCGTGGTATGACAGTGAAGTGTTTAGAAGGAAGGCCATAATTGCCAATGACTTTATGCGTGGGTTATGCATGGAGAGTAGTGTGGATGTGTGGAGTGAGTTCGATGGGCGAAAGGATTTATATAAGATGAATAGGTTACATTTGAATGGAGTTGGTGTGCAGAGGCTTGAAAAAGTGTTGATGAATGATGTGGAAGTGGGTGTACAGACTCAGGGAAACTAGATTTATTAGGGGGGGGGAGTAGATATGCAGACTTTAGGGAGGCAGTGTATGAATGAGTATAATATACCCGAGCGAGTACTAAGGACAACAAATCAGAATGGGATAGTTAGTATAAGGCATCAAAGTAGGGATGGGACTAATGGGCTTCATGTACACTAATGCCAGGAGTATTAGGAACAAGAAGGAAGAGTTTTTGGCGTTGGTTGGCACTTCCAGGCCACAGGTTGTTGGTATTAGTGAAACATGGCTGACAGAAGATGATAAAGCTAGTGGGATTGAATGCGACGGGTATAGCGTGTTCAGGAGTGACAGGGAATAAAATGGGGGGAGGAGTGTTATTGATGATAGCTGATGAGTTGCAGCCAAGGAGTATAGAAGTTGAACTGCAGGATAGAGAAAAGAACACATTTGAGGCTGTTTGGTGTGAGATAGAATCTAGCAGAACAAAATATACAATTGGGTGCTGCTATAGACCAGGTGATGGAATAGATAGTGGGGATAGTATGCAAAGGCAAATAGAAGAAATGAGTGGAAGGAGGGTAATTATTATCGGTGATTTCAATTATGGTAACATTGACTGGAAAGAGGAGAGGGCACATGGGAGGGAGGAATTGGATTTTATGCAGTTATTAAGGGACAACTATCTGCGACAGCATGTAGTGGAAAATACCAGCGGGCAGAGAGTGCTTGATCTAGTAATTGCAACTGAGAATGTGGCTGTAACGAACATGACCATAAGGTCATGACTTGGGAGGTGGCTAAAGGAGTGGAATTTACAATTAAGACAGAGTACATGTGGAATTACCGGGCTGATAAGTATGACAAGCTTAGGAGTGTGCTTGGCTCAGTGCCATGAGGGTGCATGGGAGGTAGTTAAGAAGTTTTTGCGGGAGGCAATGGTTGACTGTATACCAAGAGTCCGAATAAGAAATCAAATAGGGGTTAAATGGATGAATAACACTATTAAGCTGGAGCTGCAAAAAAAGAAACAATTGTGGAGGGAATTTAAGGAGAAAGGTGACCAGCAGGTGCAGGAACAGTATAAAGCTCAGGCCAGGATGGTAACAAGGGTGGTAAGAAAAGCAAAAGCGGATTACGAAAGAAAATTGGCCATGTAGTCTAAAGAGAATCCCAAACAGTTTTTTCAATATGTTGCAAGTAAAAGGAAAAATGTTCATGGCAGAATGATCTTAAAAAATGCTGAGGGTAGGGAGGTAACCGAATCAGTCGATATAGTGGAATTACTGAGCGAGCACTTTGCAAGAGTATATCATCCAGGTGGTGACATTGCAGGAATGGAAGAAACAACAGCTTATACTGGAATTGTGATGAATGAAGTAGAGGTAACTAATCTATTACAGAACCTCAATGTCAATACATCTGTGGGATTGGATGGTATACCAGCTCGTGTCGTACGTGAAGTGGCTAAAGAATTGTCATTGCCCTGGACCATTTTGTTTAATTTGAGCCTCGGGTCTGGGTCAGTCCTAAGGGGATGGAAAAAGGGGAAAATAGTTCCGCTGCATAAAGGTGGCTCCAAGGCTGCTGTTGAAAATTACCGGCCAATCAGCATAACAGGAATCATTATCAAGGTCTTGGAGAAAATAGTCAAGAGGAAAATACAAGATTGGATAGATGAAAATGGGATACTGTATCAGGGACAGCATGGTTTTGTTAAGGGTAGGTCATGCCTCAGTAACTTGCTCACATATTATAACACACAGACAGCTGAACTGGATAAGGGTAATGGGTTTACAGTGATTCTACTGGACCTTTCTAAGGCCTTTGACAGGATACTGCATGGAATTGTAATCAGTAAACTGCAGCATATAGGGATGGATATAGAGTTGGTGAGATAGATAGGAGGATGGTGGATGGAGAGATATCAGAGAGTTGTTTATTCAGGAGTAGAGTCTAAAAGACAGCCTGTGACTAGTGGTGTGCCGCAGGGTTCTGTTCTTGGACCGCTACTTTTCAATTTGTTCATTAACGATATAGGAAAGGATATGAGAGGAACAGTTCATTTGTTTGCGGATGATGCAAAGTTGGGTAGGGCAATAGTGAATGCAGATGATGTCAAAATTTTACAAGATGATTTGGATTGATTGGAGGTCTGGGCTAAGGAGAATGGATGTCAATTTAATGTTGCAAAACGTAGGTTATACATTTTGGGGTGAAAAGATTGGCAGCAGTTTACTACATTGGTGGAACTGTACTCCAGGAAATTGATGAGGCACGAGATTTAGGAGTGTTGGTGTATAAGGAGTTGAAGTTTAGAGGGCACATTGCAAAAATGACCAGATCAGCTCATCAAATCACTTGGTTGCTGAAGAATACGTTGACAAGCAGGTTATTGTTCCTTGATGGGGAGGAGGTTGAGAGGATCCAGAGGCGAGTGACCAAGATGATAGCAGGTCTGTGGAATGAACCTTATGAGAACAGGTTGAGGATTTGTGGGTTGCAAAAATTGGTTGATAGGCAGAGGAGGGGAGATATGATTGAGACATTCAAATTACTGAAGGGTTTCTATAAAATTAATTCAGAAGATAGTTTTGAGAATAGGGCTGGTTGTGGGAGGACTAGGGGACATCCATGGAAACTGGGCAAAAGTGTGGTTAGTAAAGGTGTTAGAGCTGGGTTCTTTACTTTTAGAGTGGTGAATGAGTGGAATGGGCTGCCAGAGTCTGTGGTGGGTGCTATGACAGTGAATGAGTTTAAGGCGAGGTATGATAGATGCTGTATGAATGTCGAATAGTTGTGATGAATATGATTTGGGGCCTCCCTCGATGAGTCTAATGACTCCCTGGAGTTGCCCGTAATAATAATAATAAGCAGTGATTGTTTACGTTATGAAGTGAACTTCACCCGTCACAACACACATTTCTGAACGTGACATATTTTATTACAGTGGTGGCCAACTACGCATCCTTTTGGATTCAAAATAATTCTGGTAAGACTTAGAAGAGCAGCAACCTTTGACCGATGCGATGGTATGGGAGTGAGTGAGTGTGCTCATGGTGAGGTTGTAATGAGCTTGTAAGAACTGCTTTGACTAATTACACAATTTTAAGGAGCTTACTAAGAAAATGGATACTAGGAAGTCCTCTACTAGTAAATAAGTAACTAAAATGATTGTGTTTCAACTTTGAAATTATTCTAATTGTTCAAAGTAAACATAATTTAATGTGTTTTGAATTAAAATTTTTTTATTGCAGTAATTTTTATTAACCCTGTTAATCTCTCTCTCTGTTTTATTTTTTTATTTTGTTCCTCTTTTTTGTTGTCTCCTGTTCTCTTTTTGTTTATTTTTTCCTGGTTGATCGCAAAGAGCTGTGTGACACGTGGCTTGCAAGTCACTTTGCCACTCCTGTTTTATTACAATAATATATACATAAACACTCTTAGTCCTTCATTAATTGAATGAGGAAGCTCCTCAGTACCACTCAGGCTGTGGGTAGTATCATCAGATTGTGCATCTTCACTAAATAAAGATTCATAGCTGTCATCTACCATGAAACATGTTTTCCACCACCTCATCTGTCATTCCATCTAAGGCCCAGAATTTTTCTTCTTCTTCAATAATATGGGTATGCAACTTTTCTATGTGCACTCAGTAATTTTTTGAAATACTTCCATGACCAGGCTTTCAACATCTGAAATTTTGAAAGTTGTATTTTTAGCTGCAACATGCCCCTTGATTTGTGCCCAGATTAATACAACCATACTTGTTGAGGTTGAGAGAGTGCTTCATAGGTGATGCCGAATCTAAAAAATGTCTCAAACCTATAATGCCCTCTATGTAATAATGATGTTTTCCTCCATCCAATTCTGTGTGATGGAATATCCAGCCCATGGTCTGCCTATTCCAACTTGCTATTCAGATGATCATGGATGTAATTTTTGTCCAAAGTAGGACAAACTGTAGGCATTGTGAACTTCATGAACTTCAGGATGTTCAAGAGGATGCAGTTTACCTTTAGGAGGATGAAAGTAGTTGAATGAAATGTTTGAAAGTCACATGGAGATCATATTTGCAGAGGACTTTGGCTATTTATATGGTACCTTTAACATGGGAATGGTTTTGCTCTGATCCTGTGTGTTGGGCATAGGAGGGATTAGGGGGGGGGGTCATACAATATTTTATCTATTTTATTTGATCTGTAGCCATTTGCTGAAAAGGTGTTGTGAAGGTCCATGAGCTCAGTTTCAAGGGCTATGTCATTTGAACAAATAGCCCTGGCTTAGTAAGTGTTTTGAGGATGCCATACTGTTGGGGACAGTAGTCATGGTGATGGTGGGATTGTTTATGTAAATACCTTCCTGTTTGAGTAGGTTTTCTGTAAATGGAAAAGGATAATGAGTCATTAGGAAGTCTTGTCACTAGTGTATCTAGAAAGGGAAGACAATTGTTTTGTTTTCTATGGTGAAGTTTATATTAGGGTGTTGGCTGTTAAGATTAAGAGTCTGTGTTGAGCACTTAGTTTTCGAAATGTTCCATATACATGTTAACTAGAGGGGGAAAGAGGAGAATACATTGTGATCCCATTCAGCTGTTTTGTATATTTTTCCTTTCCATAACAAATGACCCGTATACGATACATGTTGAATCTGAATGGTTTGATTATGTCACTGAGGAAGGTATGGCTAAATGAGCTCAAGAGTCTATGTCAAAGGTACATTAGTGAATGTACCTTTGTAAGTAATATCAAAACCAATCGTGGCATCGGAATCTGTGAAGGTTAGATGGGTTTTTTTTATTATTATTAATGTTTTAAAGTACAGACAGTTTTTAATAGATGAGAGAGTTGCCTGTAAGGGGGAAAGTGATTTGGATAAACATTTGGTCACTTTGTAGGTGGGGGCTATGTATGTTGTTTACTATTGAACGAATAGGAGTATTAAATTTGTGAATTTTAGGGAACCTGTATATCCAGGTGGTTTGACATGATAAGGTAGGTTGGTAATTTCTTTAAGCCAAGGTGTAATTTTTTTTTAATAATATATACACTTTTTTTACACAGTTTGAACCTTATGTCAAGCCATCCTAGATATATGTGGTTCCTAAAATTCACAGAACTGAATCTCCCTCTCCCTTTCGTACAATAATCAACAGCATACAGCCCCACCTACAAACTGGCCAAACATTTATCCAAATCACTTTCCCACCTTACAGGTATCTCTCCCTATCTGTTAAAAACACTATGCTGAAACATTAATAAAAAAATTTAACCTTGATAGATTCTGACATCATGGTCAGTTTTGATATTACTTCAGTATTCACTAATGTACCTTTGACAGAGACCCTTGACCTCATTAAGCCATCCCTTCCCAATGTAATTGAATTATGCAAATTCACCATATATACAAGTTATTTCTTATGGAAAGGAAAAATATACAAACAGCTGGATGTGATTGCAATGGTCCCTCCCCCCTTCTAGTTAGCTTGTATATGGAAATTTTGAAAACCAAGAACTCAACACAACCACACTTAAACCAGTGGTTTGGATGTGCTATGTTGATGTGTTTGCTATTTGGCCTCATGGTCCAGACACATGGGATACATTTTTCATGCATCTTAACAGCCAGCATCGTAAAATAAACTTCCTATAGAAAACAAAAGTAACAAACGGTCTCTCCTTTCTAGATATTCTAGTGACTTGAACTTCTTAATGGCTCATTATCCTTGTCGATTTACAGAAAACCTCATACAGGAAGGCATTTACATAAACAGTCACACCACCACCACTGTTCCCAACAGCATGGCTTCCTCAAAACATTTAGTCACTGAGCCAGGGCTGTTTGTTCAAATGACACAGCCCTTAAAACTGATCTCATGGGCCTTGACAACACCTTTTTAGCAAATGGTTACAGCCCACAGAAGATAAAATATGTCATGCACTCCTCCCATCTCATCCCTCCTATATGTCCAACACACAGAATCATAGCAAAATTATTCCCATCCCATATGTTAAGGGTACATCAGAAAAAATAGCCAAAGTTCTCTGTAAATATGATCTCCATTCTCCTAAAGGTCAACTGCATCCTCTTGAACATGCTGAACAACCTTATTATCCCAAAATTCACAAACTCAATGCTCCTCTTTGTTTCCCTGTGCCTACAGTTTGTTCTACATTGGACAAACTGGCAGTTCAGTTAACATCTGCCTTGAAAAATATAAAAATTACATCCTTGATCATCTGTACAGCAAGTTAGGATTGGCAGACCACACTCTGGATACTCCTTCACATTGGATTAGATGGAAAATATCTGTATTACATAGAAATCATTATAGGTTTGAGAGACTTTTTAGAATCAGCATTATCTATAAAGTACTTTCCTATCCTCAACAAGTATGGTTGCATTAATTTACCAAAGATCTGAGAGAGTCATTTTGAGACCTGATAGCCTTGACTTCTCAAAATTAACTTCATTGTTATCCTCCCCATAGAGAGCACCACTGAAGGACATTTTTTCTGTTTTCACTTAAAATTTAAAAAGTTTACTTAGTTCAGTGCTGTGTGCCTTAGCTATAATTGTACTGTGACGATGCTGGGTAGAAAACCAGCAAAATATTACTAAGTTTATTAAATGTGTTTATTTCCTCTCTTGGTGTCATTTGTACTGTGAAGCATTATCATGAATAATTTTAAAATGTGTAATTTTTTTGCTTCAGTAAAACAGTTTATAAATATGATCAGCAGTCTGTTAAAGGTACTGATTATTAATATTGCAGTAATTTTCTATAATAAGATAATTTCTTAAGAAGTGTAAAACTTTTTAACTTATTAATTATTGTAATATACTCATTAGACACTAGTGGATAACATGCTTATTGACAATGATGCTGGTGGATATAGTTCAGTTGATGTGGATCAGGTGGATATGGATAAATTTCCTACTTTAAAAGATATACCATGGTACAATGTCACCATAAAAAAAGGTGACTGCCTTTTTATTCCATGTAAGTAAGTATCTTTATCAAAAACTTTCATAACTGTGAATTAACATTTCTTTTAATTATAAGTATTATGGTCATTGTATGTTGTGTAAAGTTTTAGACTATTTATTTTATTATAAGAAATCTGTGCATTTTTTGTCGGAAATAGCAGTCAATTCCTAATGTTTTATTTTTTAGTTTTGTAGTTTCTTCAGAGTCAAAGCTAGATAACTGGAAAGAGACCTCCACATAGCTTTTAAGGAAGGTGGAGAACAGAGTGGAGCTTCTCACATAATGTCCACTCCTCGACTGTTAATAGGCATTTATCTGGATATTGAACAGACAAGAATAGGTTGGCAATTTTAGATTTAGCAAATTGTATTCTGCATTGATCAAAAGACAGCCATGGTACAACATGAAAAAATGTCATTCTGGTTGGGGCATTGCCTGATTAAACAAGGACCTGCTGTTTTCATTTCAAAAATGTCAGCTCCTGGAATAAACTAATTTGTGTGCACTTCATTAGGCGAATCTAGGCAATTGCCTATGGGCACCAAGACTTCGGGGCGCCAGATTTTGCAACACATAAAACTAAATAAAACTAACAGGAACTCCTGTATTCCATAAAATTCATGTATGTAAGCATACCATTTTTTTGCTGGACATAACGTCCAGCAAATCTGGATAATATTTGTCCACCTGCTGAAAGAACATGGATAAGAAGTGTAGTTTGACAGTCATGTCCATTAGAAGGGGCAATAATCCTTCATGCTGAAAAGAACACTTAACTAGATTACTTGGCATATGTAGTAGCTATATTCAGTTGCCTACAGCAAGAAATGCATTTGCTTGCCATTTGCTTGGTAACCGGAATCTAAGTTATATCAGACTAAATACCTATGAGTTATATTCATTTTGCTGCTTGTTTTCATCATATAATTATAGTTTTTAATGCCAGCGCAAAATAAGAAATCCTTTCATACTTTCTTCACTTCATATTGTATCACAATGGAAGATCAATGTCACTATCAATTTTTTGGCTAATTATTTTAATCACCAATACATTTTAAAATTCTCCCAGAACTTGATTGAAGATAATTATTTTTGTCTATAATAGAATTATTTTATAAATTCATGAAAATCCGAATCTAAAAATTAATACTGCCTCCACTGTTTCAAATTAAGTTTTCTTTTTAATTCATAATCTTAGTTCGAAGGTTAGTTCACAGATTGCACGAAGGTTCACACTTTTAAATTTTGCTTTATAGAGAATCATATGTAAATCTTGAATCATATAATGTAATGCATAATTTTTATAAACGTAATCTGTAGGTTTTTGCATTTCAACTTTCTTGGTTTCCCCCAATCATTCCCTACAAATTGAAATAAACAGCAGTTATGAAGCCAACTGTTATGTACATATTTTCGGTATTATGCGGCAGTTTTGAAGTAGTATTTTCCCTACACTTTATCCTTCGAAACATATGTAGGTGCATGCGTCAAAATGAAATTTTATTTCCAAAATTTTCATAACAGAATTAATTCGCCTTTAATGACTAACTCCCCCCCCCCTCACAAAATTATCACCACACACACACACAAAATACTGCTAGATAACGTGTGCACTTTTTTTTTTGTTTGAATTCGTTATTTTTCCAAAGTAATTGTACTGTTACAGTTTTAAGCAAAAGACAAAGGCGAAGAATCTCTGATAAAATACCATTGGATATAAATTTTTGATATTAAAAAGACTCAGTCAGAAACCTCGAGTAATGCAGTTTAACATCTTGAAAGTTTATAAACTAAATTTATTATTGCAGTTTAACATCATTTGTTGTTTATTAACAAAAAAAAAAAAAAATCGTTCCTAAAATTGAAATGTGCGACCCATATAATTTTATTTTGCAAGGAAAGAAAGCAAAATGTCATATTTATTTCAATAAATATTATTTAAAAATATAAATATTTGACATAATATTTTCAATGTAAACAAATGTGTTGATTATTTTTTTTCGCACATGTGAAATTCGTTTTCATTTGGGAAGAGAGACAATAAATAAATTCTGCAGCAAAAAAGGGTCAAATATCGTAGGACAGTAAAGAAATTCCAAATAAAATAGTGCACATAAAGACAATAATTCGTTAAGGGGGGGGGGGGGGTAATTGCATTTTAATAGATAGAATGCTGATGAAGTTTCAGCACCATTCTATATTTTTATTAGGTGAAAGGGATTTTGAGTATATTTACAAACAGATATATTCAACATAACTTAGCTAGTTTTGTTGTAAAAAGTGCCGCATTTGAAGAAATATTAGCGGCATAATAATAAAATAGCAAAAATTCATAATGCTTCAGAATAACTTGACAATTTTGATAATACCAAAACAAAATGAGATACATCTGTAGAAATTTATTATTATTAGAGTCCTTTTAATTATGAACTCTATAAAGATATATTTAATAAATTGGTTGTATTTTTGTGTTTTTAATTAAATAAACTAGTTTCATTTTGTCACAGATGGTTTTGCTTCTGAATACCTGAACTATTGTTCTAATCAATATTACTAAATTCCAATCTCCTTCTCTGGAAATTTTCTCTTACTAAATGTTTGACTTGTGTTGACCAATCACTGACTTAGCAATTTAATCCAGAGATTAAATATAAGGTCAGTTTAATCCATAATGTTCTTTAGAATATTTCACCCTGTGATATCCCAGAATCCTGTTAGGAAAGAACAGATTGCTGAATATTGAACTTGTGATCATTTTGAAACACGTTTTTGAGACAACAGAGGTTTTTTTTTTTTGTGTGCTGCTATTTGTATTAATTAGTGGGTAAGAGGCAGTTTCTATATCACATAAACAGTGCATTTGATTTTCAAGTTTATTATTATTGATAAATTAAATTGATTTTTCAGTTTAAAATGATAATTTTTTTGATGCACAAAAATTTATCATTTTTTTGTGCATCAAGATTCTAGTCTGGTTAAATGATTGGAATAATATTTCCCGGTTATTGTTTTACTGTTTTCAAGATAATTAATGAGCAAAATGCCTTTAGCATCCCAAAACACTGATGCCACGACCTTTCCTGCTGATCGAACCGACTTTGTCTTCTTTGGTGCTGAACAACCAGCTTCTGTCCACTGTTTTGACTGCTGTTTGGATTCTGGTGTGTAATGGTGAATCCAAGTCTTGCACAAAATCAGTTTTATTCTTGTTAAAACGCTCCAAGGACTGTTTAGAGAATTTCATGCAAGTGTGTTTTTGATCTGCTGTGAGCAAGCACGGCACCCATCTTGCGCAGTGCTTTTTCATTGCAAAATATATCCTACACGTTCTTTTGTCTCAGCGTATAGTCTCAGCAATTTCATGCACTTTGACTCACCGGTCATCCAATACTATATCGTTCACTTGATCAATGATTTCTGGTGTTGTTACATTTTTTGGACATCCTTCACATGGATCATCTTCAAGGCTGCTATGGTCACGTTTAAACTCAAGGGCCCATTTCTTAATTATCAAAAATGAAGAAGAAGAGTGCTCATAAACTTTTTGAACTTTGAATGAATTTCTTTTGGCATTAAAGTTTCTTTTACAAAGAATTTTTATAACCTCGTGATACTCCATTTTATTCATTTGAAGGGATACAGACAACACTTTTGCTTCAGACAACTGTATGTAACAAGATATTTGATAGAATGACTTGCAATTTCACATGGATGCTTATGACAGATGTACCAACTTAGAAAAAAAAAAAAAATCTTGCCAATATGGTTGCCATGTATGGTCGAGGCCGAGAACCTTTCAGACCAACCTCATACAAAAAATAATTGCTTTCTTCATACAGCTTCCAACTTTAATGAAAATCAGATCATGGGATGTAAAAATGTGGACAGAGATGTATGGACACTGATAAAAATTATAATTTGTACTCAGAAAATCTCATCGTAATCACTCTCTGCATACACCTACCAAGTTTAAGCAAAACCAAAAATTAGTACAATTATAAACTTACCTACGCACATGCAAATTGAAAGAGAAGGGTATGCATGCCATCTAATCACGTGCAGATAACACTTCATAATCCTGAATATTGATAATACATTTCGCATAGCTTTAACAATAAGTTATGTTTATGGTAATGCAAATTTTCTTTGCATTTATATCTAATAAATTAAACATATTAATTGACAATAAGTATTTCCAATCCATATTTTGATGACTTATGATTTAATTAAATCCAAATCCACATATATAAACACTTTAGAAAACCAATAAATTCTTTACGAAACACAAAAAAAATGTAAAATGATGGTAAAAGAGTCATTGCATGTCTGGCTGCCTGGTGAATGATGCAACAACTGAATGGGACAAAACTTATACGTCGGTATATCGCATGGTTAGATGGCTTGAAAATAGGATGTTTCATTTTCCTATTAGTTATTATTACTAAAACAGTTGATAGTGTTGGTTTCTTTATTGCATTTTTATTTGATATCGCTCTACTTAATAAAATTGGATTTTATTGAGTGGAGCAATATATATACATACCCAACATCTTTGCTTATTGTGCATTTTAACTTAATACATAATCAGCAAAGATGTTGGATATGTATTTATTTAATTATTTTTTAAGGTGAGCCCTGGATTGTGTGCCAGGAAATGGTCGTTGTCGTGGCACGTTTGGCATGCATGCCAAGGGTTTCCCAACCCACATTCTCGAACATCTAATCCCTATTATGAGATTCAAATCTATGGCCTGAAGAGTGGATGTGCTATTGACTTGGTCAACTATGATGGCAAGTTATCTCCATATTTAAACATTTAAGGTTGAACATTATCTGTTCCATCTGCTTTTCCATATTTCAGGTTTTTGATGGGTTTTTTAACCCAAAGTAATTGAAATTTACTCCTGATTGAGTTCCTCCTGGGCTCATGTTATTGTGAATATTTTCTACCATTCTATCACTTGTTACATGATTTAATAATTTTTTTCAAGTAATTATTTCAAAAATCTGGAATATCCTGTTTTTATATAACCTCTATGATCTGTTTCTTCATTTTTTATTCTGTATTGGTAGCTTCCAAAATATTGTCACGTTCTTTTGAAACAAGCAGGTGATTAAAAATGAACCGTGTATAAAGTAAAATGAAATGTAAAATATTCATTACACCAGAGGTTTTAAGCTGACTATCTCATGATCAGCATTGTAGGAAAAGTATCCATGTGGTTTCTAGAATCAGTCTAGAAAAGAAATGTTACATGCCATCATATATTTAATTAGTAGATTAAAAGTAATTTTTCTCTCTGATATCAGAGGCTTGAGTAAAAAAATCACTTAAAGCAACAAACAGATCATCTGTTGATATTGGGTAAGGATCTTAATATTTAATGTCATCTAAAATTGTTGAATTTATACTTCAAAAAGTGTCTATTTATGTGCCGTCAGACTTACTTTCTCACCTAATCCAAAATAGATGGCTTCACCAAGTGACATCATTTGGACGAAACTTAGCTATTGGTTTTTGGTTCCATCATCTACTGTGGTTTAATAGTACAGACTGTGTAGGCAAGACTTTAGAAGGCATTTATCCTGCAAGCGTATTTGAATTTCCTACTGAAGAACAAGCAATTCAGTAAGTTTGATATAGGGTAAGGATCTTAATATTTAATTTTATCTAAAATTGTTGAAATGCATTTTTTTTTATTTAAGACAAAAAATAAACGTTATTTTGTTATGTCAAAAATATATATATAGTGAGTGATTTAATAAGTACTTCTGTTTCCATTTTATTACCTAAAATTTGAGAATTCTTACCAGTTATCACAGAGAAGTAATGCATAATAATATATGCACAATTGGGTGGGTATGTTAAAAAAATAAGTTTTAAGGAAATCACATTTAAGAAGGTTCCCAACTAGGTGCTATTCAATTACAGAAGAAATTTACATTTGAGATGTAGTACAGACATGGCATTTGTAAAAATAATCTATTTATGAAACTTTTTATACTAGTCCTTACATATCAGATTTCTTCTAATTAGTTTCAGTTAACATAACTACATGCTATCAGTACTTCCCATATGCATGATTAAAGATACATGTTTTTTTAAATGAAAAGTATTTTTGGATTGAGTTGCACTTATCTGGAAACCTGATTTGTAATAATTTCAATGATCTTTATCAAGTTTTTACTGAATTCATAAATGTTGTGCTTGTCTTAAAAGGCATTATCCTTTTGCTAATGACACTGTGGTTAGCACAAAGGTAAAGAGCTAGTAGTGGAAAACAAGCAATGATAACGTGCTTCTTTCTTCTACCCAAGCTGCCTTCACCATTGCTCAGTGCAGTTCTACAGGCACAGTTTCTAATGTTGTCAAAGTCATGCAGTCATCCATCATGTTACCTGATTCACGTGTGAGAATTAAAATGACAGATGAGGTTCATTTCTCAATATCATTAACATTTAGAAATGACCCTCATCATACAGTAATGTACCGTATGACATTTCACTTTTATGATTTTCGAATGTGACCAATGCTCGTTTATGTGATGCCACATTTGCTCATATGATGGTTTTAGTGACATGATGCTGCCATGAATGAACTGATGCACAGGTTTCATGGACTGTAAGATGTCTTTGCTTGTTGCATCTTTGTGTTTCAGTCTTACAGAAAATTATAAAATGTCTATAACTCTCTTTTATTTTATTTTATTTTTTGTTGTTAATAATGACAGATAAAAATCAGCCATTATTGGTGAGATTAAAATGATTAAATTTAGTGACGATGGTGTATCAGACACAGAGATAGGCAACAAGCTTGCACTACTATTGTTACAGTTGTCATATAAAATGACAACTGTAACAATAGTAGTGCAAAATGTGTAACAAATGTGTAAATGTGTAACAAAATGTGTAAAAGGAAAGTGTAACAGTAAGAAATGAAGTAGACCTTTTCGAAAAGGTTCCAAAATTGACCAAATAATAAGGGAAACTGAATTCACCCTATGGATCCTGCAAATTAACATAGAGGCTGCCTCCCGAGCCAAAAGTGAACTACTTTGAAAAATCTGCTGGACAAATAACATTGATGTAATCTCTGTCCAGAAACTATATATCAACAAAGAAGATGAGATTACCACAAGAGCTAATATCACTGGCTACAAAACACTGGGCTATGTATGAGAGAACACGGAAAACTCCAAAATAGTATATTTTCTAATCATAATAATATCAAGATCATCACAGCAAAGGCAGCTGGCACAACCATAGTGTCAGTTTACAAACCACCAAGCTTGGTCTATCTCAGCTCTTCATGCTCACCAACATCCAGCAGTCTACATAGGAAATTTTAACAGTCAACGTTACTTCTGGGGTTATTGTAGAAATGATATCAACTGTACTAGACTGATGGAATGGGCTTGAAAACTTTGGGCTGTCACTGGTTTTTGATGCAAAACTCTGGAACTTTTAAATCAGATGGATGGAAGAAAGACTCAAACACTGACCTCTGCTTTGTCACTTGCAACACCAAGGATTGATCCTTTACTCACTGATAGGAAAATACTTGAAAACTTTCCATGATCTCACTATAGGAACACAAATCCTGATTATACAATATGTGGAAAGACCAGATGGAAGTTTTGCAAAGCTAACTGGGAACAGTACTCTAAACAAATTCAATCTAACATCCATTGAGTCCAACCTGAAGTCGAAAATTACAAACATTTTGTAGGAGTATAATAAATTTTGTTTAATCCTTTATCCAAATGTAAGCAAACTATTTTCAAACAAGATATTTTCACCAAAAGTAAGTTGGTGAAAATATCTTCAGGACTGAGGTAAGGTGGAGCATCTCTTGGCAACTCAGAGCAAAGGTGGACCAAGCTCTCATCACTTCTTGTCTCAGTATCTCCCATAATGCTAAGCACATCTCCTTGTGGACATGTATACTGCTATGCATTAAGGGAAGGGCCACTACCCAGACCGGTTTTGACCTTTATTGAGGTCTCGTCAGTTGGAGGCAGACCCAGAGTGGTGATACTAAGGCAGAAACAATGGAGAGGTCATATTTACCTATATGAGTTGCCAACCGGAGAACCACCTTATTATTAAATTATTCTGGACTATAATAAATTGGTTAGACTATAATAAATTTAGTTTAATCCTTTATCCAAGTGTATGCAAACAAAGTTTGCACCTGAAAATATCTTCAGGACTGTCTGAGTAGTGGCCCTTCCCTTAATGCATTAGCAGTTTACATGTTCGCAAGGAGATGTGCTTTGCATTATGGGAGATACTGAGACAAGGAGTGATGAGAGCTTGGTCCACCTTTGCTCCGAGTTGCTAAGGGATGTACCACCTTACCTCAGTCCTGAAGATATTTTCAGGTGCAAACTTTGTTCTTACACTTGGATAAAGGATTAAACTAAATTTATTATAGTCGAACCAAGTGCAAAATAAACTTCCAACATCCTTCTCTAAATCCAGAGTAATTTAATAATAAGGTGGTACACCGGTTGGCAACTCGTATAGGTAAATATGACCTCTCCATTGCTTCTGCCTTACTATCACGACTCTGGGTCTGTCTCCCACTGACAAGACCTCAATAAAGGTCGAAACTGGTCTGGGTAGTGGCCCTTCCCTTAATGCATGCAGTATACATGTCTGCAAAGAGATGTGCTTTGCATTATGGGAGATACTGAGACAAGGAGTGATGAGAGCTTTGTCCACCTTTGCTTCGAATTGCCAAGGGATGTTACCACCTTACCTCAGTCCTGAAGATATTTTCAGGCACAAATTTTGTTTGCTTACACTTGGATAAAGGATTAAACTAAATTTATTATAGTCTAACCAAGTGCAAAATAAACTTCCAACATTTTGTAGGAGTACTGATTTATACCTGCAAACGGATCTATACCAAGATGTTTCTGGAAACAGAACACCCCATACTGGTCTGCTAAAACTGAGGAAATATTCAAAAAATACCAAAAAAGATCCATATCCTGAAATTGGAAAAAGAATTTTAGAAATGTTTAATGAGCAATCTTGGAAAATCACAACCAAAAATTTAGACTTCACCCACTCTAGCCGCAAGGCTTCGCCTTGCTCCAAAAACTCAGAATTGCATCAGTTTCTAAGCAGAAATTCATGCAGATCACTCCTAAAGACATAGCAACTAGAATCTATGCAAACATCTAACAACATAAAGATTAGTGCATCCTATTCTAAAGAAATTAGAACCAAACATATTTATGTTTATAGGAGTGTCAAACAAAATAACCACTAAATATAAAGAGCCAAAGGCTTTAATTTGGCAATGTAAAATTATTTAAATTAAGGGGATATTACATCCTTATTCTGCTCTGAAACAATGTGGGATGTAATATCCCCTTAATTTAAATAATTTTACGTCGCCGAATTGAAGCCTTTGGCTCTTTATATTAATTTATTAGGACACCTTCTTGGCAATTCCTATAGTAGAGTATGTAAGTTCTGTTCGCTGCAAACTTGGTATTATCCAGGTCTTCACTGATGAGACCTCAAAAAAGGTTGAAACCAGTCTGGGTAGTGACCTTCTCTCATAATGTAGAACAGTAATATAGCTCCTAGGGGCTGGGTTTTTACATTATGAGTAAATACTAAGAACAGTGAACGGAGCTTGCTCCACCTTTACTATGAGTTGCCCCATGTTGCACTATCAGGTATACCATGAGTTGCCCTGGTGTTGCACTACCAGATATTTGGCTTACGCTTGGACTCGCCGAACTTTATATAGTTTCTATATTTGGCATGAAACTCTTAGATTTTTATCTTTGAGTTCCTTATTCGGCTCTGAAACAATGTGGGATGTAATATTCCCTTAATTTAAATAAATTGACCACCTCTGAATGCTGTTCGCTGAAAACGAACTGATTCAAGCATTTAAATCACAGAAAAATAACAAAGCAGTAGGCGCCTGGATGGTATATACCCTGAGTTCATTAAACATCTTGAAATTATAGTAAATCCTCGATTTTACGGACTTTGGATTTAACGAACAAAATTTCCAGTCCATATGTCACGTGAAAATTGACACCCTGTTAATTTTAAAATGCTTTTATCAAGATTTGCTTATAATTAAATAACAGGTTATTTTTTGTTATTAATTTCCTGTTATTTTTAATAAATTATGGCGAATAGGCCATCATATGTTGGAAAAACACTAGTAATTTAGCCAACATAAATGAGTCACCACTCATAAAACATGTTTGAATGATTAGCACATGATCACATAATCGGTAATTGGCTCTTTTGTCACGTGGCGGAACTTATCATGTCACTCCGAGTGTCTGGATATGTCATCATCCAAAGACGAATAAATAGGAAAAATATTTTGTGTTTTTATAAAATTTTGTTTTGTTTTTAAGAATATTGTTTTTGTTTATTTAAATATAATTAAAGCTTATTTTCAGAAAAATTTTTGTTTTTTTATTTCGATATACATAGACTTGTTTTTTTAGAGTCTCAAAAGCACGGTGAGGTTATAAGCAATAATACATATAGAAACCTTTTCTGTGAAATTAAACTTTTCATAGACATAGTACTTAATTTTAATTACATAAAAGTTTCTATATAAGTAAAAACATGTAAATTAGCTAATTTGTCAATTTTTTAACATATGCGTTCGGAAAATCTACTTTATTATATAATGAACTTTCGGATTTAACAGCCACCCCCTTGCCCAAATTAGTCTGTTATATCGAGGTTTTACTGTAATGCTTGTAAGTGGCTTTTGCAGTTTTTCTGTAAAATTCTAGAGAGTGGGAACAATTCAAAGGAATTCCTGAGGAGCAAAGTTATAGCCATCCTAAAACCTGGAAAAGAGCCTACCGATGCAGCAAGCTATCGACCAATATCTTGACTAAGTATCCCTATAAATTTTTTGAATGATTATTCTATAATTGAATTTACTCATTGATTAATGCCATAGTACCAAAAGATAAACATCATATTTTGGCCACATCAAATACTAAATTCTACAAACTATTTTCATAGGAAGAACTGATGGCAAAGGAGCTATAGGAAGAAAAAGAATATCTTGGTTTGACAACATCAAGACATGGACAGGAAGGAGCAGTGTACAACTGCTCATATTAATGCAAGAATGAAGTTTGTTTGCTAAGATGGTTGCTGACCTTCAATAGAAGATAGTACCATAAGAAGAAGACCAAATGAACAAGCTAGATTCAGAGATGCTCGCAGCTGCTGCAACCAAGTACTTGCCCTTACTTACACATATAGAAGCTGGTTTTCCAAAAAAAAGGCCTTAAAACCTCAGTAACATTCATACATCTGTCCACTGCATATGACACAATTCGGGTGAATGGACTCATCGTGAAATTTGCAACTGTATTAAGACCCAAAGATGATTAAGATTCTAAAGCGCATGACATCAAAGCACAAATTCAAGGTACAACTGAATGGTAAAAATAGCCCCTTTAAAGTACTGAAAAATGGACTACCATAGGGCTCTGTGCTAGCTCTGCTCCTCTTTAATTTATATTAGTGATATGCCACAAACCTCTTCTTGAAAGTTTGCATATACAAATGATCTGCCGTTGGCAACTCAAACTAAACACCTAAAAAGGCCGAGATTATGCTCAGTTCTGACCTTGAAGTTCTGTACAACTGTTACACCAAATGGCATCTTTGCACAAATCCCTCTAAGATTGAAGTTTGCATATTTCACTTGAAAATCATCAAACTGATAAACGGCTGAAGGTCTCATTCAGAGGAGAGACTTTGATGCACAACCCAAAATATCTCGGAGTCACCTTAGATCGCTTTTTAATCTTCAAGAAACACCTGGAAAATGTCTGCCAAAAGCTAAAAACAAGGCATAACATCATCAGGGAGCTTGTTTCAGGATGGGGGGGGGGGGGAGGAGGACAGTAGCCAACACTTTAAAAACTGTTGCCTATTCCCTAGTGTACTCTTGTGCAGAATACTATGTAGTATTTGAGTCATCATGTCAGCAAGTTCGACGTGCAACTTGATACCATGAGAATCATCACAGGTTGCATGAAGTCTACACCTGTTGAGTGGCTACTAACACTCTCTAACATCAAACCACCAGAAATAAAGAGGAAAGCTGCCGCTAACAGAGAGTGGATAAAATGTATGGGAAATAACAACTTATCCATCCATGAGGAACTCCAAAATCTACCACCTATTCGCTTAAAGTCCCATGACCCAGTCTGGAAAAATCAGCAATCATATACATATTCTCCTGAAACTGAATGGAAAAATTGCTGGCTTACTTCAACAATAAAAATTGGACACCTCATTGCAGACCCCACAATAGAGATCCCTGGCTTTGACTTGCCCAGACAGCAACGGAGCACATCAACCACCTGAGGACAGGCCGTGCCTGATGTGCTACCATGATGTACAGGTGCTGATCAACAAACTGTTAATCATATTATTCAGGACTGTCCACTGCAGAGTTTCATGGCACATTGATGGACCTATACCAGGCTACCCCAAATGCAATTCAATGGATTAGAGACAATTTGAACTTAAATTTTAAACCAGTTAATATTACAGCTGTCTATAAATGTGACCATCTTATTGCTGAAAAGGGAAAACTTTTCCATTTTGGCAAAAAAAAAATTTTTTTTTTCAAACATTATTCTTAATTTTTTGTTTGTGTAACTGATGTAAATTCCTTTATTCATCAGAACTTGATGTGAAACTTCCTTACCACTCAGTAAAATATTATTAAAATTTACCTTAGACATTGATAGTGTGAACATTCCATAGAAGACAGCAAATTTACCTGTTACTTCTTAAACATTCACCTTTTTGGAATAAAATTAAACTCCTACAGCAATCCCAGATCAAGAAAATTTAATCAGAAAATAATTTAGTAAAACAAGAGGACTTTTCATGAAAATTAAAGACAAATTTCAAAATGAAGTTGAATAACTTTTTGGAAGTTGAAATTAAGGATGTCACAAATGCAATCAAGATACAAAAGATGATATGAAAGGATTTCTAGAAGGATCTAAAAAAGACAGAGAAAGTGAAAGTCTTTTTTATATATTCATCCCATACATGAGAGATTGAAGAACCTATAAGCACATCAATGCCGTGTAGGTGTGTGGGTGTGAAAGATTGAGAAAGAAGTTTGATATTTTTCTTGAAAGTTACAAATTGTAGTTGTTTTGGAATAATTCATAAGGAGGGCTGTTCCAGAGGACAGAGGTAGATGGAATAAAAAAGGAAGAGGAGAAGCAGGCTTGATATGTTTGCAGTTGTGCTGAAAAGGGATGCTTGACAGCTGCTGCTCTTGTTTTAACAGACCCAACCAAAAGTGGAGGAATGATGGTTGCTATTTCACTGGAGCAGTGACCATGGAAGTATCTGTAGAACAGACACAGAGCTGAAACATGAGATACAGGTTGAGGTGAGACTAGGGGGAGAGATCATCTGAGCCAAATTGCTTTCCTCTAAACAGCATCATGAATTTTTAGAGAGGTTTTTGGTGCATGACTCCAAACATGTGAGCACTATTCTAAGGATGGGCCAATTTGTATGGAATTTTATATTGGAATTTCATCAATAACATTTTGAGTGGAAGAGAATGTCCACTGTACACATGTACACATCTGCACATATCAGAATTTTTAAGCACCTCACAACAAAAATTCACTTGAATGAAGCTTATAATCTGCCTCTTCAAGGTACTTCTTGCAAAAAGTACAGATGTAAATGTCTATTTACTATTATAAGCAGTTAGATTAAATTTCGTCTTCCTTAAAAGAAAAATATTTGAGTGCATGCTTCCAATTATGACATGTGGAAAATGAAACATACTTCATCATCATCATCATCAAATTCCTGCCATGTACCCTCAAGGGGTGTACAGGATATGACAGTACTACATGAAAAAATTACATCATTACTAACTTCCTATCTACAATTTTCTTCCAAATCAGTCTGTTACTTGTCAAGACTCCAACATTATCAGATCTTATATTTCTATCATCTAAGGCACTTTGTACCGTATCAATCCACCTATATCTTGGTCTTCCTCTGGGTCGTTTTCCTGCCAACCTGGCAGAGAACATTTGTTTTGCTAATCTTTCCTCTCCCATTCTATTTAAGTGACCATACCATCTGAGATTAGCTCTGCTAACGCATTCCTGGATGCTGACAATGTCAAGTTCTTTCCTAATATCCTCATTTTTAATATGATATTGCCATTGATGCCATCTGTTCACGCCTCTAATCTTTCTCAGGACTCTCATATCTGCGGTCTCTAGTCTTTGGTCAAGTATTTTACTTCTGACCCAGCTCTCAGATCCATAAGTTAAAATTGGTTTGAACACAGTCTTGTATACAGCTAATTTAGTGTTCCGACTAATTTCTTTCTTATTCCATATGAATTTATTCAATTGACTTCCCACGATACCAGCTTTGCTGATTCTGTTGTCTATTTCTATATTTAGTTTACCATCTTCAGTAAAAATTGTGCCTAAGTAGCTGAAATGTTTTACTTGTTCCACAGGTTCTCCATTCACAACACAGTTGACATTTTCAATGATTCTGCCTATTTTCATTGTCTTTGCCTTTTTATTGCTGACCTTCATACCATATCTATTACAACAGCTATTCAATTTAGTCAGAGAATCTTGCAGACTTGTAGCGGCTTTATTTAGAAGTATAACATCATCCGCATAAAGCAAAGAGCTGACATCAACATCTCCAATGAAACATACTTTGGCCAAAAAAATGGATTGATAAACTGATAGCTACTGAGAAGAAAGTGGAGAGATCACTGCTTGTACCTCCCTTCAAAATGGAAGATACATAATATTTGGATTGGGACTTCGAACCAGGATGAAAGACATTATGATAGTCATTAAAAGATCTAAGTAGCAACTGAAAAAAAAAATGACAAAGATGGTATCCAAATGGTACCACATAGATTAAAAAGAGCTATAGAAAGACCAAGGACAGAAAATGGCTGATAAAGAAGAAGAAACAGTTGTTTTAGGAACTCCAACATATGCAAATCTTTTGATTTTTTTTTTTTTTCCACTCAGAGACAATAAATGATTCAGTTTTCTGCAGATGTGTTCTTTTGCATTGCTGTTACAAAAACTGCAACTGAAGTGAATGTTAGTATGCTTGTTGTTTGAAAACATAGCCAACACTTTAAGTAAAAGCACAAGATGATATGAAAGGAAATGTTAAAATGGCCAACCCAGTTGCATGTATTGGAACACTGCAAGCTCTGAGAAGACTTGCGATGACTATGGTGTGATATATATGCACAATCATGCAGCACTGCAGTTACTATCATCAAATGCCCATATTGGCCTACCTATCCTGAATCAGATAATGCTAACATAGTTTTTTTTTGTTGTTGTTGTTGTTTGTTTGAAAATCATATGCTCAGTCCATGAAATTTGGAGGTCAAATCTGGCATAAGTCGAGTGTTTTTTGTGTGAAAGGTTACGACCTGTAATACAGTGTTAGTACTTTGGGTGGGCTAAGAGTTAGATAATCTAGAGACTTTGCTATAGAGATCAAATGAAATTGTTAGTACTTTGGGTGGGCTAAGAGTTAGATAATCTAGAGACTTTGCTATAGAGATCAAATGAAATTGTTAGTACTTTGGGTGGGCTAAGAGTTAGATAATCTAGAGACTTTGCTATAGAGATCAAATGAAATTTTTGCTAAAAACCACAGGAGGCTTGTAGTTCAGGTTCTGATATGGCAGGAGGCAATTTTTCTTGGTCATCTATACAAGATTTGGTGAAAATGGGTGATTCCAGAAACCAGAAGAACGTGAGATGCTGGAACAGTGGTGCTATCTGGATGATGAATTTGGAATTGCAGCTGATCAGAAGTTGTCCCTGATGGCCTTTGCAAGGGACAATTTGGACAAGAGGCAAGTTTTCTGCTATTGAAGTTGGATTTGCTGATGGTTGTTTTACATTTATTGCTTGCTTCAGCATAAGCTTAGTATGAAGCTCTCGTTCTTGTTGCAAGGCACCTTCAGTAAGCTGAGTTTTTCTCCTTTTTCCCAGTAAGTTGCTTTCATACTTTCACTTCTTCTGTTGAACCAGAGCTTGAAGAGTGGATGTGAATTTTGAACAGAATGGGGGATGGATGGCGATGCCAGTGATGATAATTTCTGTGGCTTGTTCAGTGCAGGTTAGAAGAACAGAAGAATAGTTAAACCATGGGCATGGCAAGGAAGAGTAGAGGTTCTGGAGGTCATCACACTTGGTACCTTTTGTAGTGTCAAAGGACACAAGGTTGGGTGTGATCAGGGGTTGGGTGGGGGGGGGGGGCATTCTGTGAGAGAGTGAAAACTTGTACAAGATTGTCAATCTGAGTTACCAAGAGGAGAGGTGACCTAGTCAAAATCAAGGGTATTGGGAAGGTGTTAGCATTTTGTTTTCAGTTTTAGATTTAATATATTCATGTGATTTTTATATTTTAAAAATATACAGAATTAAATTTGTTTTATTAGGTATGAATTGATTTCTTTGAGTGAGGGACTTGGAAATCTCACACAGGAAGAATTCACTGATCTGTATTACATGGAAGGCATCAATACTGAAGAATCCCTGAAAAAGGTAACTGGAATGTGGTGTATCAGTCCATAACTTTTTTTTATCTCTTGGAGTTGTAAGACTGCTGCATGTCAGTTTGGTTCTCATCAAATGATGAAAAGAAAGGCTATTTTTGCTAAATGGTGAACACATCTTTTATCTCCTCATCCTTCTGTTGGAGTAAGGCAAACAGCTAGTTCTTTTTGCTCTTGTTCAAACAGAAGTGATCAACTGAATACCTAGTACACCTAATATAGTTTTCCACCTTAGTATTGTTCAGAATTGTTAATTATTAGTTTTTAACACTTAAAAAATTATAGTCTTTCCATATCTTTTTTCATTTTACCACTTATTATGGTAGCATTTTTATTTTAGGTACTTGAAATATATCGGAAAGATAACGAGTATTGCATTTTCATGTAATAATTGTTAGAAGTGATATAAAAACATTCATTTCAGTTTAAATTTCGTAATTTACTGGCACAGTTGACCAAGTGGATTGCATGCTCCCTTTCAACCAGCAGGCTGCAAGTTTGAATCCTACCTTTGACATGCATTTCTGGTTGAATTTCACCTACTCCAGCTGCCTTTCCCCATTTCAGTTTTTTTTTTTTTTTTTTTATTATTTTTTTTTAAACTTGAAGTATGGATATGTATTCCCAGCTGCATTCCTGTTGTGAGTTTTCTATCACTATGCTGATGTTGCTTGTTTTATACATTTCAAGGCTTTTTCAATAGCCTCCAAAATATTTTGATACCGTCCTGATATTATTCATTTTCTATATTCTTGTCAAAGGCTTCCCATGAGTTTTGTTAGCTAGTTTTACACAGTGCTTTGCTTTCTTATATTTTTCTCTGTATTTTCTCAGAATGCAAGTTAACTTGCTTGTCAGGAACTTTCGATATGCTTCCCCGTTTTCCTTTGCCTGTTTAACTTCCTGAGTCCACCATGGAAGTGAAGAGGTGCAATTATCAATTCACCCTTAAACACCTTCATATGAATTGCAGCTGATATCCTGCACATATGTGCCTCTAGTGTTAAAACACAGAACTGTATGTTTTGAGACTTTTATTTTGGTTATGTGAGATACTTGTGTAAGATAATAGCAATTTAATTAACTGAGGTTCATTTTTTTTTTTTTTTCACATGTGGGAAAATAAAAAAGAGGTTCAGATAATACAGCGTTCACTGTATTTTACATAAATGTTTATATATTTTAATGCATAAAATCATACTTCTGATGGTTAATTGCACATTGATAATTGCACAATTCTAAGCACAATTTAATAGGTAACTGGAAATGCACTAATTAGATGAGAGAAATTGATATTATATGAATTTATGTATTTCCAAGTCTTGTTACAAGTTATTTATTTTACTATTTTCAGCTCTTTTTGTTGTTGGATCAGGATGAGGATGCTAAACTATCTCCACAAGAAATGTATCACTGTGAACCCTTCATCTTCATCTCTTTCTTCAAAGGATACAAAGCTATCATTAATCTTGAAAACAGTTTACAGTTTGACAGTTCATTCCATCATGATCATAGTGAACTGTAATGAAAAATCATTGAGTAGAAAACAAGCCGTTATAAATCAAATAACATTTAATATTTTTATGAAGTGAGCATACATGTAAAAAGTATTCACTGGTACACACAACTATTCAGCTGGCACACACAACTGGTACACACAACTTAGTACCCTTTAAACACACAACTGTGTTTAAAGGGTACTAAGAGTAGTGTAGTAACCAGACAACTTCAAGCCAACAGCAGTCATGCGAACAGAAACAGTTCATTGATGCATGAGGCCAGAGAATGGCAAGGATTGTGAAATGTTATTTTCTCTCAAGTGTTTTTATTTGTATTATTTTTTTCTTTTTATTCAATTTTTATTATTTGTTATTTTATTATTTTCAGTTTTTGTATACGACTCCTTATTACTTTAACTAATCCTACCTTACACCCGACCTTCTTTTGTCCTTTCCTAACTCTGTCCCTAGTTCCCACTGCATACAAAGCTGGCCTTAAGGTTTACTATGTGTCAGATTTGCAGTTTGCCAAAATTCTTGCACTTCTCAACTAGACAAATTTGTTTGATTATCGACTGCACCAGCCTAATTGAATTAATATAGTCTGAGAATTTTAAGAAGGGGAACATAGACAAAATTACAGCTAAATTACATCTACTCATGTAGCATGTCATGGCAATTCTTTTTCAATTTACACACAGGTTCGCAATTATTTTGAGACAGTGCATTGACAAAATATCGGGCAAGGTTATTAATCAAATAAAGCAAGTTTATTTCTAACTAGTAAGAGGTTACAAGTAATACATCCATGAGGAGGAAACTGCTTCTCATGACTAAACTATACTGAATTAGCTTAATGTACACTTATTAGTTAAACACATAGCTTTCACGTGACTTTAGGACGTTGTTCAACATATTTACAATATAGGAGCAGTTGTCCCCTTATCTCTAATCTAATTTAAATCCTTCCATTCTTTGTACATAAACATAACATTTTACTCTTGCATATTTATGGCCTGAACTCAAATTCACACCAACTCCTTTCTGTAAGCACAAATATCACTCATGCTAATATTAATCTTATACATCTAAGAAAAACAAACATTAACAAAGCATGCCTACTCACGGTACCTTTTACATTCACAATCCAGTCACTCGAACAATAATTCAGTCCGGATTTCTTGCCTCTGTTCCTTTACTTCAGGGTACAATAGTTGCGTGGGCACTCCATAGACAATTATGGTGCTCTAAGCTAGGGTTGCAGACGATATCCTTTCTTTGAACTTCCTATGATGACGGCTGTTTCTGCCCTCCCTGGTCGGTCACTTGGTCTTTATCTGGGGGAACTTGCATCCGTGCAGCCGGTCTCATCCTGGAAACAGTCCAATGATATCGGAGAGATATCCCATTGACCCAACTGCTACAATCTTCCATCGGGTTACTAGGAATTAACTGCCAATCTCTCCATCACGTCCTCGGGTAGTTGCCCTTTCCTCATCCTTCCATGCATCGAAGCAAGAACCCCACAGGTGCGGCCTCATCTCCTCACCGTCAGAACTGGATCCTCCAAGAAGGGTAAAGGACAAATGAAAAAAGAGAGAGAGAGAGAGAGAGAGCGCTTCTGTCCCTCTCAGTCCCCTTAAATATCTTTTTAATCCTTTGTTTCAATACTAAGTTTCTGTGATTGCCCCTTTGTATGATTACGCCACTTCACCTTTCTCCCTTTGAACGTCTCTAATCTGGGTGCTTAATTTTGCTGATTACTTTTACTTTTGCTGATTCACCTTTCTAATCTTGTTTAATTCCCTCTCTCTCTTTAGTTTTTCATACAACTTTCAATAGGAATTATTTTATGCACTTTACAAGAATATAAAGTATTATTTAGTTATTATTCTAATTTCACAATTTTCATTATATATACATGTTATTCCCCTGTAAAACAGAGCCCAATAAGTTAACTAATTTAACTTATCGTGCGCAATTTTACAATTGAGGTAGGAGGGCCACAACCAGTCAAATCACAGCTTGGTACGACAGTGGTGATCAGAACATCATCTCAGAGTGCACACTTTGTCACAGATGGGATATAGGAGCAGATAACCATCCCAGGTCCCAATGCTGTTAGCTAAGAGCAGGAAGATGCTGTTTCAGTGGGCATATGATTGCTGATGACTGGAAAAATGTCATCTAGTCTGATGAGTTTCAGTTTGTACTGTATCATGCTGATGGCAGAACAAGAATATGGTGGCAGCAACATGAAGCCATGACCTTTCCTGCCAAGTAGCAATAGCTCATTCTGGTGGCAGTGTATGTGTGGTGGGGAAGGTTTATAACTTTTATTTTTATTATATTGTTATATTGTCTCACTCTTCCATTCACACCCTTTATTTTTATTTATCAACTGCACCATTTTTAGTTAATGGTTGCGAGTATGTGAGAAACTGTGATAAAATAAAAGTCATTCCATTTTACACCTAACCAATATTTTTGTATTTTATTTATTTTATTTTATTCTTTAATTTTTATTCATAAATTTTTATTCATAAATTTTATTCTTTACCATTCATTGGTTAGATACTTTCTGATTTGTAAGTTTTTTTGGGGACTAGTGCATTAACATTCGGTATCGCTATGTTGTTGTATAAAATAAATGAAGCTTTTTAAAATTTCAGAATATTTAATTTAACTAGGAACATATGTACAAGAAATAATTACTCATAGAATGATATAATCAATCATCATAGATTTAACATTAAAGTTTATAACAATTCCTTCTCATATCCTATTCATTATCTAGGAATAAATACAGTTTTATTTCTACAAATAAGCACTTAGCTTAACATGTGTAAACTTATTTTAACACTTAGTAGCTTTAATTTAACAATCTTTTTAGATTCGTCATATGTAGTTAACTGAAGGTGCCATAAACAATACTAATTTAATACTATGAAATAAAGAATGGGAACATTTTACTTGAATTGTCCAAATGCATCTCAAACTTCCTTTCATATTCACTTTTATTCATAGAATGTATTTACTGCACTGTTCTCTTCCATTCGAACTATAATATGCTCTTCACCTTCTTGGCATCTTCTGTTTTGTCCTTCCTGTTTATTCTCTTTACTTCGTTGCCAATTTCTTCTAGCGATGAACTTCCTTTTTCTGGCAACTAGGACAACCTTGGTCTACAACGAACGCCTTTTCTTCCGCTAATGAATATCTTCCTTATCGACAAACATGGCTGTCATCTCTCTTCTTACCAACAACTTTGTGATTACTCTTATATGATGATTTCTGATGAGACTGCCTCGACTCTTCAAAAATGAGAGCTTTTATATATAGTCTTATACTTTGTGCATATGCTTGTTTCCTGAGATTCACAGCATGCACTCGTGTTATACACATATTATTATGCTGATATCACAGCCATTACGTCACAAATTTGAATAATACACCCTCTGTCTAAAAAGAAACCGAACTTTTGATAGAAAATAAATATAGAAAATAAATATCCAGAAGGTGGCAAAATATTCTGGAGGTTGTTGAAGAAGCTTAGGAATGGAGGAAAGAGTGCTGTAAAAGGAGTTAGAGATGATAAAGGTGACATGAAAACGGGAGAAAAAGATATCCTTTTTGGAGTAATTACTTAGAAAAACTGCTAAATGAAACAAGCAGTGACGACACCACAGTGGTAAAAAACACTGACCAGGCATGCAGGCAGGAATACATATCCATACTTGAAGTAGAAAAAGCCATCAAAGGCTTGAAATGTGGAAAGGCAGCTGGAGTAGATGATATTCGACCAGAAATGCTGAAGTATGGTGGTATAAGAGTCTTACAGTGGCTGCACTGCATAGTTCAGAAAGCCTGGACAGAGGGACGAATTCCTAATAATTGGAGTAGAGCTCTCATAGTACTCATATATAAAAAGGGAAATAAAACTGAATGTGAGAATTACAGAGGTATTTCCCTACTGAGTGTTCCTGGCAAGATTTATGCAAGTATACTTGAGAAACAGTTGAAAAGAATTGTGGAAGAAAAGCTTGGTGAAGAAGAAGCTGGATTCAGGCCAAACAGAGGCTGTCAGGATCAGATCTTTACTTTACGACAAATAGTCAAGAAAGCATGGGAATATAACAAAGATCTGTATTTAAGTTTTGTCGATTTGGAAAAGGCATATGATAAGGTGCCAAGAAAGAAGCTATTCAATACGCTGCAGTTATATGGTGTCAATGGGGCATTATATCAAGCAATACTTAGTCTTTATTTGAGTTGTAAGTCAGCAGTTAGAATTGAAGGAAGTACAGGAAGATGGTTTAATGTTAAATCTGGTATGAGACAAGGATGTACATTATCCTCTCTGTTATTCATTATCTATATGGATCACATTATGAAGGAAAGTGGTATTAAACATGATATCAAAATTGGAGATGTTAATGTCAGCTCTTTGCTTTATGCGGATGATGTTATACTTCTAAATAAATCCGCTACAAGTCTGCAAGATTCTCTGACTAAATTGAATAACTGTTGTAATAGATATGGTATGAAATCAGCAATAAAAAGACAAAGACAATGAAAATAGGCAGAATCATTGAAAATGTCAACTGTGTTGTGAATGGAGAACCTGTGGACCAAGTAAAACATTTCAGCTACTTAGGCACGATTTTTACTGAAGATGGTAAATTAAATATAGAAATAGAACACAGAATCAGCAAAGCTGGTATGGTGGGAAGTCAATTGAATAAATTCATATGGAATAAGAAAGAAATTAGTCGGAACACTAAATTAGCTGTATACAAGACAGTGTTCAAACCAGTTTTAACTTATGGATCTGAGAGCTGGGTCAGAAGTAAAACACTTGACAAAAGACTAGAGACTTTAGATATGAGAGTCCTGAGAAAGATTAGAGGCGTTAACAGATGGCATCAATGGCAATATCATATTAAAAACGAGGATATTAGGAAAGAACTTGACATTGTCAGCATCCAGGAATGTGTTAGCTGAGCTAATCTCAGGTGGTATGGTCACTTAAACAGAATGGGCGAGGAAAGATTAGCAAAACAAAGTTTTCTCTGCCAGGTTGGCAGCAAAACGACCCAGAGGAAGAACAAGATATAGGTGGATTGATACGGTACAAAGTACCTTAGACGATAGAAATATAAGATCTGATAATGTTGGAGTCTTGACAAGTAACAGAGTGATTTGGAGTCAAATTGTAGATAGGCAGTTAGTAATGATGTAATTTTTTTCATGTAGTACTATCATATCCTGTACACCCCCTTGAGGGTACATGGCAGGAATTTGATGATGATGATGATGACTTTTGATAGAAAATAAAACACAGGCCAATTATAATTATTCAAATCATTTATGTCAATCAATATATTCTCCCTTCGATACAGCGTTTGGCACGGTCAATTAATTTGTTAAATGAGTTTTTTTATATCATTTTTTTTGGGATACTGTTGAGGGTTGTGGTTACTGCAGCTTGAATGTTTTCAATGGTGTCGTATCGCTTTTCTTTCATTGGCAAATGAAGTCGGGGGAAGAGAAAGAAGTCACAGGGCGCTAAAAAATCAGATGAATACGGCAAGTGATCCAACACACAAACTTGGTTTTTACTCAAAAACTGTCTCACAATGTTTGAACGATGAGATTGTGCATTATCAGGCAAAAGTGACCAGCTGCCTACATCACGATATTCATGCCGTACACAACGAATTCTCGCTATCAATCGCTTCAAAGCTTCGAGATAAAATTCACTGGCCTTTGGCCAGGCAGAACAAATTCTTTGTGGATAATGCCCTTGGAATTGTAGAAACAAATTGGCATTGTCTTTGCTTTTAACTTCTCCAAGCGACTTTTTTTTCGGATGTCCCTCTTCTGGTGGTCTCCACTCAGCGCTGTTGCACTTTGTTTCAGGCTGATACTCGAAACATCATGTTTCGTCATCAGTAACAATCGTTTCGAGGAAGTTTGAGTCCTTACGAGCGTTTTAATGAGGTCCTTGCAGTGTTCAATTCGATACATTTTTTGGTCGTCGGTCAACTTGTGGGGAACAAATCACGAATTCAATTACGAAGGCCCAAAATCTCGGTTAAAATGTTGTGCACAGTTGATTTTGGAATCCCCAATTCATCTTCAATCAATGTCACAGACGATTTCAAGTTTTCTTTGATGAAATCGCACACTTTTTGGATGCTAACTTGGCTCAGTCCAGTTTTTGGACGGCCTAGCTTTTCATCATCCTCAAGCATCTCACGACCACTTTGAAATCGCTTAAACCACTCGAAATCTTGAGTACAGGATAAGCATTCATCACCATATGCTTTTTGAAGCATTTGATGTGTTTCAGTAAAACTTTTACCAAGTTTAACACAAAAGTCAATCACAGCTCTCTGTTTGAAACTCATTTTCTGACAATTCGTCAAAACACACTGTCACTCTTGGCACTATAACTCGGCTTCTAATGAAACAAATGTCATAAAAACAGTTGACACAACACTAATGAAGGTTGCTACTTTCGATAACAAAAAGATACAACAGGTGGCTCCACTAGTTTCTTCTATTTTTGAAAAGTTCGGTTTTCTTTTTGGACAGAGGGTGTACGTAATTTGCATTATTAATACAATTTACATATCTGAAACATATTTTTTACAGCTACTGATTTTTCTTCATAAGTAAAACTTATAAAAATGAGCATGAGACATGAAACATTCATGTGAGATTTTACAGGGTTTTTATGGTATGGGGGAAATGTTTACTTGGCACTCTTGGCACCTCCTGAGACTAGTTGAACACCACCTGAATGCCACAACCTATCTTAACAGCATTGCTGATCATGTTTGCCCATTATCTAATGGGTACTTCCAGCAAGACAATGTCACAAAGTATGTAGTGTGTTAAATGGTTCAGGGAACACGACAGCTAGGTTTCCTTTACTTCAATGGATAGCTCAGTTTGCAGACATCAACCCAATAGAGCATCTCTGGTGCTCTATTGGATTGATGGAGCATCTCTGGTGCTGAGATGAAATAAGCAGTTCAGAGTTGCAACATGTTGCCATCCAATCTGCAACAATTTTTATGCATGTAACAGCATGCATAAAAATTTCAGAAGAACGTTTTGGGAATCAGTCACTTAATTGAATCAATGCTACAGAGAATACACACCATTCTTAAGGCAGAAAGGGGAGAGGGGATCCGACTTGTTATTAAATGCTGTTCCTAATAAATTGGCCACTCAATATATATTTTGATAATCTCCAATTTTTATGTAAATATTTTTGTAGAAATTGATCTCATACAATAAAACTGTGATTTATCTCTTTTCCATTATTATTTTACAAATATTGTTATAAGTGGAAATGTAAGAATTTTTTTTACTGGCTATCTAAAGAGTATGGGAGATGAAAGAGTGCCAATTAAGTGTTTGGATCTAAAAGGTTCAGAAAATAATCCAGAAAAAAAAAAAAACCAAGATCAAAATGAATTTAATTATGGATATTATTTCTGGGAAAACTCCCATGTTACTCCTCTTAACAAACTATGAAAAATTCCCACAACCCTCCCCCCACTAAAAATCAGTTGCTGTTTTCAACCCCTTTCACCCTTTCCCACCCTATATAAATATAAAAAAACGCTCTGCCCATCCCTAATAATATAATGTGTATTATATTATTCAAAAACCCGGATTTTTTCCATTTCTATTTTAATTCTCCTACATTGCCTACCCCCCCCCCCCAACACCCACCCGCAGTAGTTTGCACATTGCAGAAAGAAGAAAAGCCACAACACCCAGAAAAAGGTATGTGTAAATTTCTCTTCCTTTATGCTATATATATTTATTGGTAAATATACATCTGCAGTGCCCTAAGAATCCATGAGTAAAATGCCAATGACATTTAAACAGGGGCACTCCTAAACAGAAGCAGGCAAAATAGCCGTAAATATAATGAATTTAATTAGTTTTTATAATAGTCCTACCTATGAGTGTCTTGGAAATCAAGAGATTAATGTCATGATTGGGTCTCTACAGCAGTGTTCCCAGATTAAATAATTTGGGAACCCTGCTATAGAGACCAAACATGGTATTTTTTTCAAACTCTTTGACTTCCATTAATATAATTATTATTATTACATGACATCTCCAGAGAGTCCAAAGACTCATTGAGGGAGTGCACCTACTCTACCACTCTCTGTCTCCTCCACTCAATCTACCAAACTACAACTACTTCCATCTACCGCTGATCACCACACTAGTATTTTCACAGACAAGCACAAACATCCATGCCCAATGCAGGATTCGTACCCGCAGCCTTTTGGCTGGAGAGCGGATATGTTCACCACTCAGCCAACCAGGCCAGCTTTTTATATGAAAATGTGACAATTTTATATGAAAATATTATTTTCATATAAAATTGTTATATTAACAATTTTATATGAAACTTTATTTCATATAAAACATGCCACAATGGAATTTGGATCCATAGCCTTTTATGAAAAGGTGGAGATGCTGTCTAAACAAATATCAGACAAATCTGGAATATTTCTGTTAATAGAAATCTAGTAATACAATCCTTTGGAGGTGGCACATGGTGTACATTGTGTTGTGAATGTTTCTGAAAGATGCCATTTTTTCAAATTTTTAGTTAATAATATTAAGTTAATTCATTGTAGTTTTTGTTTTATCTGGGTGTGAGATAGACTGAGCTGTTCAGATTTAAATAAACCATGTATATTTGCTTAAAGCGGATATGATAGTATGGCACCAGTGCATAACAGAATGATGGTGGCCAAGATGTCTTTATGGAGTGAGTTGAATTTGCATGATTTTGTTCTGTGCAGTATGTACGTATTCATGACAAAAGTTGGAAGATTTGTGGAAGTAGAGGAATATTGGTGAGTGAGTATGTAGTATGCATTTTGAGAGTGATTGCTATTTCGGTGGGGAGAACGAAGCACATGATAATAGAGTAGGTAGTATTAATAATAGACCAGAAAATTTTAATATTGGAGATAATATTGAATGTGCAGTAGTGGAGGATCAGGAGATTGAAGAGAACTGCAATAAGGAAATAGCATGTTTATGTGTAGTCCTAGTCCGTGCGGTTAGCCTAGTGGCTATGCGCTTCGCAACCATATGCCTGGGGAAGGAGTGTCCTAGGTTCGATTCCCGTCGGTGATGTGAGGAGCTGAAGGATCTTCCTCAGCCATAGCCAAGTTAGCCAGTCTTGGGCATGGACAGCAGGGTTTTTTCCCCAGTTTATTCTAGGGTTTTTCATCCCGCAAAGCAGGCAAACTGGCCTTGAGAACTCAACACTATAGGCCATAGGATACACCGGGGCATAAGGCTGACCACCTTATCCTGTAAATGGAGTGAGGCCCGATGATCAATGGACCCTCAACGCCGCAAGGTAAAAGAGGGTATAAGGAAGATGATGATGATGTGTAGTCCTTCACAGGACTACATATAAACATGAAGTAGAAGACAGCGGTAACATCAAGAGATTAATAGTGTTGAGAAGATAGGAAAAAGAGCAAGAGATCTGAGGTAAGCAACAATCTATCTATCCCAATGGCTTTAACAGGCCTTTAAGGCCCACAACCTTCCAAGCATGCTTGGATTTCGTAACCGAAATGCGAGGATAGAATGGTCACTCCTATGCCTCAAGGTATCTATCTATCTATCCCAATGGCTTTAACAGGCCTTTAAGGCCCACAACCTTCCAAGCATGCTTGGATTTCGTAACCGAAATACAAGGATAGAATGGTCACTCCTATGCCTCAAGGTATTCTTGACTGTATCACTGTGTGTTCAAGGGTCCGGTTTGCCTGCTTGCGGGATGAAAAACACCAGATAAACTGGCGGAAAAAACCCTACTGCCCGCGCCCAAGACCGGCTAACTTGGCTATGGCTGAGGAAGATCCTTCAGCTCCTCACGTCTCCGACGGGAATCGAACCTAGGACACTCCTTCCCCAGGCATATGGTTGCGAAGCGCAAAGCCACTAGGCTAACCGCGCGGACAGTAAGCAACAAGATCACATGAATAAATGATAGAAAGAGGGTAAGGAGAAATTTTTATACAGTGATTCTGTGATAACAGGTGCAATTAATAGAATCTTGACAAAATTCTGTGTCTTTGGTGTGAAAATTAATATTAATGATGCTGTCAGGGTGAAAAAAAGATAAGGTGAAAGAATTGATTGTTTTGGCTGCACACTAATGACCTTGGAGGTGAGAAGCATTGTTATGAGGGAGGATGTGAAGCAATTACTGGAAGAAACAATCAAACAAAAAAAAGTAAGAGGGGGGGGGTGAAGATTGTATGTCTCTGCCATGCTATGATAGGTGAACTGAGACAGAGGAGGGCAATGGTAGCAAATGGATTAATGCACAGAAGAAATTAAGTGGAGTTTGTAGACCTATGGTTTGCATTTATTGGATGGAAGGGTTTATATAATATTAGACTGCACTTAAATGGATTTGGGGAGAGAGAGAGAGAGATTTGTTCACTGACAGTGTGGAAGTATAAAGTCAAGAAAAGTAAAGCAGTTAGGGTGGATACAAGTATGTGTAGGCACCATGAGGCAAGTGAGTGTGAGCATAACCAAAAATGCAGAATCTAGTTTCTCAGTTAGCAGTATTGAATGGGGTTGTCATTTCAAGATGTAAAGGAGGTTGGGATGCTTAGAATATACTCCAGTTTCTATATATTGATGCTAGAAGTTAGGAATAAAAGGGATGGGTTTTGGCATTGGTTAGTGCAACCAATGCCAAATGTTACAGGCGTTGGTGAGTCTTGGCTTAACAGCACATGATGTAGTTACAGGGATAGAGTATGAAGGCTTGAGTATTTTCAGGGAGGACAGGATAGGGGTACTGCTGATGATAGATGAATCACAGCTTTAAAAAAAAAAAAAAAAGCAGGCTGGCATATGACAGTTCTTCTGAAGCAATCTTTTGTGAGATTGAGGCCAATAGGACAAAATATGCACTTAGCTGCTGCTGTAGGCCAGGAGGTTCCAGGGATGATGTGAGAGACATCCATTAGCAAATTAGTACAATGAGTGCATGGACAATTTTAACAAATGCTGATTGTAGTGAGGTGACAGAAGCAGATGAAATAGTTAAGTCACTGAGTAACCACTTCACAAGGAGATATCATCCAAGTGAGTTTACTGCTCTAACAGATGTGATGGGACTGATATGAGAACAGATGTTAACAAATTGGAGGTACTTATGATATTACAGTATCTTAATGCAAATATGGCTTTGGAATTAGATGGGACATCAGCTCATGTTTTATGAGAATGTGCAAGGCAACTGACGATGCCTCGGCTGTTTAAGTCTCTGGTAAAGTTCCAAGGGAGCTGGAAGAGGGTAAAATAATTCCCTTGCATTAAGGAGGCTCTGAGGCTGCAGTAGAAAATTATAGACCAATCAGTATCTAAGGAATGATGATAATAAAAGTACTGAAAAAGTTGGTCAGAGAGAGAATTCAGAACTGGGGGCGGATAAGAATATGATACTCTTTGAGGGGACAGCATGCCTTTGTGCAGGTCTGTCATGCCTTAGTAATTTACTAACCTTTTATAATAGTTACAGTTGGATAAAGAGAATGGCTGAACAGTGGATACTGCTGGATTTTGCTAAGGCATTTAACAGGATACTACATGGAACTGTGTTATGCACATTAGAAAAAATTGGGATGAATGTGAGGATGGCTGATAAACAGATATAAGATATATACATATTTAAAACAAAAAATGTAATATATGGAGGAGTAGAATTCAAGAGAAAGTAGATGTCTAGTGGTGTGCTGCAAGGCTCTGTGTTTGGACCACTACTGATGATGCAAAATTGGATAGGATAATAGGTAATCAGGGCAACATGGAGAGCTTGCTGGATAATTTAAATGGGGTGACAGTTTGAGCTAAAGATAATGAGTATCATTCTGATGTGAAGAAATGTAAATTTATGCATTTTGGGATAAACAGATTATAAGCTATGTGCCACATTGATGGAACCATACTCCAGTAAATTGAATAAGCTAGAGATTTGGGGTGGGGATAGATAGAGTGTTGACATTTAGAGGACATTACTATGGTTGTCAAGGGTAACTCATAGAATATCTTGGTTGTTAAAGAACATAAGGGAATTGTCATTCTTCTTTATGGGGCCATGATATATCTACATCTTGATTATGTGCTCAGGCCTGTTCACTTGGTTTTCTTGCAGATAAGGAAGTAGTGGAGTGAGTGGCTGTTGGAGTACTCTCTATGAGGGTAGATTGAGGGTTAGGTGATAGGCAAAAAAAAAAAAAAGAGAAAGATATGATACAAACATTTAAGATAATTCAGCACTTACTAGAGGCAGGGACAGATCAAGAGGTCATCTCTGGAAACTCAGATTCAGTTGTGTGAATGCTTTGTCTGTTAATGAATTCATGGAGAGGTACAGTTGGTGTGGATAGTTTGGGTCTCCCATGTCTCTAATATAACATAATGTTATGTTAGAAAAAAAAATGACATTAATTTTCAGTTTTATATATATCTCTTGAAGTTATGTTCTAATTCATAGGTGGCCAACAGCAGGCCCACGGCGTGCGGACCGCGGCAGGATAAAAACTATATTAAATTATATGTATCAATTTAGCTATTAGTTTCGACTGCAGATTTTCTGATTGATATACTAGTTATATTCATTATTTCTGATGATGGAAACAATTTATATTCCCAACATGGAATGACCACCTTCAGGAATTGCTACGAATATCGTCATCATTGTTGAAAATTGACTTTGATGAACTTTGCTGCACATGAACGCCCATGGTGTTCTCATTAAGTTGTGTTACATGTAAAAAAAAAAAAAAAAAACGGAAATATGTAATTAAATTTAATTTAACAACTTATATTTAAATCAATCAAGTATTTTATATTGTTCTCCCAGTAGTAAAATGATTTAACAAATATAGTAATTCAATACATATAACTATTGCCTTGGAAAAAAAAGCAGAGTTTATTTTTATTTAACTGTCTAAAAGTGTGTGGCCCGTGACGCTACCACTCATCATATATTGTCCCTCGCATAGAATGAAGTTGGCCACGCCTGTTCTAATTAATGATGGAAGTTTTTCCACTTGGCTATGCTATCAATTATATATTTGGTTTAATCCTTTATCTAAGTGTAACCACAAGTTGTCCCAGTCCTGAAAATACTTCAGGCGCAAACTTTGTTTGCTTACACTTGGATAAAGGATTAAACCAAATATATAATTGGTAGCATAGCCAAGCGAAAAAACTTCCATCAGCTATCTTCAATCGAGAGAATTTTAATCATAAGGTGTTGACACCTTTTGGCAACTGGTATATGGTGATATGACTTTTGCATTACTTCCACCTTAGTATTACCACCTCTTGGTCTGGCTTCCACTGATGAGACCTCAATAAAGGTCGAAACCGGTCTGGGTAGTGGCCCTTTCCTTAATGCATAGCATTATACATGTCCACAAGGAGATATGCTTTGCATTATAGGAGATACTAAGGCAAGTGATCTGAACTTATTCAACCTTTACCACGAGTTGCCCCAGTCCTGAAAATACTTCAGGCACAAACTTTTTTTGCTTACACTTGGATAAAGAATTAAACCAAATACATAATTATGTTCTAATTAATATTTAAGATATTCACAGTATTTATTCTTCAAGCTTTGGTTTGCCCAAGCTTGTAAATATTGTTCAAGTGGATAAGGACTAAATTATTTAAGATGCTCAAAAGACAGTGAAATTGTTGTGGACATGTATAATGCCATGCATTATGGGAAGGGCCACTACCCAGACTGGTTTAGACCTTTATTGAGGTTTCATCAGTGGGAGGCTAGACCCAGATGGAAGCCATCCTCTTATCTATGCTAATTCCAGAATCTGGGTCTGGCTCCCACTGATGAGACCTCAGTAAAGGTCAAAACTGGTCTGAGTAGTGGCCCTTCCCATAATGCATAGCATTATACATGTCCACAAGGCAGGGGCACACCAGTAGTGTTCGGTGCCTGTTGCAAAACTTTAGTTGGCACCCCTATACCCAATAGCACACCAGTAGTGTCCGGCACCTGTGTGCAAAACTTTAGTTGGTGCCCCTATCCCCCCTTTCAATAAAAAAATCACTTTAAAAAAAAAACGTTTTTTTTAAAGTATTTCCTCCTCTATGGTGCCTTTATGATCCTTGTGCCTGTGTGTGTTGCACACATTGTACATATGGCCGACGCGCCCCTGCCACAAGGAGATGTGCTTTGCATTATGGGATACTAAGGCAATTGATGTGAAGTCATTAGCTTCTTTATACAAGTTGCCCCAGTCCTGAAAATAGTTCAGTCACAAACTTGTTTGCGTATACTTGGATAAAGGATTAAACAAAGTATATAATTTTTTGGTATCTTTAATTTATAGTATAACTGAGTGGAAAAGCGCCTCCGTAGCGCAATTGGAAGAACGATGGTACATTGCGCCCTTCGATTGGAATAGGCCTAAGTTCGATTCTCGTCGCGACGGGAGGAATCTTTATTTGGTAGATTTCAATCGAAGGTGAGTTAGCCGATCTCATACGGAGGTAGCAGGGTTTTTTCTCCCGGAAACTCGGGTTTTTCATCCCGCATACATACAAATCGGCCCTTCAGAACACACGCAATTTACAGACAAAAATTACTGTTGTGGTGGTGTTGGAGGTGGGCGGTAGATGGCGTTGATGGAGATGATTCGTAGTAGAGGTTAGGTGTAGAGATAGTTGTTGGTGTCCTCCCGCGATGAGTCTTCGGACTCCTTGGAGGTATTAGGAATAATAATAATAATAATAATAATAATAAAAACTTCCAACAGCTTCCTCTGTTGGTGGTTCGTTTTAAGCAAATGTGGTGTAATGCTTCCATGTCTCCTTTGCAATAGGTGTTCAGCTTATCTTACTAGTTGAGCTGCCTGTAGCTGAACAGCAAGATGCTTGCTACTATTTTGAGACATTTTTTACATTTGAGAATGGAACTCATATCAGAAATATGTATCGTACTCTCAACCAGTGGAATTGCTTTGAGTATCTCGAAAAAAATTGAAATTGGAAACCTACTGGACCATTGAGAAATTTCAATTTTGAACTATTTAAAAAAAAAAAGCAATATTTCATAGCTATAATTATTATAACTAAGATGAAAAGCCAAAAGGCTATTTTTTTTCTGGCGAGGTTGATATAAGTTAAGGGGATAAAAATCCCTTCTTGTTTTTCAGCCAGTAAGCGAAACTAAATCGAACACTACGATCTGCAACGTTTCATGCCGACGAACTGTCAGCGTATCCAAGCGTAAGTGACCACTTGGTAGTGCCACACCACGGCAACTCGTAAAGGTGAAGCAAGCTTCCTCACTGTTCTTGATATTTTCTCATAATGTAAAACACAGCTCTTAAGAGATGTAGTACTGTTTTACATTATGAGGAGGAGGTCACTACCCAGACCGGTTTCAACCTTTTTTGAGGTCTCATCAGTGAGTAGCTAGACCTAGTTAATATCAGAGTTTAAGTGAAGAAAACTTACATACCTTTGCTATACGATTGACCGAAAGGTGTGTCACTATATTACATTATAACATAGTATAACTATAACTAAGATGAAAAGCCAAAAGGCTATTTTTTTCTGGCGAGGTTGATATAAGTTAAGGGGATAAAAATCCCTTCTTGTTTTTCAGCCAATAAGCGAAACTAAGATCGAACACTACGATCTGTAACGTTTCATGCCGACGAACTGTCAGCGTATCCAAGCGTAAGTGACCGGTCTGGGTAGTGACCTCCTCCTCATAATGTAAAACAGTACTACATCTCTTAAGAGCTGTGTTTTACATTATGAGAAAATATCAAGAACAGTGAGGAAGCTTGCTTCACCTTTACAACGAGTTGCCGTGGTGTGGCACTACCAAGTGGTCACTTACGCTTGGATACGCTGACAGTTCGTCGGCATGAAACGTTACAGATCGTAGTGTTCGATCTTAGTTTCGCTTACTGGCTGAAAAACAAGAAGGGATTTTTATCCCCTTAACTTAAAGCTATAATTATTGTTAGACTATTATTAATGGTATCCAAATTTATATAATAAATTTTCATTAGTATATTATTATTAAGAGACCGCTAGGGAGTCAGGAACTCATTGAGGAAGGCCACATATTACATGCACCAGCTATCAAATTTATTCTTGAATTCATTCACACTACCTTGCACACAAAACATATCAAGGCAATCCATTACAATCAAGCACCCACCGTATGAGAAAAAAATCTAGCTGTCACCTCCTTAGCAGCATTCATTCTCAGCTTCCAAGGATGCACACTTGTCCTTTAAAAATTTAAAAATTCCATCAATTGAAATCCTGTATGACCCTTTAATAAGTTTGTAAATCTCAATCATATCACCTCCATCCCCTTTCTGATACAAATTCTCAATCTGCCTTCATAATCAGTATTCCACAATTCTGATATTATTCTTAATACTGTCCTTTGCACTCTCTCCACTATATCAAAATCACAGCAGTAACCAGGAGACCAGACCTGTACACAAAATAGTCCAAGTGAGGTTTTATCAAGGCCTTGTAAAGAGACAAAATGGCATCCTTATCTTTACATGTGTATGTTTTCTTTCACATGTAAAGCAATCTTTTCTACATGGCACCTAAACTTCAACTTCCTATCTACTGACACTCCAAGATCCCTAGCCTCATCAATTTCTTCTAGCATGATCCCACCAATATAATACGACACTGGATATCTAATCACATCAAAGTGAATGACTTTACATTTACTGCCATCCATTTTCCCATGCTGACAATTCCAGCCTATTCAAATCATTCTGCAAGTACTGCATATCAGCAGCATTCCTGATTACCCTACCTATCTTTGCATCAGCAAATAGCTGTATGTTGCTTGCCAAATCCTTCCCAATATCATTAATGTACAGATTGAATAACAGACCAAGCACTAATCCTTGTGGTACACTACTGTTTTCCTTAAACCAATCAGACTCACATTCCCCATTGACTACTTTTTGATATCTGTCAGTCAGCCATCCTCTTATCTATGCTAATATTCTCTAACCCAAACCCATATTCTCCAATCCAATTTATGCCAGAGTCAAAATCCAAAAGTATCATGGTGTATCCATTTCCCATGCTAAAACATGACCTTCCATTAGTGAACCCATGTTGCTCATTGCAAAGTAGAGATTCACTGTCAACCCATTTCTGAATGCAAGCCATAACCAATTTTTGCAAAATCTTCACCACCACTCCTGAGGTACTGATTAGTTGATAGTTGGATATGTTGGTCTTTGCACCACCCTTGTGGAATGGAATTACCATACATTCCATTCCTACAGAATCTTTCTTATTCCAAGACTCATATTAAACAGCCTGGTCAAAGGAATGGCCAGTTCAGCTGAACACTCTTGTAGCACATATGCTGATATCCCATGTCCCTATTCTTTCTTTCTTCCTCTTCTCTCCTCCATCATCTATGTGGATGATGACGAGGCTGAATGAACTCTCCACTTCTGTCTGTCCCTGGAGAGTCCGAACAATTCTGTCCAGTTTGGTGTTGCTTGTGATTTGGTTTTCAGGTCTTCCTCTTTTATTTTGTTTATCCATCTAATTCTGGGCCGTCCTTTGGATCTTTTACCTTCCATTGTTGTATTCAGGGCTTTAGATGGTAGTGTTTCTGTTCCCAGGAAATGTCAAATGGCCAAACCATCGCAGTCTTCTTTCTTGGATTTTGTTTATTATAGTTTCTTCTTTTGCTGAATTCTTATTCAGTTTGTGCAACAGCTCATTTACTCTGTTCTATACAACATCCCAGACTTGACTACTTTCCACATGCATCCTAGGCCATCCTATTCCTATGCTGACTGCTCCCATACATTCTGTTACACCTGATATCTTAAGAATGTAGAATTCTTAGCTATCATGGTGTAACATGAAGAATAAATAAATTAAAAATCCTGCAAAAGAGATAATAGATGAATTATTTAAAAGAAAAAGAAATATTCCTGCATCCAATAAAATATAATAAAATATAAAGGTGTTTGTTAAACTAACTAACAAAAAAGAAATAATATATTAATGTTGTAATATGGTATAAATGAGAAAATTGAACTAAATAAGACAGAAAAGGATTAGTCATAAAAGATGGTATGTAAGAGGCTAGAGATTAAAATATTAAGTAAATTCATAGAAAAATATTGGAAAGGGGATTAAATTAGAGGCTAGCACAAGAAAAACAACAGACAATCGCCTAGGGTCAATTCCCGGATTGAGACTGTTACGAGCTCACCGATCAAATGACGTTAGGCAGAAAAACACCACCCTAATTGGTCGGTAAAGTCGAGTCAAAAAGGGGGGCGAAAAAAAGAAGTCAGAGAAGGTGCCGTTAGGAGAGAGAGTATAAAAAGGTTAGAACCCCCCCCCCCCCCCAGGAGACTCTGGCTTTTGGCTTTGGTTCTGTTCCAGGAGAGTTCTTCATGAGCTCTTTCGTAAGGATTTCAGTGTTTTCCTGAGTGGCGAGATAGAGGTTATATCTCCATCGTCACAACACGGAAACGAAAGTGAGCGGGATTTCAATTCCGTACTTCCTATGCAAGAAGTGAGGAATGCCATATAGTCAAAGAAAAGGAAGCATATTCTTTGTATTTCAACTCCAGTGTCAACTACGAGAAAGGGAAAGAAGTAAAGAAATCGATGTCCACGTCGCGAGTTGTACAGCCGTTATATAGATGATTCAAAGTGTGTCCTAAGTTATGAGAGGTTAAGACTGCATAAGCATAGTTCAGTTCCAAAAGGAACGTAGGAGAAACATCGGAGAGGTTATACCAAGATAGTTCGATCAGAAAAAGGTAGACTCCCCATATGGAAAATTCAAGAAAGAAAGGTACTGTAAAATATATCTCGTGTTAACTAAGATTCGTCTATATTAGTTTTCATTATTCTAATACTGAACTGTTGAAGTGACCAAGAAAACAATACTAGGACTTTAGTATCTGACAGAATATATTGAAAGTAAGCTGGCTAGTGTTAATGTTATATGAGTAATTAAGTGTCCTGAGAATTTTGCATGTCTATTATATTGTATAAGAAAGTTTAAATATCATAGTTATGTGTTAGTGCAGTAAATGGTTTAGTTAAGCTACTTAAGTTTGGATAGTTAAATAGTGTGAATTAATCTTATATGTCCATGTCATATGAAGTGTGTTGAATGTGTATGGTGGCATGATCGTAATTCCCATTATAGGATCATAGCTCAATTATTTATGATAAGCGAATGTCAGTTTGTAAATATTTAGTATAGCATTGAATTGAGTAATAACTAATATTTGAATTGTACCATGTTAAGGAATTTAATAAACCTTTTGTCCAATGATAAAACAGTTGTCTGAAATTGCTGTCCAATGCACCACTTGAAAAATTACCAACCTAAACACGCGGGAAATTAATGTGTTAAGAAACGAGATAAAGTGTCACGACTGCAACATAGTTTCACTTTCAGACATATTTTAGTTCTTTCTCCTTGTTTTTGTATATAATATCTTAAACTAAATGTCCCAAAAGGCGCAGCATAATACAAATATTAGGGATACTAAGGGGAGAATTAACTTAAGTATTAGTAAAAATTATGGGGATATCTCGTGCGTAGATAATAGTTGACCATAGATAAAGGGGAAATAACTAGATAGAAAAAATCGTAAAATGGGACAACAATTCATTTATTATTTTTTCTGAAATCCACTTTATATTCTCCCTAGCTCCCTCCCCATTTCCATGTCCAACTTGCATTCCTGCTCTCACATTCTCATCTCTCTTCACTCCATTCACAAACACTTGAATCTCACCTGTTCCACTCCTGCTTTTTCACATCACGCAACTTCCTTTGATGCCTCTTTGTTCTCATTACACTGATTTCTAGCACCAGTCTCTCCAGTTGATATACACCAAATCTATTTAAATGATGTAATCCATCACTTTTATGCAACCCTGTTTTCCCCTTGAATGCATTCCACACCAACAAACTACACCTGTTTTTCTCTCACTGCTCTGCTAGCATACCATTCATAATATTTGCTTGCCATCGCAACCACCATGACTTTTATAATAGAATCTCTGTACAACACTATTCTTAAATCATTTGCCACATCATTTTATTCTTTTGCATGCTTCTGTACATATCCACCAAACGTTTAATTTCGTTTTTCAACAACTCTTGAATTTAGCATTTGTGCTACATTTTATCAACAGTCTCTGCAAGTTTTAATCGGTCAGGCTTTTGTTGCTGCAAACACGTCCATTTTTGTTCCATCACTCAAGCTTACATCCATTCCTGGAATAATGCTCGCTTTTGCTTTCTCAGTTATTTCTGTATTCACAATCACATTCTCTGTACTCATATTCTGTCACTCCCTCATCCTGGTTGATACCATTCTCAGTCTTATGTCCAGCACTTCCTTTTGAGTCTTCACTTTTTGTTCTCAACCTTCATTTAAATCATTGCAGTCGTTTCACATCTTAACACAATCTCTTGATAAACATATCTTCCACATTCGTCCATATATATAAAATATATATATATATCAATTTTTGCACCATGCATTGGTTCTAGTTCTAACCACCACTTTGCCTTCATTAACTATTACACAAAATTCATTACAAGACCTAACAACCTCGATATAATAATTGCTTCCCGTTAAGTATCACTAGATAATAAATTTTCGATATATTTTTTGAAAAAAAAAACAAACTGCCCCAACAATCTTACCGGCTATCTTGTACTGATGACACACCAGTAAACTACTATGTGAGTGACATTGGGAAGGGAATGAAAAATCCAGAAATTAGAGGTACATATTTTATGGACAAACCCCAATAAAATTCAAGGTTTCTTCCAAATTTTAAGCAAGAAAAAAATTTGAGGTGTTTAGTTTGGTTAGAATTATTGACAAGTTATGAGGATAATGTGCTGGTTGGAAAGTAATCAACAGACACCATTGTGAGCAAGGTGCATTGTGCCATGCAACAGGTTTGTGGCCGGTAAAATAAAGACTTGTTTAATAGCAAACTAATTGAATATTTCAAGTTTTGAGAAAGAAAATTAGAAAACGACCAACTTCAGTTTCATAACTCACTACGGGGGTGGGGTCGTTACCCCCACGCTATATATATATATTCAGTAGTGTGAGTGACCATCTGTTTAATAGCATTGCTTTGCCTTTTATTCGAATATCTTCTAGGATGTGAAAAATATGAGAAACCCAGTCTCCTATGGGTGAGAGGGTTTCTCTTCTGGAAACTCGAGTTTTTCATCCTGCAACAGGCAAGCTGGCAGCGGATACACCGTTTTCCTGTTGCAATATACAGGAATCTGTTAAATAAGATGGTACCATATCTGCTCATTATACACTCCAAACTGCTGCAGTTATTAGAATTGCAACATAAAGGAGGGAATAACATTTCTACAAATGAAATTTGAAGGCAATATTTGATGCCGAGTTATCCCAAAATTACGTCTATTTAATCCGTATGTGAGCCTCCGTAGCTAAGTTGAATTGACGGGCCCTTTGGAAAGATTCGGATTCGAGTCCCATCTCTGACGTGACGAACCTTTATCATGTATTTTCAATAAAAGAGTGAGTGAGCTGGTCTCATACAGTACTGGTTTTTCGTCGCTCAAAACAGGCAAAACATTGTGTGCGATATACAGACTCATTGTCAGATATTGCGTGTATACAACACGTTTCTGGAATAAGAATTAACCAACCTATTCAGTCAGATTGTTTTCAATACCTGCACAGTGAAGTGTGAGGAAACTAAACGCAGTTCATTTTTTTTTTCGTGATTAATAACAATTATTAATAAACACGCTTTCAATTAGTCTTTTTAAACTCCGACAACATCGTTATGTTGGTTTTTAAATCGATCCAGCCAAATGTTACAAAACTGTCACGTCCAAATTGTTTAGTAAATTTTTCTGCTGCGCTTTCAAGATCAGACTGATCGCTTAAGGGAATGACTCTTGCGGCAAGAGTTTCAGATGACTTTCTGAAGTGATCACCGAAATTAATGGAAGTCCTGAGGAAGCAAGAGATGGTAAAGGTGACTTAGAACAGTAGGTTTAGTAGGGTAGGAGAGTTTGTGGATGCAGAAACTAGTTCTATAAGTGAAGAGAATGAAAGAGAGAGAGGAACACAAACAAGGAAACGAGGAAGGTCGAATGCACAGGAATAAACCGCGTGAGAAGAGGACAATGGATACAGGAGGGGATGTATGTACAAGAAAAGGATTGAGATGTGGAGAAAACAGGTCAGAGGCTCGTCTCTATCATTATATATAGATGGAGACGAGTGGTCAAGAACATATTAGAAAATAATGTCATTTGGAAAATAATATTTTCCAAATGACAGAAGTGTTTGAAATAAAGGAAATGAATTTGTGGCATTAATAGAGTACACTCGCCCAAAAATTGTTGGAATAAGTGAGACATGGTTAGGTAAGGATGATATTTTGACAGGAATAGAGATTGATAAATATTTTTCGTGAGGATAAGCAAGATAGAAGGGGGTAAGTGTGCTGTTAATTGTAGCAAAAGAGTTATTTCCATCTAAGGTGGAGATGAAAGGAGCGAACAGTGACTGGTTTTGAAACAGTATGGAGTGAGGTGGAGGTGATAGAATGAAATATCTAGTTGGTCATCCAACTAGAAACCTGGTAATGTGGAGGAAAGAGAGGGAGCTGTATAGGCATTTTAGTCTGGCTATTAAGAAAAAGGGTCATCATTATGGATGATCTTCATTATAGTAATAGTATATAGGGAGTAGGCAAGGCCGTTATTATCCCTAACTTGGAGACTGAGTGGGCAGTTCAATCTCTACTGATATCCAATCAGAGATAGATGGCTCCAGGCTATCACTCACGCAGTGAAGAGAATGGCTCAACAAGTGCCGCCGTCTCGTGGTCCCTAACACAATACATTTTAATGTCTGAAATAAGGTGGAATCTGTGGTCGATTTTCTTGAGTTTACGGGACGAAAAACCCGCTTGCCCGTGCCAGTAATCGACTAACTAGGCAACCGGTCGAAAAAAGGCTTAGAAAAATTTCCTCTAGTCGCCGACTAGATTTGAAAGCAAGTCTTCCTTCGTGCGGTGGTGTGCAAACGCCACATCCACTGAGCTACAGAGGCTCTTCGAGAAACAAACGTAACAAGTTATGATATCTGTTTAAAATATGTCTGCCTTGGTTAGATTCTTTTGCACATCATATAAATTAATTGATATGTAATAATAAAGACTGGGAAAACAAGAAAAACAAAAAGACTCGAAGGAAATGATTGTCTGGGTTGGCACAAATGATTTGAAAGATGGAAAGTATTCTATGAGAGAGGGTGTAAAGGAGTTGTTAGAAGAAGCAAAACTGAAGCGCAAAAAGTTAAAGATTGTAAGTCTCCTATCAAGCTGTGATAGAGGCCAACTAAGGAGAAGGGCCTACTAGCTAATAAGTCCATATTTAGGTTGTGCGAAAAGAATAATGTAGGATTTGTGGATCTGTATTTGACAGAAAGGATTTGTACAATGTTGATGAACTGCATGTAAATTATTTTGGTGTTAGGTGTCTAGAGTCTTCATTCACCGAGCATGTTGAAGCGCAAATCAGGAAAATTCAAGCAATTAGGGTAAAAGTAGTGCGCTTGTGTGAAAGCACTTGTATGGTGAATGAGTGTGAGAATGACCAAGTGCGGGATCTAGCCTTCAAGCAAAGATATTGAATAGGGTAGTCAATTCAGGTAGTAAAGGTGGGTGTGAGCCTGAAGGGATTCTGCAATTTCCATATACTAATGACAGAAGGATAAGGAAAAGGAGGGAGGAGTTTTTGGCATTGGTTAATGCAACCTCTCCAAACGTTATAGTGAGACATAATGAGTTATAGTGCATTAGTAAGATTGGCTAACAGCTGATGATGTAGTTACAGGGATAGAACATGAAAAGCTCAGTATTTTCAGGAAAGATAGGATGCAGGGAAGTATACTGCTGATGATATCGGATGACTTGCAGCCGAAAAGAACGAGATAAGCAGAAGAGTGGCTGTTCATTTGAAGCAGTCTGGTGTGAGATTAAGGCTAGTAAGACAAAATATACAGTTTATTATTATTATAGGCCAGGAAGTTCCGTGGGTAATCTGGAAGACATGCATCGGCAAATTAGTACAATGAATACGAGTCGAGTGATTATTATGGGGACTTCAACTATGGAGATATAGAGTGGAAGGAAGAAAGATCACATGGCAGGAAGGAAATAGAATATATACACCTGCTGAGAGATAATTACTTAAGGCAGCATGTGAAGGAGGGGACAAGGGGTGGGAGAGTATTGGACATGGCACCTGGCCATAGGATCAGAAGAGCTATCCATAACCAAGTGGACCACATTGCCTCCGATTGGTGAAAGTGATAATGTGGTTTTGATTTGGGTGATTGTACAACATGAAGAATATTCTGTCAAGGGGTATATGTGGTACTACAAGGCAGATGATTATGGCAAGCTTACGAAGAAGCTTAAATATGTGCCATTGCATAAAACCCTTCAGGGTAAGGATATTAGTATTGCATGGGAGATAGTTATCTAGAGGAAGCAGTTTTAAATTGTAAACGTAAGCTAAGGAGGGTTAATCAGATAGGAGTTAGATGGAGGAGAAATATCGTTAAGCACCAGCTGCCGAAGAAGAAAATGCTGTGGAGGGTTTATAAAGAGAAAGGCGACCAGCTGTCTCATGAACAGTGCAAGGCTCTGGCAAGAAAAATGACCAGAATGGCAAGAAAAGCAAAAATCAGATTTTGAGAAGAATTAACCGAGGAGGCCAAAGAAAATATCAAAAAGAGTTCTTTCGTTATGTGTTAAGTAAGAGGAAGAATGACTATGGAAGATTAACTTTAATGGTTGATGGTCACGAGATGACAGAAGAAGATAAAATAGTTGAGTAACTGAGTGACCAATTTGCGAGGATATATCATCCTAGTGAAGTTATATATGTGACAGACACTAATGCAGTAACAGGGGTGGATGAATTGGAGATTCTTAGGTTATTGCATGATCTCAATGTAAATACAGTTGTGGGATTAGATTGGATAACAGCTCAGATTTTGAGAGAATGTGCAAGGAAACTGGCAACGCCACTGACTGAGCTCTTTAAATCTCATCTCTATAGGGTTACAAGTGAGTGGAAAGAGGACAAAATATTTACCTTGCATAAGGTAGGTTTTAAGACTGCAGTAGCAAGTTATAGACCAATCAGCATCTCAGACATGGTGGTAAAAGTAATGGAAAAATTGAGCAAAAAGAGAATTCAAGAATTGGTAGATAAAAATTTGATACTGTATAAGGATCAACATGGTGAGGGTAAACTTTGTGAAGGGTCAGTCATGTCTTAGTAATTTACTTTTTATAATAGGCTAGATGGCTAGACAATGATTCTGTTTGATTATTATTATTACGTCCTTCATGGAGTCGACAGGCTCGATGTGGGACGTTCATTAAATGACAACATATTTATCATATAGAATCTTAAAATTCTAACACTCCTTGCATTAGCAACACACTCTGGTAATGCATTCCATTCACTGACAATTCTCAGTGTAAAAAATCTACTCCTCACACCCCTCTTGACCACCAGGAATGACCTCTGGTTCTTCCCCTCTCACCTTCTACTCTTTTTATAATTCCCTCTAGATTAATCTGATAAAATCCTTTCACTAACTTAAATGTCTCTATCATATCACCTCTCTTCCTCCTATCCACTAAACTGTGCAATTCGCATATCTTCAACCTCTCTCCAAAGCCCACATTCTTAACTCCTGATATTGTCTTAGTCACTCATCTCTGGACCCTTTCCAATGTCTCCACATCACATTGAAAACCAGACGACCAGATCTGAGCATAATAGTCCAAGTGTGGTCATGACCAGTGCCTTATATACAGTGGCACATCTTTATCCTTGTGTTCTTATCATAGTAGTGCTACGATGTGCAATCTTTGCAACACTAGCAATATGTCCTCTAAACTTCGGTCTACTGTCAACCATCACTCACAAATCTCTAATCTCATCCACTTCCTGCAGTACGGCATCATCAATATAGTACATAGCCTTATATTCTGCACTCCAAAATGCAACACCTTGCATTTATTGATATTAAAACTACAACACCACTCTTTTGCCCAAGTAAAAAAATCTATTCAAATCTTCCTGAAGGGATTCAACATCAGCCGTGGTGCTACTTATAATTCTTCCGAAATATGTGGAGGGGCAGAATCGAGGCGAAAACAGGTGACTAGTGGTGTGCCACAAGGTTCGGTGTTGGGACCATTGCTGTTTAAGTTGTACATAAATGATTTAGGAAAAAACCTGAAAGGAAATATTCAGTTGTTTGCTGATGATTCGAAATTAGGTAGAGTGGTAGTTAATCAAAGCGATGTCGAAGCTTGCAGGATGAATTGAATAGGCTCACTGTACTCCAGGAAATAGATAAAGCTAGAGATTTAGGGATGGTGATAGACAGAGAGATAAAGTTCAGTGAACATATTGGTAGCCGATAAGATTACTTGGTTATTGAAGAACATTAACATGTAGAGAAAAGGAAGTTGTTATTCCTCTTTATATGGCTTTGATAGGGGGTTGCCCATATCTGGATTACTGTGCTCAAGTCTAGTCTCCTGGGTTTCTTGGGAATGAGGAAAGGGTGGAGAAGATTCAGAGGCAAGTGACTAAGATGGTGTGTGTTCTCTGGAATGTACCCTATGAAGATAGATTGAGGATGTGTGGATTGCAAAGTGGTTTACAGGAGAAAAAGAGTGGGATATGATAGAAACATTTAAGTTGTTTGAAGGGTTTTATTTGTTGATGCAGGGGAAAGAACAAGGTGTTATCCCTGTAAGTTGAATAAAAGTGTGGTTAATAGGGGTGTGAGCACTAGATTTTTTGCTTGGAGAGTTGTGAATGAGTGGAATGGGTTGCCAGAGTCAGTTTGAGTGCTTTGTCTGTTAATGGGTTCAAGGAGAGGTATGAGAGATTGTGTGAATGGGTTGTCTTTCCAGTGATGAGTCTTTGGGCTCCATGGAGATGCCTGTGCAATAATAATAATAATAATAATAATAGATTAGCATATAATAATAGATAATAACACACCTGAGCTTGGCAATGGCATGCAGATAAGACCATATTAGTTACTGTGTGTCTATTTCGAGATTTCTTTTCCATCCATACAGAACTGGACTTTAATTTAATATAAAATTTTTTCCCTTTAGATCACTCCAAGAAACAACTTTTGAAGTTTCCCATATTCTTCCATGGGTACAGTATTTGGAACCAATTAATTCTCTTAACACCTTTATTTCCCAACTAGAGAAGGCATAACTCTTTAAGCCCTAACGCCTTTTCATGTTCAGTAAGTCCAAATTAACAATGAATTCAATAGGCGATAAGGAAGAGAATGTGGCAAACAAATGCCACCATCTTGTGGTCCCAATCCCTCATAGGCATACTAGTGTCTGAAAAATGAGTTTTCTGTGGTTGATACATAAAATAATCAACAAAAAAAGAAATGCACTTCAGTAAAGATAGGAAAACACTGTGACCAACTGTTCCAGCTATTTTATTAATTTAATAAAATCAAGTTTTGAAGTCTGCCCAATCTTTATTATTTCAGGATTTGATATTTTTCTTTAAAAATGATTGGGTTGTCATATAGTGTACTTGTTTTTTTGATCTTCAATTCGTTCATGCAGTGATGAAGCACTACTTATAAATTTTTATTCAAACATATTTCGTAAGGAATTGGGATTTGTTTCATTAATTGACTTGTAAAAAAATTAACAAGGAAAATATTAGGAATGGAACAACACAATTTTAAGCACTAATTAAGATATTCATTTAATTGCAAAAGATTTCATTCTTGCCAATGATGCAAGAAATCCTTATAAGGGATTTTTTGAAAAAAAAGAAAATTAGTGTTTGTAATTGCTTTTTTGTTGTGATCAGTAGCATAACTAGGTCAATGATGATATTTGCAAGTTCTAGTTATGTTCTATTTTTCAGAGAGACAATTTTCATAACTTAAAAAGATACTATCAATGATACTACTCTGGCTAGGATGACCATATTTCCTTGAAATTAAAACGGAATATTGGGATGGCAAAGACGAAACGGAGGTTATGTAATATTCTGTATTCATGAAAAAGTAAGGCGATAAAAAAAGTTTTACTTTGCCCAATATGTATGGTGATAAAACGTTGGTAATTATTACTTGTGATTTGGTATGTGCTGAAAAAAGTTTGGTTCATAAATTTCATTTATCAATGTCGACAAGCAGTTATTTGCGCAAGATAAGCAACAAGAGCTTCACTTGCTGCAATTTTATCGCTTCCACTACCTCACTCCATAAACAAGCTAATGTTTTTAAATTGAAGCCAGAGTCTTTTCAGGATACTTATGTTTCTGGCTATGTAGATGTTTTATTATTATTATTATTGTTCCGGGCAACTCCAAGGAGTCGACAGACTCATCGAGGGAGGCCCTAACACCATGTCAAGAACAACTATTCGACATTCACACAGTATCTATCATACCTTGCCTTGAACTTATTCACGATCGTAGCACCCACAACAGACTCTGGAAGCTTATTCCACTCATTCACTACTCTCCAAGTAAAAAACCTAGCTCTAACACCCTTGTCAACCACCCTCTTGCCCAGCTTCCATGCATGGCCCCTAGTCCTCCCACCACCAGTCATATTTTCAAAAATATCTTCTGGATCAATCTTATAGAAACCCTTCAGTAATTTGAATGTCTCAATCATATCACCCCTCCTTCGCCTATCGACCAGTTTCTGCAACCCACAAATCTTCAACCTATTCATTCCACAGACCTGCTATCATCTTGGACACTCGTCTCTGGATCCTCTCCACATCCTCCCCATCACGAAGAAACCCTTGTGCCCATAACTGGGCACAGTAGTCCAGTTGGGGTCTTATGAAGGCTCGATACAGAGGAACAACAACTTGTTTGTCTCTGCATGTTAAAGTATTTTTCAGAAGCCAAGTGATTTCGTGAGCTGTTTTTGTCACTTTTGCAAAGTTCCCCCTAAACTTCAATTCCCTATCCACCAACACTCCCAAATCCCTGGCCTCATCAATCTCCTGGAGTACGGTCCTACCATTGTGATATACTGCTGCTATTCTTTTAACCCCAAAGTGCATAACCATACACTTTGCCACATTAAATTGACATCCATTTTTCCTAGCCCAGTCCTCCAAACTATCCAAATTATCCTGTAAAATTTTGACATCCTGTGCACTCATAATTGCCCTACCCAACTTTGCATCATTAGCAAACAAGTGAACAATTCCTCTCAAATCCTTTCCTATATCATTGATGAACAAATTGAAAAGCAGTGGTCCAAGAACAGAGCCCTATGGCACTCCACTAGTCACAAGTCGTCTTTTAGACTCCACTCCTGAATAAACCACTCTCTGGTATCTCTCCTTCAACCACCCTCCTATCCATCTCACCAACCCTATATCTATCCCCATCTGCTCCAGTTTACTGATTAGGGTTCTATGTGGTATCCTATCAAAAGCCTTGCAAGTTCCAGTAGTATTACTGTAAACCCATTACCCCTATCCAGTTCAGCCGTCACTGTGTTATAAAACGTGAGCAAGTTACTTAGGCATGATCTATCCTTCACAAAACCATGTTGTCCCCCATACAATATCCCATTTTCTTCTATCCAATCCTGTATTCTTTTTTTAACTAATTTCTCTAAGACCTTGACAATGATTCCTGATATGCTAATCGGTCAGTAATTTACAACAGCAGTCTTGGAACCACCTTCATGCAGTGGAACTATTTTCCACTCTTTCCACCACCTCGGGACTAACCTAGATCCGAGACTCAAATTAAACAAAATTGTCAAGGGTACTAACAATTCTTTAGCTGCTTCTCGTACAACGCGAGCTGGTATACCATTCAATCCAACAGATGTATTGACATTGAGGTTATGCAATAGACTACTCACCTCCACTTCATCCACCACAATTGCCATATAATCTACTGGTACATTCGTTTCTGCAATGTCACCACCTGGATGATATATTCTTGCAAAGTGCTCACTCAGTAACTCAACTATATCAACTGATTCAGTTACCTCCCTACCATCGGCATTCTTTAAAATCATTCTGCCATGTACATTTTTCCTTTTACTTGTTACATATCTAAAAAACTGTTTTGGATGAGCTGCAGCCAAGGAGAATAGAAGTTGAATTGTAGGATAGAGAAAAGAGCACATTTGAGCTCTTTTCTCTATCCTACAATTTGAGCCTGCATGTCCAATGTTCTTTCGTAATTCTGTTTTGCTTTTCTTACCAAACTCGTTACCCTTCTGGCCTGCACTTTATACCGTTCGTGTGCTTGCTGGTTACCTTTCTCCTTAAATTCCCTCCATAGTTGTTTCTTTTTTTGCAGCTCAAGCTTAATGGTGTTATTCATCCATTTAACCCCTAGTTGATTTATTATTCGGACTCTAGGTATACAGTCAGCCATTGCTTCATGCAAAAACTTCTTAACTACCTCCCATGCACTATCGACTTCTAGCCTTTGCAGTTCCACATGCCATGGCACTGAAGCAATCAAACTCCTAAGCTTGTCATACTTTCCAGCCCGATAATTCCACATGTACCCTGTATTAATTGAAAATTCTACACCTTTAGTCACCTCCCAAGTCAAGACCCTATGATCACTCTCACCGATTGGTGGCAATGTGGTAATATTCGCTACAGCCAAATTCTCAGATGCAATCACCAGGTCAGCACTCTCCGATCCCTAGTATTTTCCATTAAATGCTGTCGCAGATAGTTATTCCTTAATAACTGCATAAAATCCAATTCCTTCCTCTCGTGAGTCCTCTCCCCACTCCAATCAATGCGACCATAGTTGAAATCTCCCATAATAACCATCTTCCTTCCACTCATTTCTTCTATTTGCTTGTGCATACTATCACCACCATCTTTTCCATCACCTGGTCTATAGCAGCACCCAATTGTATATTTAGTTCTGATAGCCACAATCTCATACCAAATGGCCTCAAATGTGCTCTTTTCTCTATCCTACAATTCAACTTCTATTCTCCTTGGCTGCAGCTCATCAGCTATCATCAACAATACTCCTCCCCGCCATTTTATTCTCCCTGTTATTCCTGAACACACTATACCCATCACATTCAATCCCACTAGCTATATCAACTACAGTCAGCCACGTTTCACTAATACCAATAACCTGTGGTCTGGAAGTGACAACCATGGCCCAAAACTCTTCCTTCTTGTTCCTAATACTCCTAGTATTAGTGTACATGAATTTAAGACCCCCATTAGCCCCAACCCTACCTTGATGCCTTATATTAACTATCCCACTCTGATTTGTTGTCCTTATTTGCTCTGGCATATTATATTCATTCTTACATTCAACTGCCTCCCTAAGGACTGTATATCTACTCCCTCCCCTTTAATAAATCTAGTTTCTCTGAATTTGCACATCCACCACATTCAGCAACACTTTCTCAAGTCTTCTTACACCGTAACCATTCGAATGCAAGCCATCCATCTTATATAGATCCTTTTGCCCATCGAACTCACTCCACACGTCCAGAAATTCCACACCACTCGTCATATATAACCCTCGCATAAAGTCATTCGCAATTATGGCCCTCCTTTTAAACATTTCACTGTCATACCGTGGCAAAAGACTAATCATTCTAACTCTCTCACTCTTTTCTTTTGCAACCTCAAACAATTAATTCAGTTCTTCTATCATTTCCATTTTGTCTCCTTTCAAGTCATTCGTACCTGCCACAAAAATAATTTCTTTCACCCTTTCCTTTTGCTCTCTAATAGACTCAGTTACATCCTTTATGGTCGCACCAGGTTGGTATGATTTTTTCAAATCATCTACTATCACACCTCGTACTAACGAGTCTCAATACAGCACTCTATCCTTCATTTTGTTCATGTTCACACTCATACGTCTATTTTTCCTGTCATACTTTTTATTATTGGCTGGTTCATTCAGTCGACTTTTGCTCATATGCTCTAGCTGCTGTTTTGCCCTTTGTATCACACCATTCAACAACGCAATCTCACTCATTGCGTCTATCTCATCTTTTTTATTCTCAGTAAAACCATTAATACTATCATTCACACTCTCACAATTCTCGTACAACCTCGCCGTTTCTTGTCATATCCCTATTTTCTTAATTCTGAAGGTTGACAAAAATATCTCACTCACGATCCGAAATACTCTTCAATTTCTCATTCTCCCTACATTTTCTACATACATTCACTCCTTTATTATCATGTAACCACACTCCGCAAAGCGTACATTTCGCAGCTAGTACCATGAATCATCTCTTTTATACTACCGTTCTTTGATAAAAATGGCGAACCATCATTACTGGCCGCCATTTTCCTTCGTACTGGAGCCATACTTACTTGCAACGTATTTTATCAAATTATAAATTATAACACACCAAAAACACACAAAAAGATGCACTAAGAGACGCAAGGCAAACGAAACTACGCAATATTAAATAAATTTATCAACGATAACTGAAAATAATACTTATCTTATTCGGAGCTTTCACGAACACTACGAATCCCTCTAGCGGCGACAGCCACAATAAAATATGTTATAAAGACACACAAAATACTCTAAAAACACGAAAATCGTTCTAATATACTATAAAACCAATTTTCTAAGGAAAAACACGCACAAAAAACACCAAAAATAACCAATTTTACACGAGCGCTAAATTACACCAACCACTTGCCATATAACCTCGAACCAATCTCTCTTGTTGGTTGATGTCCTAACGAAAATGAGTCAAACAAGGGAGTTGACACCTTTCATTCTTTGCATTTACGTATTTGATGGTAAATTGCTTCCTCTCCCTGTAAAATCATAGTTAAACTTGTTTTGAAATGTCACATGGAGAAAATCATGTGAATGTCACGTACGCACCCGTGAAAAACCTTTGAATATCAGCGCAAATGTTAAATAAGAAGAGTAAGAAACAAAAAATAGTGTCTTTTTCACTTTATTTAATTTCTGCATGTTTGATTCAGAAATACAATATTGTAAATAATATTTCAGTCAAATTAAAGGTAGCATAGAAATTAACAAAGTATACTACAGAGCTAATATTCATTTGAAATAATAAGAAATAACTATTTATTTGTGGTGGCAAAAGAATTTTCTAATAAGAAAACGCCAACGGAGAATTCCAAACCCAATCAGAGGATGCCACACTTAGGCATGACAAAATTGAGACATCTTAAAGATAACACAAATGAAAAATCTACAGTGGGGGAAAAATCAATTCACACACAATTTATTTATTTATTTAATTTGCTCAGTTATTCTGGTTAGAATATGTAGTTAAACTGAATTTTTAAAGTAAAATAGAGAAAATCAACCAATATATTAAAATATACATATATATATATATATATATATATATATACATACATACATACAGTATATAGAACCATTTCAAAAACTAGGTATCGAGAGATGCGAATTTTCGGGTTGCTGGAGGATATTAGTCATGAAAAGACACATTGAGTTGGAAAACATTAGGAAATCACAGTAGGTAAAAAACATGGCTTGAGCCACACAGTGCGAATGAAGTTAAGAGTACGAAACGGATAGAAATCTAAAGGAAGAAGTAGTCAACTAGATTTTCAGGTTATTTACAGAAATTTCGTTCTTTCAATCCATTTGTTTTGTGTGTGTGTGTGTGTGTGTGTGTGTGTGTGTGTGTGTGTGTGTGTGTGTGTGTGTGTGTGTGTGTGTGTGTGTGTGTGTGTGTGTGTGTGTGTGTGTGTGTGTGTGTGTGTGTATGTTGTGCTGTGGATATATGATTAAAATTCAACTATTTTGGAATATCTATTGGCATTCAGAAGAGCCATTCTGGAGAGAATGTAAGTTAATGTATTGTAAATTATCATTAGAATTTTTCTAGACTACATACAGAAGTTCTTGTCATCCATTAAAATCTCGGTTTATTTATTTATTTTTTTTAAAATGCCTTTTGGTATTTCATTTAAAAAATAACTCATTTTTATCTCTAAAGACTGTCGCCATTCTTGACTCTAAATTAAAATTCCAATAGCCAAAAACTTTTGTAATAAAGATAACATTTATTTAGAAAAAATAATGAACTTCAAGATCTTAAATTTCAGTCAAATGAAAATATTGGGATGAGTTATGTATATCAAAAAAAAGTGTGTGTTTGAGGGCACACCAGTGATAGCCTATAATTAATTATTCAGAAAATGTCTAAAAGCTGCCGCCATCTCCTGAGTCTAAACTAAAAATTACCATATTCAATAACAGGAACGAAATACCCTAAACCTATATTGGAAAATTCGTACTGCCAACTATAGACAACCAAAGACAAAACGTGATGTCAATGACAGATAGGGCTTCCAAACATACCATCCTCTATCTTATCTCTAACCACACCACAATCTATTATGCGAAGAAAACACACTGTGTAATGTCAGTGACAGATATGTTCCCCAGAAATTTCCAAACTCGTAACGTCACGATTCCTTATCTCTAAAACACCCACAATGTATTATGCGGACCAAACACACTACAGGATGTCAATGGCAGATTGGGGGCCCCAGCGAAATTTATATTTATTCCAAATATTCCATACTCTATATTATCTCTAACCAACACCCACAATGCCATATGCAAACCGTTCACTTATCTACATCTCACAATAACGCACATCGATGACACTGACATCACTTCCCCTTACACCCTACCCCTATTTCGTTTAAAGTGTCCAACAATCACACCATGAAGTCTAAAACACTAATATATCTTCTTTCTTCATTCAAATCAATAACGTCACTTATTTACAACTAACAAATTACGTCACTTATCTACATCTCACAACACACATCTATGACACTGACGTTGCTTCCCCCATTCACCCTACCCCTATTCGGTTTAAACTGCCCCACCAATCACGACACGATTCCTTATCTCTAACCATCACCCACAATTCCATATGCAAACCAAAACGAACCACATTATGTCAATGACGCATATGTGACCCAGAAAAATTCCAAACTCATGACGTCACGCACCGCCTCACAAACAACGACGTCAATGATCTTATCAGTGAATGACGTTACGATTTCATGATTTTTTCAATCATTGTTACATGAAATAAATACACTGCAATGCTTTTTTTAATTTATTTTTTATGTTGGGCCCATATACGAAAGGTTGGCTAGTCAACCTTCAGTACTTTAGTACCATATATGAGTAGTGGGGTGGGAAAGGAGGAACTTGTTAACATTCGATTTGAAAGCCTGTATATTGTATTTCTTGGGAAATACCTCAGGGGGAAGACTGTTCCACAGTACAGCAGTAGCAGGGATGAAGGAGGAGAAAAAGAAACTTATACTGTTGGTTTCAAGGTGTACTGTGAAAGGATGTTGGGCGGCAGCTGTACATGTTCCAATGGGCATACTACAGAGTGGGGAATAATTGATGCTGTTTCAGATGAACATTTCCCATGCAAATATTTGTAGAATATACAAATTGCAGAGACTAAACGTCTATGTGAAAGTGGGAGGAATGAGTTGGTAAGAGATGGATCATTTATCAAATGATCCATCAGTCTAATTGCTCTCCTCTGTATTGAGCCAAGCATTTTGAGGGAGCTTTTAGAAGGCCCACTCCAAATGTGAGGACAGTATTCGATATCTGGACGGATTTGTATAAAGTTAACAGCTGTTTTGAGGTGAGTAACGCAGTGTCGGAATTATCGCTTTCGGCCAATTGCAGCTAAACTCACCGATTTTCGTTTGCACTTGTCTGCTGGTAAAGAGTGAATCCGACACTGCTCAGAGAGCAGTGTCGATACAGATAAATTGTATGCTTGCGCGCGTTATTTCTGTGAGATACGAAACTTTTATTATTGGTGTGTGTTCGTGGTGAGAGTGAAATATTTTTAATAAAGCAATATTTAATATGTAAATTTATTTATTAATAAATTGGTTACTGATTAGGAAAAAAATTATTTATTTATTTTTATTTTGTATATGCAGCACCCACACTTAAAATTTTCACCGGTTAGGAATCTTTGTGTTGTTTCGAGGGAGCTGGTATAGTTGCCTCTTAATGTTTTTGAAGCGTATCCATTATTTAAGAAAATTCTTTCTAGATATTTTAGTTCATTTTTTAGTTCTTCTTCATCGGACAATACTGAGCGAGCACGGTGAGCCAATGTGGAAAAGATACCTAACTTTTGTGCAGGATAGTGATGTGAGGAATGCATGTAGGTATCTATCCGTGTGTGTTGATTTCAGAAAATTGAGATCCTTAAAGAATCAGACATCTTAGTAAGTTTCATGTCTAGAAATGAAAGGGAACTATTTTCTTCAATCTCGATAGTAACTTTTATGTCTTGGTGGAAGTTGTTTAAATGATTTAGGAAGATGTGAAGATTCTCTAAACCATGCTCCCAAATAAGGAATATATAGTCCACACAGCAAACATTTGTTCTAGGTTTTAGTGTTGCTTTAGAGATGGCTTTTTCCTCGAAATCCTCGACAAAACTGTTGGCTAGTATTGGAGACAGCTAGTCCTTTGTTCTGTTTATAAATTTTCTCTTCGAACAAAAAATACCCCGAACTAATACAGCGTGAGTGCAGAGCAAAAATCAAAGATATAAAGCTAAGACGCGTGTTTCTTGTAAGTTCTGTTGTCGTCTTAAAGAGATTGTATGTTCGATTATGTATCTCTCTCTCTCTCTCTCTCTCGTTATAGTCTACCTGACTCACATAGTTCTGCCATTAGATACTGAAGTACACGTGAACTCATACACTGGCATTTGCACAACAACAGAACAGACTGTAACGACAATTCAAACTTAACTTCAGTTTACAAGTCTGTTATTATAATGGCACAGTGTTTTTTTTTTTAATTTGCTTTAAGTGTTACCACACCTGAAGAAATCGTTTTAACAAAACATGTTGTTTGCTCCATTAAATTAACTTATCTATTTTCTCGATTTCAATCAGTCAAAAAAAAAAAAGAAAGAGGAACATATCTAATCACCGAGTCAATGTAATTATAACTAATGATTAATTAATTAACTAATATGGTGGCAGGGATAAGAATAGCCCCACTGTAGCCCATGCATGTTGTACGAGGTGATTAAAATGGTTATCCGGGGAGAGTAATGAATGGCAATACTGTTTGCCAATGAAGTTTTAACTGAGGCTCGGCTATTGCTGTTACCCTCCTGCCATGATCAGAGCTTAGAGCTGTATATTATCTCTTCCATATACATTTTCTCCTACAGATAATGGGAAATATGAAAAGCATTCACCCATCTAGCCAAAAAAATAAACAAATAAATAAGTAAATGATATATATATATATATATATATATATATATATATATATATATATATATATATAAACCTGGTATTACTCGATTTCTCAAATAAGCAAACAAACAAACAAGTCAAGTTTGCACCTGCAAGTGTTGCAAGTCTAGCTGATCCTACACATATGCAAGACCAAGGCAGGCAACTCATGGTAAAAGTAGAATAAGCTCTGATCACTAATTTTAATATTTACCCTTAGTGCCATATTTTTCCGTGTATAAAACGATATTTTTTTCTAAAATTTTTTAGACCAAAAATTGGTGGTTGTCTTATACACGGGAGATAACTGGTTGAGAAAACCCCAGTTGATGTGGCGAAATTGCTGGTACCTCGGCTCTGCGAACAGCTTCCATCAATCACTAACCTTTGTTAACTCTGTCGATTGATCTTAACGGCTGATTCTGAATAAACCAATGAGAACTCTCAAAGCATTCATACGTCTGCAAAAGGCTCTAAATAGAGCCTTAAAGTAAGTTAATGCATTAAGAATATTTTGAGCACTAGGTCATAAAAATGTTGAAAAATAAAAAACTATTGTCATATTCTTCAAAATTCAAGTTAAAAATCATTAATTACTTAAAAATATTACCTAATTACTAAATATACTTTGAATATTTAAAAAAAATCAAATGTATCAAATGTGTTCTGTTTTATGTTTACAATATTATTTCTTAATTTCAGGTTCGAAAATAGTACGGTTCGTCTTATACACGGAAAATACAGTACGTGTATATATATATATATATATATATATATATATATATATATATATATATATATATATATATATATATATATATATATATATATATATATATATATATATATATATATAGTGGTTGAGACAGTTGTAGGTGTCCTCCCGCGATGAGTCTTCGGACTCCTTGGAGGTGTTACGAATAATAATAATAATAATAATAATAATAATAATAATAATATATATATATATATATATATATATATATATTATTACAATTATTACTAAGTTACAATCTCTCGGACGCACACGTTGCTTCTGTTCAGTACTGGCGCACTCGCGACAGCGCGTAGTATTCGTTTGTATGGAACTCATACTTGCATTTTTTCAAACATGCTACTGTTTTTCACTTGTTCTGTTAGTACAATGTTAAGTCTCTGTAGTTTTTTTTTTATATACTTCTTTGAGTATGATACCTGATGATGTTCTTGTAACGAAACTAGTAAACTAGTAGTATATTGTTAAATATATCTTGCCATCTTTTCTCTCGGTAATAGTCATTAAACTTATTTTATAATATTCCAACCGAGTTAAAATGAATTGTCAAAATATATATATATATATATATATATATATATATATATATATATATATATATATATATATATATATATATATACACACACTGTATATATATATATATACAGTAAAACCCGTTTTTTACACTTTTCAGGGGACTGATGGAAAAAAGTGTAAATAGCAGGAAATGTAAAAAATATTTTAAAAAAAGGCTAAAAGATGACTTACTACTAGTATGTGAGTCTACATACTAGATTACAAAATTTAATAACTGAAAATAAATGAATTTTACAATTACGTATACATTTATCTATGTAAAAAAATCTTTAATTGTTGATTGTTTTTGCTTTTCGTTTTTTTTTTTGGCATAGCGCCAGATTGCTTTGCATTGAGTTCAATGCTTGACCTGTTTTTTACTATCGTGTTCAAAGTGGACATGGAGAGTCCAAGATCTTTTGCTAAATGCACACTTGTTCTAACATGCCAATCTACACGTCGCAGAATTTCCATCTTTTCTTCTACCGAAATACATTTTCAGTCTTTTTTCTCCATGTTACTGTTGGATTCTAAATGAAGAGAAATGAAAATTGTTAATACTTCTTTCAGAATCCAACATAATCCTCCATGTCAAAGGCAAGACTTGTAAATATTATTTATTGTTTGTCTCTTGCTTATAGTGTGTTATTCATATAGCGCCTCCATAGCACAATTGGAAGAATGACAGTACATTGTGCCCTTCGATTGGAACAGGCCTAAGTTCGATTCTCGTCGCGACGGGAGGAATCTTTATCTGGACGATTTCAATTGAAGGTGAGTTAGCCGATCTCATACGGAGGTAGCAGGGTTTTTTCTTCCGGAAACTCGGGTTTTTCATCCCGCATACAGAAAAATTGGCCCTTCAGAACACACGCAATTTACAGAGAAAAATACTAGTTGTTGTGGTGGTGGAGGTGGGCGGTAGATGGCGTTGATGGAGATGATTCGTAGTAGAGGTTCAGTGTAGTGGTTGAGACAGCTGTATGGTAGGTGTCCTGCCACAATGAGTCTTGGACTCCTTGGAGGTATCAGGAATAATAATATAATTGACTTGAATTTTGTTTATTATTATTTAATAATATAATCTTAAGTAATGTAATAGTAATAAAAAGGCTCTGTATAAAAATATTATTCTTTTAATTTACTTTATTATATAATATTATAAGAAGCTGTGCATGTATGTTATAGAATTTGTTTATTATAATTGAATGCGATTTATATGAACTATGGTTTATTTCTTCATTTGTTTCTGAAAGAGAATGTATATGTGTAATGTTTAATGTACCCTATGTAAACTATGATATTTTTTTTATTTATCATTACTGAAAGAGAAAGTAATTTTATGTAATTCTTCTGATTGGATTTGATTGGCTGTTGTCAAGGAAACAAAGTTAATTTTAGATAGCGTGTGAGTTACGGTATTCGAAGGGAGAAATTTATATAAGCTGAACTAGCTAGAACCTGATTTTGGCTGGAAGAATGAACGTATTTAATTGGAGAACGAAGGTAAACAAGGGAGAGGATGGAATTGGTGATGATAGGATGTCTGCAGTCAGTTTTGGAATTATGGTGCATTTATTATATTATGTCTTGAAGATCATGCAATTTTTGATTCAGTGCTCTTGCCAGAACAGTACAGAGTCTTGTAGCAGTGCAGGTAAGACTACAACTGCACGGTAAGCGTTTTTTTTTAAAATTATTTTTTTATAAGATACTTCACATTGATAATCATGGAAAAACAGCTAAATGAGACAATACTCGAGGAGGTATATAAAGAATTTATAAGACTAGCTGAACTACTTAACAACAATTAGCCGGGAAAAGTGAAACTTTACGAGATATGTTTCCCCCGGAAAGTGTCACAGACGTTATCGCAAAAGATCAGTCAGAATCGGTGCCTTCTATTCCTTCAGACTTTGTAGAAGTGCGCGCATGCCAAAAGCGAAGAACAACAGAAGAACCGCACAATGACAATAATGAAATGGAACAGGATTCTCAGGGTTCGGACGCCGCTATTTCCCCCAAAGAAAAGGTGCCTTTCGATCATCCTTAGAGAAAAGCAGAAGTGGGCAGCTTTAAGATCCACAATGTCCAATCTGCACACATTGGCTTCATTAAGGCCAAAAACATGGATGAAGGCCTAAAGATCCAGCCAGCAACGGTGACAGACTATAGAAGGTTGACCAAAGAACTGGACGATAGAGGCATCCAGTATCATACCTTTGGGCTCAGCTCTGAAAAAATCTTAAAAGTGGTCCTTCGTGGTGTCTTTGAAGACATTGACACAGCAGAAATAGCTGCTGACCTGAATTCTCAGGATCTGCCTCCAGTCAAGGTCAGCAGAATGTACAAAGCAGACGCAGACAAGACTCCCATGCCATTAGTCCTAGTAGAGGTTCATAAAATTTACAAGGATATCTACAACTTAAAAACAGTCTGTGGTCTCATTGTCACACCAGAACCACTCCGGAAAAGATCATCTTCTGGGCAGTGCCACAGGTACTAGAAGTTTGGCCATGTCCAGAATCTATGTAGAGTTGAATATAGATGTTTGAAATGTGGGAACAGCCACCCAACCAATATCTGCACTAAGCCAAGGACCAGCTTGGCCAAATGTGCCAATTGAGGTGGCCCTCATCCTGCGAACTACAAAGGATGTACTCAGCACCCAAAGAACAGATGGATGGAGGCAGTCAATCAGCCCTCCTTTTACAGTATAAGAACATCAGAGGTCCAGGCATCAAATCCGGAGACCCAGCGGCCACAATTGGAGACCTCCAAAAGCAAACAAGAAGTTATGCCGATGTGACCCACACAAATAGACCAATACCAGAACAAAATCAACCAACAGCACCTAACCTAAAAATCTAACAGCTGTTATTAAGGCCTCACTAGCAAACATGCTACAAAATTTCAGCCTATCAATTCTGAATGCCCCATGGTATGTTAGAAACAATCAACTCCATACAGACACAAATATTCTCTATATTTTCTCTTATCTACAATCCTTAGCATCCAAGTTTTTCCTAAAGACGTCCACACATCCCAACGATTTGGTTCAGAAAGCTGCAGTATACGAGGCAACGGACAAATTCAAATATAGAAGACCAATAACTACGTAGGCTGTTCAATAAGTAATAAGACTATATTTATACAGAAAACAGATTACCTTTAATCGTCATCATTTACATGGTCTTTTTCGAAGTAACTACTGTGAGACGTGATGCATTTGTCCCAACGTTGCGTCCACTTCTTAAACACATGCGAGAGTCCGTTTTTTGAGAGTTCTTTCAAAACCGCCTCTGCAGCTTTTACACATGCTTTGTTGCTTTCGAAATGGCAGCCTCTTAGTGGTTTCTTGAGCTGAGAAAACAGCCAGAAATCGCACGGTGCGAGATCAGCACTGTATGAAGGATGTGTAGGATATCTGTGTTGTTCTTCTGCAAAACATCCACTACACAACCAGCAATATGTGGCCTTGCATTATCGTGGTGCAATAAGAAGCCATTCTTCAGCAATCGACGCTTCCTTTTGACTTGCTTGATGATAATCGCGGCTGTGTTGATCATTGTCTCTGTGATGGACGTTGAAGGTCTTCCACATTTGGCCTTCCTTCCTTAAAAGTTTTATGCCAGCGAAAAACACTTGCCCTCGACATTGCTGCATTGTGGAAAGCTTCGCGTATCATGTTAAAAGTGTCCGATGCCGATTTTTGCAAATGTACACAAAATGTAATCGCATAACGCTGTTCCAATGATGCTTCCATTTCGAAGACTGGTCGCACCTCGTAGGCACGCCGATAAGCACTTGCGTTTAGTCACGTGACACTCTGGCACATCAGCCTGTATACGCCATCTATCAACCTCTTTTGTTAATACATAACAGCAACATTTCTTTATTCCACAGAAATTAATATTGTGATGAGTGGTTTCGCCACAGTAAAATTAGTCTTATTACTTATTGAACAACCCGTATATTAGCCTCCTATAACGATGCATAATCTCCATGCCCATTCAGGGCGAGCAAACTGCTCGTAAATATTACCCTTACTGTAACCACAACAGATAGTGGGGAATATGAAAAGCATTTTGCTTCACTCCCTAAAGACATAAATGTCAATTGTCAACAGGGGAGAGAAGCATTGAGGGCAGCAAAGAGTGAAGTAACGGGTGACAGAAAGGGGATTTGGAAATGCCGTAAATAGATATGAAAGGACCGGGAAATTAATAGGCAATTCGGAATATTTCTATGGAATTCTAAAATTACGACGGATTCCAATTGTTTTCAGGAATAATAGCAAAGCTGAATTCAATGCATAGAAGAAAATAAGGAATGAGTAGATTACCTAACACGAGTGCATCAAGACTTGTGAACCTTTATGTTTAATATTTCATTTATTATAGTGAAGATTTCTTTTGAATAGTGTTACTTCAAAGTAATAGTTAACTACAGTTTTAAGTGTGCCTATAGTGAGTCCAATGTGTAAGAGGTGTAACCCGGTAAGAGCAGTTTTTTTTTTAAATTTCAGCGTTTGGTGTTCTACTAAAAATAGCCGAAGTAAGGAGCTTTATAGTGTTTTCCCCTTGAAATGATAACTGCATCATAATTAAATTAAGTGTTTGTTGACTAAGAGAGAATTAGAAAATTCTACCTTAAGAATAATTACTGTAAAATTCTGGACATTGAACTGTGTGAACCATTTTCAATTTTTCGGAAGAATATAGAATTGACAGCTGAATGTTTAATGTTTGATGTTTGTTATGAGTATTTGAACTAAGTTGATATATAAAAGAATTGAATTATCTCATTGAATAGAGACAAGTTGTGATAATAGTATTTAAGCATTGGAGAATAAGATCTGAAAATTTAACTTCAATCTTTAAACCAAAACTAGTGTCTCAGAGATATTTTGAATATTGTTCAATTAGATTATCTTGCTTAGAATATTATGCTTAAATGTACATGCTCTATAACCCTGTATTAAATGTTTATTTTATTGAATTCAATTTTGTTTGCCTGATTTTTCTTTATCTGCACCGCTCATAAAAATTTATCGGACCTTGCGGAATGCCTTAAATGATAATATTAACCTCAGCCTGTATAAAGTGAGATTGCAAAAGTTAGTTGATGCTTGATTCCTCTGTATTATATAGACTAATCTGAATATAGGGTGGCGCAGGATAATATAAATTTCCTTATATTCGGATCAGTATCAATCAGCATCTAACAAAATAAAAACGGAATTTAAAGAAATAAGAATAGATCCAACTGACCAACATAAATGGATCAATTAGCAAGATGGACGACACAATTACTAACGGATAATCCACCACTGCAACTTGAAAGCAACTTTCACACACTAATTTATGTAGCAGAAATTCTGCAATATCCATTCGTACTGAATTTGAAAAATCACAGTAGTAGTAAGGTAGTCACTAATAACCAGATCAAGATAAGATAAGAGACCGTGACGTATTGGTTGTTCATCTGATGACGTAATTGTATGTGTGTGACGTCATAGGTTTGGAATTTCCCTGCGTGTATATGTGTCAATGGCTTCAGTTCTTGTGTTTTGATTCGCGTATGGAATTATGGGTGATGGTAGAGATAAGGAATCGTGTCGTGATTGGTGAGACACTTTTAACCAGATCAAGATAAGATAAGGAATCGTGACGTGAATATTTGTTGTTATCAGATGAAGATAAGTGACATCATTTGTTAGTTGCAAATTACTGACGTTAATCTTTTGAATGGAAAGGAAGATATATTAGTGGATAAGGAATCGTGTCGTGATTAGTGGGACACTTTTAACCAGATCAAGATAAGTTAAGGAATTGTGACGTGGATGTGCTGTTATCAGATGAATATAAGTGACGTAATTTGTTAGTTGTAAATAAGTGACATTGTTTTTAATGGAAAAGGGAGATATATTAGTGGATAAGCATTCGTCTCGTGATTGGTGGGATACTATGAATCAAAGTAGGGTGAAAGGGGAAGCGATGTCAGTGTCCTGGATGTGTTTTATGAGTTGTAGATAAGTAAATGGTTTGCATATGGTATTATGCGTATGAATTACATCTGTCAGGGACAACGCATGGTGTTTGGTTCGCTTAAGCGTTGTGTGTCATGTTTAGAGATAAGGAATCGTGATGTTTTGTGTTTCGAAATTTCTAGAGAACATGTCTCTCTGTGATATCACATGGTGTTTTGGTTTGCCTATGAAATTATGGGTGATGTTTTTGTGATAAGATAACTTGGAATTTTCCCAGGGTGACAAACATCCTTCATTGTCATCATGTTTTGTTTTTGGTTATCTATAGATGGCTGTACTAATTTTCCAATACATTTTGGGGTATTTCTTTCCTGTTAAAGGGAAGAAATTCTTAGAGTAGATTCGTGATGGCGGCAATGTTTAGGCTTTTCTGAATAATTTAATTATATGCTGGTGGGTGTCCCTCAAACATACCCTTTTTTTGCTCCGATGTTATCACTATCAGTTGGAGGTGACATCACTAAAAGATTATTGGAAATGATAATCTCTTTTCGAATTAACGTTATCTTGTGTACTAATGTTTGGGTAATGGTGTTTTTTTTTTTTAGTTCACATGAAGAGAAAAAACCAAACGGTATTTTAAAAAATAAATTAAAAATAAACGAGGTGTTAAAAGCTTACAATAACTTTTTTGTATGTAGTCTAGAAATTCTAATGATAATTTAAATTTACTTAGTCTTTCCAGAATGAATTTACCTATCCCCACACAAAGTAAGATAAAAACATACCAACCGTATGCGAGAATATGTCGTTGAGTTATCTATGTAAAAGGTTCATTTTTGAAGGAACGGTCAGGGTAGAGCATAGTAAGGGTAAACAATACTATAAAAAACCATAGAGTCGAGTGACTTTGGACTTAAGGTATTCATTCATCCACTGCAGCTGCTGTTTTGTGTTGTGGTATTTTGTGTTTGGTAATGTATAAATATGTATTTCTGTTGGAATTATTATAAGATATGCATTGACAAAATCACCTTGTAGTTGGAAAGAATTACGTGAAAGAGTTAAAAAACAGAATTCTTGGTTAATAAAACATAACCATCAGCTGAAGTGGGAAATTGGTTCACTATCTCTGGACAAACTAAAGAAATTGGATGATAGAATCAACATGCAAATATCAAATATTACTCGCCAAAGGAAGAGAAAAAAATCAAAAACATTAACGAGGTTAATAGGAAGGCCGGTTCTTGATTTAAATGAAATTGGATGCCCAAAACGTGAAAACATAACATGTACTTTTAAATGCTTTTGGAAACAGAACGAAAGATTCTGTGCTTTTAATAATGTTCAGAAATATACAGGGTGTTCGGGATAAATTTGACAGTTTCGTAAGGAAAAAGAAAATCTTCTTTGTATCTATTAAATTTAATGAATTGACAAAAAAACATTACAGGCAGAGTTAATTACAATACTATCAACAAGATTTACTCAAAATAACCACCATTAGCATCGATCACAGCTTCAATTCTGCTTCGGAACCTCGAACAAGCTGATGCTACAGTCTCCCTGGGAAGGGCCGCAAAAACTGTTTTAATTTTATCCATTAACTGGGCTTTTGTATTACTGGAAGTGCGATTGGTGTCTTTTTCAACTGCGCCCCATACAAAATAATCCATGGGGTTAAGGTCTGGGGAGTTTGGACGCCAAACATTTGGACTGGTGAAGTCGTAGAAATTTTCAGACAACCATTTTTGACTTTTCCCAGAGGTGTGGCAAGGGGCCGAATCCTGCTGCCATACATACGGCCTACCATTGGCTACCCTTGTTATCCAGGGCTTGACTACAGTTAGCAACTCCACGAACAAAGCCCGAATTCCAATGCCAGGGTTCTTCAACACCTGTTCCTGCAGATTTGCGAGGAATTCTGCTGTACGAACGCAATCAGATCGTCTGCTAGGGATCTTTCTTCTTGCTACATCCTCGTAGTCACCATTGCAAGTCTCTAGTTCATTCCTGATTGTTTTTACTGTATTCAGGGAGCATTGGGCAGCAGTCGTAATATCCTTATTTTGATGGCGGGCACGAATCATCATGATACAAGTTATTCTCTTCCATGATTCAGGTGGGTTCCAGCTATCCATCCTTTCTGACATCTTGTATATGAATGAAGAAGGGTCCAAACTTTTAAATGAAGAGAAGTGTGTGTTAATACATGTAACTTACGGAAAAATATAATTAATTATAAATATGTCAAATTTATCCCGAACACCCTGTATGTATTTGTTTAAAAAAAATAAATATGCAACCCTTAATTTTACTACAGTAATAAATTTCCAACGATCACCAAATGAAAATTAATTTTCAGATGAGAGTCACATTGTTAAAAACCACATGATGGCAATTCCACAAGCATGGGAACCTTTGAACAACAGTGCAAATTTAATGATAAGAAGATTAAGGAACAAAAAAAAAATATTGTATTTTTCACTTTATTTATTTTCTGTATGTTAGATTCAGTAAATACAATTCGTAAATAATATTTCATTCAAATAAAATATGTAAATTTAAATGAACAAATTGGGTGTTGTTGATGTGTTATACAAATTTAAGTAGGACCATAACATTTTTTTCCCTTGTGAAATTTCATGCCACAAACAAACCAGACTTTTTTTTTTTTTTTGAAAATTCACTCAGTGAAACTGTCAACTCTTGGAAGCAAAAGGAAATGGGTATTAAATTAATAGTAGAATTTTAGTGGAGAATATTTCACCTGAAAAGTGACAAAAAAATAAGGTATCGTAGCATGCAGATAACAAGTGAATCAACATGCATATATCAAAAAATAATCGCCATTGGAAGAGAAAAATCAAAAAACATTAACGAACTTAACAGTGAGACCTATTCTTCATTTAAATGATACCAAATGATGAAAACAATATGTGCATGAATTTCAAAACTTTGAAAATGCTGATGAATTTCTTGTTTGCTGTGATCATAAATATTTATTTGTGGGTAAACGTTTTTTTTTTTTCTTTACAATTTTTCTTTCTTTCTGAGCTAATTTTCATTTGAAATAAGAATAAATAATTATTTATTTGTATTGGAAAGAATATCTAATATAATAATTGTGTTAAAATATATATATATCCCTACCATGAAATAAATGTCGGGCTGAGAGGACAGCAGCCATTTGGGACTAATGGAAATGAGTTTTACATAGTTGAACTATGTAAAAACCATATTTCAACTTGTTTTGAAATGTCACATGGAGAAAAAACACATGAATTAAACTTAAGCACCAGTGGCAAATCATACACTATGAATATCAGTGCAAATGTTAAATCAGAAGAATAAGAAAAAAAATACTGTCTTTTTCACTTTATTTAATTTTCTGTATGTTAGTCAGTAAATACAATTTGTTAATAAAAAAAATCAGCTAATGCCTTAGGTAACATAGAAATTAACAAAGTATATATATTACAGAGCTAATATTCATTTGAAATAAATTCCAGTTTCCTAGCTACACAAAATGTAAACAAACAAACAACAATCCATCTACTTGAAAACAATGTGTATAAAATCCATAATCAGGAATGAATAATTTTAGGATATCTGTCATCACAATCATGCGAATGCTAATCACTTAGTCATATGTATTTGAGAAACATCCAACCGTGGGAAAATGATACCTTTTGAACAATTTTGAACTCATATATTACAGGATGTTATTAATACAAACCATTCCATAGTGTGATAGAGGTCGAAAACTAAGACCAGAAATTAATGAGTCATCTCCAAGAAAAAGAACGGAATCAAACGGGTGGAAATCTAAACGATGTAGTCAAGTATATTTTCTGGTTATTTACAGAAATATTGTTCTGTGTGAGCGTTTACTGATCGCTGGCAGATATATTAGTCAACAAAAGACAGTTTGAGGTTATACTCACCACCTTGGGAATAAAAACACAGTATGACCCAATGCTAAGGAATTAATGGTGTACCAAATGGACAGAAAATCTAAGGAACAAAAGTCAAAATAGTTTTTCAGGTTATTACAGAAATTTCGTTCTTTCAAGATTGTGTTTATGTGTGTTGTGGATAAAAATTGAACTATTTTGGAATATCTATTTGCATTAAGAAGAATCATTCTGGAAGGCCTAAGTATATTTAAATTATCATTAGAATTTCTAGACTACATACAAAACAGTTATTGTAAGCTTTTAAGTCTGTTAATTTTTAATTTATTTTTTAAAATACCATTTGGTTTTTTTTTCTTCATGTAAACTAAAAAAAACACCATTACCCAAACATTAGTAAACAAGATAACATTAATTCGAAGAGGTTGTCATTTGCCAATAATCTTTTAGTGATGTCACCTCCAACTGAGTGATAACATCGGAGCAAAAAAAGGGTATGTTTGAGGGACACCACATATAATTAAATTATAAAGAAAAGTAAATGCTGTTGCCATCAGAATCTACTCTAAGAATTCCCACCCTTTAACAGGAAAGAAATATCCCAAAAGGTATTGGAAAATTAGTACATCCATTTATAGATAACCAAAGACAAAACATGACGACAATCAAGGATATGTCACCCTGGGAAAATTCTGAGATATCGTATCTCAAAAACATTGCCCATAATTCCATAGGCAAGCCAAAACACCATGTGATCTCACAGAGAGACATGTTCTCTAGAAATTTCGAAACACAAAACGTCACGATTCTATATCTCTAAACATCACACACAATGCTTAAGCGAACCAAACACCACGTGATGTCCTTAACAGATGAGGAACCCCAGCGAAATTCCGAACTTTATCTTATCACTATCCATCTTATCACACATATTATATACAAACCATTTACTTATTTACAACTCATAACAAACATCCAGGACACTGACACCGCTTCTCCTTCCACCCTACCCCTATTTGGTTCATAGTATACCACCAATCACGAGACGAATGCTTATCCACTAATATATCTCCCTTTTCCATTAAAAACAATAACGTCACTTATTTACAAGTAACAAATTACATCACTTATATTCATCTGATAACAACACATCCATGTCACGATTCCTTATCTTGATCTGGTTAAAAGTGTCCCACCAATCACGACATAATTCCTTATCCACTGATATATCTTCCTTTCTATTCAAAACAATAGCGTCACTTATCTTCATCTGATAACAACAAACATTCACGTCACGATTCCTTATCTTATCATGATCTTTATCTGGTTAAAAGTGTCCCACCAATCACGACACGATTTTTTATCTCTGCCATCACCCATAATTCCACACGCGAACCAAAACACAAGAACTGAAGCCATTGATACATATACCCACAGGGAAATTCCAAACATTCCAAATCCATGACGTCATCAGATGAACAACCAATCACGTGATGATTCCTTATGTTATCTTGATCTGGTTATTAGTGGCTACCCTGCTACTCACAGTATCGCTCATCACTACATTACTGCTGCAAGCGTACAAGTCACTGTGATGGCAGAAATGAAACTACAGACGAAAGCACCGCCATCTGGGAACAGAAATCTGTGCATTCGATTCGAAAATCAGTATTGCCACCCGAGGGAAAAAACCCAAATCTCGGGAAATAACGTCCACATCAAGTGTTAATGGTGGGAAAACAATATATCGTAAAAATAGACCTTAAAAATAGGACCAACGGAAAATGACATAAATGGCAGGAAAACATAAAAACAGGGTTTTACTGTGTGTGTATATATATATATATAAACACACACTATATTTTTGTGTATAAAACGAACTCTACTTTTTCGAACCATATATACACACACTGTAATTTTCCGTGTATAAGACAAACCCTACTTTTTCGAACCCAAAATTAAGAAATCAATATTTTAAATCTCTTTCTCCCTCTCTCTATACATATATATATATATGAGAGAGAGAGAAGCTTCCAGCAGTGTCTTGGAATTACATTCAGGGCAGGCCAATATGGATTTGGTCACTCTTTCGATCAATAGCAAATCTCTATGCTAACATTGTCCACTTTTGGAAATCAACTGTGGAAAGGTTTGGATAAAGTAATGGGATTGCTTTTTGACATTTACTAAACATCTGATCCGCTCAGGCACAAAGGTCTCTTTGCCAAACTATTACCTCCACGTCTTCTGCTTCTCTCCCATAGTCCTAAATGGACCGTTAGGTCATTCATGGCTGGTAGGTGATATTCTTTATAAGCCTCCTCCAATCATCTTGTTCTTGATGTCAGTTGAGAAAGGGAGGAATTTGTCCATTTTAATCAAGGTCGCCCCTAATCCTTGATCCCGGAACGATTCCTTGTAGTGCTTGCTTTGGAATGCCATTAGTCCTCTCCGCATGTCCGAACCATTTCATGTCTTCTTCTGATGACTGTCAGAATATTTTCCCTTTTTCTCCTGTCTATTGAATCAATCAGTTTTCGGACATTTTCATTGGTTTTGTGAGTGGTATAGGGAATTCTCAAGTCTTCTGTAAGTTTTCATTTCAAAAGACAGGCATCTCCTCTCATCTTCCCTCAATAAAGTCCAGGCCTCACAACCACACAAGAGGATAGAATTCACCAAGGTGTCAGTTAGTCTCAGTCTGGTTGTGATTATTCTGTTATCTTCCCACAATGGTTTTAACTTCTGTAGAGCCACGATTGCCTTAGCAATTTGGTATTTAATGTCGGTTTTTGAGCGACCATCTTGATTCAACATGCTTCCTAGATAAGTGAACTTGTTTACATTCTCAATTTGTTTATTGCCAATTTGTATCTTTAAGAATTCAATGTCTGATTTTGAGGTTATCATTGTTTTTGTAGGTTTATGTATAATCCATATTTTTTTAATGTTCCGAAAACGGGGTTGGTTATCTTTTGCAATTCTTCTTCACTTTCTGCCAGATTGATATTGTCTGCAAAACCTAAGTTATTTATTCTTAGTCTGCCAACTACTATTCCAGTGTCATATTCATTTAGAGCTTCATCTATGACATATTCCAGAAAACAATTAAAAAGAAGAGGGGCCAAGATGAATCCCTGTCTTACCCCCCCATTCTGCCTGGAACGGTTCACTGCTGTAATTTTTAATTTCAATTCTCGTATCAGATGAGGAATAAAGAGATTTAATAATCCTAATGATAATGTTGTCAATACTATAATGTTCTAAAATTTTCCATAATGCCTTGTGCCATATTGCGTCAAAAGCTTTTTGAAGGTCTAAACATTTGTGACAAATTATTTTATGTTCTATGTATTTTTCACTTAGTATGTGTATTGTAAAAATATGGTCAATTGTACTTCTGGAAACCTGCTTGTTCATCTGATAGTCTGCTTTCTATTTTCTTTTCGATTCTTGATTTAAAAGGATTTTGCTTGGATGACTAATAAGGCTTATTGTTCTATTGTTGCTACATTTATTTCTGTTTCCCTTTTTAGGAATAGGTACAAGGACAGAAGTCCACCAATCAGAAGGCCAAGTCTCTGTGTTCCATGCATCCTGGAATAGATTTAGCAAGGTGCCTATGATGATGTCACCTCCTTGGCGTATCAGTTCTATTGTAATATTATCAATTCCTGGTGATTTTCCTATATTTGAGGAGCTAACTGCTGCAACGACTTCTTCTTTTAATATCAGGTAATCTCCTTCCTCCGAACCTCCTGGCAAAATTCCGTCCAAAATATCGTTAGTCAGTTGAGGGTCCTTTTGAAAAAACCTGGTTGCATAACATTTCTATCTATGAACTATTTTCTGGTTATCCGTGATAGGAGTTCCATCTTCTATGCTCCAATTAATTGCAGTAAAAGGTTTGGTTAACTTCTTGATAATTTGAAAAGCACTTTTAGGATTATTTTTTTTTATTTAAGTCTTCTATATTTTTGCATTCATCTAGTAACCATAAGTTTCTAGCATGTTTGATTTCTTTTTTAATAATCTTAGTAATATTTTTATACAGTTCTCTATTATCACCGTATTAATATGAGATTTCAAATATCTTCTTTCGTCACATAGGTCCAAAATATTTTTGGTTATCCATGGTTTATTGACTTTCCTTTTGTATCCAAGAATTTCTTCTTCTGGGAATCGTGAATTCTTGATGCTATCCAGAAGAGGCAGTGAGAGAAAACACTTTTTCTTTACTAGTTATTCATAACATAACACATAGTGTGGATCACTTTCTTTTTTCTGAAAAAAAGGCAATCTTTCACTAACCTGAAATTCTACTTGTCAAAGGAAGGAACATCTTTCATCAGAAAAACTATCTAGTGCTCAAGTATCTCAAGCTACAAGATTTCTCAGTAACTGTCATAAACACTGACACCTTATTTACCATATTCCAGCAAGGGACAACCTTGTCAACTTCACACTTGTGTGTGCAAGACAGATTACACTTTGCCTCCCCTCTCCTTTGAAAAATTCCCAGATCTCTATATAACATTATATCTCTTTCTCTTCTTGGACTGACTGACATGTGTCTAGCCTTTCTTGGCAGAAACGCACAACACTTAGCCTACTCTACCTTAAAAAAAAAAGTGTCCTTTTCTGCTTCCAGAAAACTACTTATCTATACAACTTCTACCACTATAAATCCTGAAGCCAGCTCTACCTTATGTTCTCACAACTGGGAATCGTGCACCCTAAAAAGTGAGACTAATATCCAAATGATTTATGATTACTCCCCCCCCTTTATGCTCATTCCAGTCATGTCACTATCACAGATGTTATATTCCGCCTCTTTGTTACATTAATTTATTATTTATTAATTTTTATGAGTGCAGTTTCACTGAAATGGCTACCTCTATTACTCCACTTCTCTTATAAACATAAACAAGTGCTACTCAACATCCATTCATTATCAAACTTCTCATCTTTCATTCTCTCTCTCTACCTGTGTTCTTTAGAAGGCTTTCTCATATTGTTTTTCAAGGTCTATTGGCCTCCAGCTGTTCAAGAGAGTCTCCATAGCTCAGTCAGTAATGATGATATGACAATGCCCTTTGGATGGAGAGACCTGGGCTCAAATCATGTCATCGTCATCATCAAATTCCTGACAAGTACCCTCAAGAGGTGTGCAGATATAACAAATCATGTCTATAATGCAAAAAAATCTTTATGAGGGCCTTTTCTAATGAAGTTTACTTAGTCATACAGATGTAGCTGGGATTTTGCTTTCAGAAATTTGGGTTTTATCATATAATGAAGTAATATGATAACTAGCCAGAGAATACAACTTCATTATATAATGATGAAGCATGAAAAAAAAAAAAAAAAAAAAAAACATGATAGATTATGGAATTTCAGATCTGAGATACACATGAACCGTGCAACTGTTTTTTGTAAATTAATGGACAGGTCTGAGGAGGTTTCCTGGATGGAACATCCTGAAAACAGTTATGCTAATATCTTACAGGACTTGTTTTGATCGTTTTTTCTTCTTCTCCCATAGAGAAAACTTTCTATCTTTTTTTGTTAATGCTGTGTAAATTCAAGTAATGAATTAAAAGAAACTATATATTAAACAGACCATAAATAGGCTTTATTGCTTTCAATAATAAATATATGCATAAATATTTTACACCACTCGAGTATGAATGTTCGTAAGTCTTTACAAAAGATACTATTCATGTTTAGAATCAGTGAACAAGCCCTGCTGAAGAATAATTTCCAGTTCTTCATGTTTGTAACAGTCCAAGATGAAAACCATCTTTCTAGTACCAATTTCTGTTGCCGTATCTCGTACCTTCAACATTTCTTTCCAGCTGAGGAAGGAATACATATAATAATGGATTATATTGATAATAATTTTACTGATATGAATAATTATACTGATAATATTAATGGATTTTTGTAATGATCACAATAATTTGGTTACTCAGTCAGAAAAAAACTCACAATAATGAAAGATGACATATGACAAGATTAAACTAGAACATGGATAGAACTACATAATTTTAATGATTATATATATTAATTTCCCGTATATATATTTATATATTTTATATATTTCTCGTACTTTAGTGAGTACGGGAGTGGCGAACCCGAGGTACCTGATGCTGGACCATACCTTATTTCATGTAATATACATCTGTTATATTATCTATAGGATGGTCCCTACTCTTATTTCTTTCTATCCTTTTCTTATTTCTTGTTCCTTCCCCCAATGCTATTAGAGTAATCGAGGGCTAGGGGTGATTCTTTCAATGTTCCTACTTTTTCCCTAGTTTGGATGAGCAGTAAAGATCCAAAGAAAGACTAGATTTGCAGGACATCTTCTGAGAGGTTCTTTGGGACACCTGACAAGAACTATATTACAAGGGAAAGTTGAGAGGAAGAGAAAACGTGGAAGACCAACTAGAGAGTGGTATAATGACATCGTGGAATGGACTGGTTTAAGAATGATGGAAGTGACAGACAGAGAGAAATGGAGAAGAGCTGCTCATCTGCTGCAACCTGCTTGCTAGAGGATGCTACCGGACGACGATGACATATTAATTTATATTAACAGCAATTAAAATTATTAATAATTATGCTCATTGCATAGGCTACAGTGGAGTGAGGACATATTAGCGCTTTTCTGGTATTTTTACACATGAAAGACAGATAGGACAGAATAATTTATTGACTACTCAAACGTCAAGTATTATGGCAATAAAATAAATTGTTCCACATAGATTACAGATTTTTCTTGAGCATTCAAGGAATCAGCTGAAATGATCAAAAATCCTTAAGTGTAACCAAAATGATGATTTTACATCTAGTCTGATCTTCTCTAATTCTCACATGATATACACACACACACCTGTAATTTGCAGCAAACCAGTAAAACATTTCCATTCTTATTCCGGTTTTTCAAATATTCCATTATGTACGTTACCTGTTATAATCTGTTTAGTTTATTCACTAATTTTTCCTGAGAAACTAGTTGAGTAGTCAAATTATTCTATCCCATTTGTTTCTATCATGTGGAAGAATAATGACAAAACATTTCTAATCTTATGACGAATATATTATTCTTATTATTATGCAACCCTCTCCAGGAAGTCAAGGCCTCTGCAAAGCAGAGTTTAAATAACTATCATATCTTTCTTTTAAAACTGAAGATGTACTGTTGATGTTTCATAACAACTACTGGCAGCCCATTCTACAAGCTCATTTTGCACCACAAGAACATGGATTCTACACACTTCCAAAGCACATTTTAATCTGATGTTTGAAACTGCAGTATGTCTTTTCATGTTGTATGTTCTTTCCATGCATGCAGCAGTTCACTATTTAATGTCACAATGCAACAGTAATCCTCAACACATAGCAACTAAGAAATAAATGAAACAGCGACCAAAACACCTACAGACAAAGCAAAATCATTTTTAATTATTAACATTAATACTAACATAATTTTATAGATACAATAAACAAAACCAATTAGACTTCGTAAAAATAAAAAATATAGTTTTTTTTTTATAGATCTACACACATAAAGCATATATTCGTAGGTCGGTTGGTTATTCATTTATCATTATTTATATAGGTACTCCATGGAGTAAAAGACTCATCACGGGAGACCCACTCTATCCATTAACACAATACCTATCATACAACCACCTCTGGCAATCCATTCCACTCATTCACCACTCTCCAAAAAGTGTGTATGGACTAGGTTCCAAAAAGAACCTAGTCCATGCACACTTACTAACCACACTCAGACAGCTTCCAAGTGTTACTCCTTGTTTTCCCCCTATTCCCCATGTATTGAAATATTTTTTCTGTCTCAATCTTATAGTGTCCCTTTAGTAATTTAAGTTTCTATCATATCCCCCCACTCCGAGCAAGAGTGGCTAACTTGCAGAAAGAGAAAGAGAGAGCGAGAGATGAGCTGAAAGAGCAGGTGGAATGTCTCGGGAATGAGAGAGAATGGAAACAGTCGGAGAGAGAGAATGAGAAGAATGCAAGGGATAGAGTGATGCCAGGACAGCAGGTAAGTAGGGGAACACAGAAAGAAAGGGTTAGAGGAAAGAGTGATGGATGCAGGTGAGTAATCAAGGAACAAAGTGGTAAGAGGTACGATGTATGGAGACTCGATGATCTGTGGTGTGCAAGATAGAATACCAGAGGAGTGTTTGCCTGGAGGAATAATAGACAGTGTGGCCATGGCAATTAAGGGGTTAAAGGGTGGATGAGATGATTGTGATGGTGGGAAAGCATGACTTGAGAGGCAGTGTAAATCAGGTGGCAAGAGATCTGAGATTCATGCTTGAGGGTGTACAAAAGAAAATGAATAGAGGAAAGATAGTATGTGTGTGTTACCAAGGTATGATAATAGCAAGCTGAGCAGAAGAGCAGTAATAATGATTAGCATAATAGCCAGAATGTGTCAGGACGTAGACATCTGGAGAGATTGCTGTTCTCTGAATGAGTAGGTGTGTAAATGCAGGGATAGCAAGGTGGCCTCTTGTGAGAATGGGTGTTTGGGAGAAGGGGGACAACATCAGGTAACACTGAGTCCAGTGGAGTCTGGAGGGGATAATGATAGATATAGAAGGAGTGACATTTTTATGCTTTATACTAATACCAGGAGTATCTGGAATAAAGAAGATGAATTGGTGGTGTTGATAGCATCAGCCCGGCAAAAGATTATTGGGATATCTGAGACACGGTTGACGGAAGATGGAATAGAAGTAGCAGGATACAGCATTTTTCAGCAGGATACGAAGGGAAAACGTGGTGGTGGGGTACTGCTATGATAATTGATGGCTTATGTCTTCTAAGAGTGGAGGCTTTGGAAGGTAGTGACACTAATGGTTTTGAAAGCATATGGTGTGAGGTAAAGTTGAGAAAGACAGGATATTTAGTGGGATGATGCCACAAGCCGGGGAGCACAGAGGATGGGAGAGCAGGAGATTTTTAGGCAAGCGAGCTTGGCAAGTACAAAAAGAATGATTGTTATGGGAGATTTTAACTACATCAGTATAAATTGGGATGTTGCCTAAGACATCTGGTTGTCTTATGCAACATGTAATAGAGGGAACAAGAGGTTCAAGAGTTTTGGATTTGGTCATAGCATCAGAAGAGTTGATAATAGCTGAGATATCTCTCCCCACTTTGGAGAGAGTGACCATGTGGCTTTGACTTGGAAGATGAACAGACATGCAGGAGTATCAAAGAAAAGGGAATGTATATGGAATTATAAAGCAGATGATTATAATAGTTTTAGATATCAACTTGGGACCGTTCCATGGAGAGTAGAATTGGAAGGCTGGGATATCGTTAGTGCTTGGGAAATCGTGAAGGAATATTTGTTAGCTGCAATACTAAGCTGTATATTCCACGAGAGAGGGCACGATGTGGTGTAAAGTAGTTGAAACAATATCAAATAGGAACTGCAGGTGAAAAAGAGGTTATGGAAGAGATATAAGGAAAGAGTTGAGAGCAGATGCATGAAGAACATAAGACTCAGGCCAGGAGAGTGACTAATATGATAAGGAAGGCGAAACTGGATATGAGAAGAGATTAGCACCAAGATCCAAATATAATCCAAGGCAATTTTTTTTAGCTATGTGGCCAGGAGGAGGAAAAATGACATTGGGGGGATAAAAATCGGAATAGAGCGACTGATGCAGAGGACATGGTGGAGTTGTTCAATAAACACTTTATTGCAGTATTTCATCCTTAGGAAGTAAGTTATAATACTAGAGGGATAGGGCAGGTTCAAGGTTTAGAGGAGAGTGCATTCCAAACACTGAGTACCCTGGATATCAGTAAAGCTGGGGGACTGGATGGTATTTCACCACGAGGTTTTGAGAGAATGTGCTAAAGATCTGACAGCTCTGTTGACCTGGCTTTTCAATGAAAGTCTGGCATACCCAAGGAATGGAAGGAAGGTAAGATAGTGCCATTGCATAAGGGTGGTAGCAGATTGGATGCGTCTAAATATAGCCCAAGTTGTGTTTCATCAGTAGTTGTTAAGATCTTGGAGAAATTAGTAAGAGACCATATACAGCAATGGACAGATGATTGTAATGTTATTTGTGAGGGTCAACATTGATTTGTTAAGGGCATACACTGCAATTTTTTTTGGATTTTTCAAAGGCATTTGACAGGGTTCCACACAATAAGTTGATATTTAAGTTGCAGCACATGGGTTTAGATATTGCATTAGTCAACTGGATTCAGGATTGGCTGCCTGATATGTATCAGAGAGTTGTGTATAGTGGGGCAGTATCAAGGAGGGAGAAGGAATAGAAAGTTACAAGTGGGGTCCCACAGGACTCAGTACCGGGATCTGTATTGCTTAACCTTTATATCAATGACATTGTCAATGTATTGCAGGCAGATCAGTTGTTTGCAGATGATGTGAAGCTGGGAAGGGTTATTAGTAATACTGCAGATGTGGCAGTCCTACAAAAGGATTTGAATAAACTAGACAGATGGGTGAATGAATGGGGGACATCGGTTTAAAGCAGCAAAATGTAAAATCTTGAAGTTTGGGATACATCAATGGGAGGCTGCATACTCGATTGGAGGAGCTGTACTGGAGGAAGTAGGGGGAGACAAGAGTCTGGGGATGATTGATAGAAAACTGATATTCAGGTGGTGAAGGTAACTCAAAGGACTGCTGCAATACTGAGAAGGATGCTGATCTGCAGAGATAAAAGAGTTATTGTTCCATTGTATAAGACTCTGATTAGAACACACACTATTGTTTTCAAATTTGGCCCGAGATCTGAAGGGGATAAATTAACTGTGGAAAGGATACAGAGGCAGATAACAAAGATGGTTTCAGGACTGCAATGTTAGTTATGAGGATTGGCTGAGGGAATGTGGACTGCAGTTTTTGGTAGATAGAAGGAGAGGTGATATGATTGAGACTTTTAAACTGTTGAGAGGTAGTTACAGGGTTGACACTGGGGAGTTCTTTCGCTTGGTGGAACAGCGGGAAGCAGCGATGACAAGGGGCCATTCCTGGAAGTTGCAAAAGGAAGCTGCAAGCAAGAGGTCGAAGAGTGGTTTCTTTGCATGGAGGGGGTTGAACCGTGGAATGCATTGCTTAATAGAGTGGTGAGAGCAAGAGCGGTCAATTGAGTGGTATGACAGACATTGTGTTTCCTAGGAAGGACCTCCCATGATTCAGGCCTCCATGGAGGCCTGAATAATAATAATAATAATAATGGCACATCAGTCTCTGTCATCTCAGTAACCGCAAAGTGACCACCTGGATGATATACCCTTACAAAGTGATCACTTAGTAAATGAACTATTTCTTCTGCTTCTGTCACTTTCCTACCATCAACACTGAGTAAAGTTATCTCTCTATCACCATTCTTTCTTTTACTTTTTTTCTATATCGCTAGCCATCCAGTTAATCCCTACTCGATTTATCCTCCTGACCTTGGGCATGTACTGTGATGCTGCCACTCTCAAACAATCCTTGACCACTTCCCATGCACTAATTGACATTCATTCCATGTACTTTCTTATCCCATGGCACTGGAGTTAATTACTCCAAGTTGCCTCTTAAGTTTGTCATAATCACCAGCTTTGTATTTTTGAATGAACCTTTCCTTTACAAATTTCCACATGTTGAGCAACCTTCCAGAACAAGACTGTATGATCACTTGATCACTTTACCCAATACGAGGTAGAGTTACTACTGCAGTTATAGATAGATCTTCTGATGCTATTACCAGATCCAACACTCTGAAACCCATGGTCCCTTCCATCATGTGCTGTTTCAGGTAATGATCCCTTAGTAAGTGTACAAATTCCATTTCCATTTTGCCATGTGTCATTTTCTGCTTCCAATCTATATTACCTCTCCATGATAACTGCATGGCCTGCACTTATTGTGCTAATCTGCTGCAATACCATCCACATTTTTTTTTTTCTGGACCTCCATGTCTATAGCAGCAATATACTTTGTCCTAATGGCCTCTATCTCACACCAGACAGTCTCAAAGGAACCATTTCCTTCAGATCTACAATCTTCCTTAACTTCTGTTTTTGTTTATCGAAGGTTTCTGGGAATCTGCATCCAGCTCTTCATAATCATTCCTGCATTCATACTTATCTATCCCAGGAGTGGCTAGAAACATGCTTGATTGCTCCCCCCCAATATTTCTAGTTTCCCTGGATTCAAACTTCTAAACTCTCAATGAACAACACTTCCTCCAAGCACCTAACTCCAAAACCATTTAAGTGATGTCCATCAGTCATATACAGGTCCTTATGTCTGTCAAATTCACTCTACGCATCTATAAACTGTCAGGGCCATACTCATGCACAGGTGCATGAGGCTCTACCTGAGTTTTCCCCGAAAAATTAGGGCCAATTTAAGGGCCCAAACAATGACCTCTTGTTCTGCATCCTCTAACCAAGTGCTGAAATACACAGGTGTCTAAAAACTAAGGACAAACTACATTTTCAACTATATATATGAAACAAATTTTATGACTACAGCCAAATGTGTGCATAAATTTATTGCCAGCATACTAATAAATTATATTACACAAAAACCTACCTGGGGTATACCAGGTCCCTTGCAGCTGTAAACTGTCCTACTTTGGCCAAAAAGGCAGGACAGCGAATATCAGGATTTCAGAACACAAGGATTACATCTGGTTTCACCAGTACAGCCACTCTGGGCTTGCAGACCATGCTCTGGATACCTGCCGCAGAATACGGTGGAAGAAAGCCAAAATAATACACCGCAGCAAGTTCAAGTACGAAAGACTATTCATAGAATCAGCCTCAGCTCTAAAAAATGTTCCAAACCTCAACAAATTTGGGTGCATGAGACTGCCCCAAATTTGGGAGACTTATATCTTGAGAACATCAGCCCAACGGCCAAGACAACCCAATATAGTCCGCTAGGGGGCACCATTAGAACTTTAGGAACAAGAGTAGTTTCTTATCATCTGCTTTTTGTAGTTCCTGCATGCACATGTCATATTTGTATGTTCCCATGAAGATGGCAATGTGACATTGCCGAAATACAAGAAGTATTCATTAAAGTTTTTTTTAATTAATATTCCAAATTCCTTAAATTATTTAATATCAAATTAAATTGCAATAAGCTTTTGGCAAAAGTTACAAATTTCCTAAGGATGTACTTAAAAAATTAATGTACAGTGCTTAGAGAAAACCATGCAGACACATTTCAGTATGGAATATGTTCACCTCAAACTGCAATGCAGCTCTCACAACATTGTACTATTCTTAGCACCAAATAATTTAGGAGTTCTTGAGGTAAACTGGCCAACTCTTCCTTCAGAACAAGGTTTAGATCTTGTTTGTTTTCTGGAGGGGGAATTTCGAGCAAGAATGGGTCTCCTCATTGCATCCCAAATGTGTCCTATCGGAGTGAGATCTGGGGAGCATGCTGGTCACTTGATTCGATTAATATCCTCAGTCTCCAGAAGTATCTCCACTGCTTATGTACGATGTGGAGTGGCATTGTCATCCATAAAAATTAATTCTTCGCCTACAGCACCATGGAACAATCAAATATGAATTGAAAAACTTTATTGCAATATCATTCACTAATCAGAATCCCTTTTTCCTAGCACTTGTAGCTTGGATGTCCATTAAGTATAATGCCTCCCCACACCATGATCCTAGCACTTCCCTATCTATCCCTTTCAAGAACATTCTAGTGCCATGAAAATGTCAAGACCATTTTCATGCCAGATCAAATGTTGTCTAGAATTGCAGGAAAGACTAAAACAACTCTCACCTGTAAAGAGTACATTAGCCCATTGATGTCTTGTCTAATTTTTATGAATACAACACCACTGAAAACATGCTCTACAATGAGCTGTGGATAAAGCGACACAAACTACAAGCCTTTGAGTGTATAGTCCTACTTGTCACAGACGTTTTGCCACATGTCAAGATACCTGTGCTAGAATGAGTCAACTTGCAAGCTGACCTGCCATGGGGAAGCAATTATGTTTTGTTGTTTATAACCAAAAATCCATCTTCATGCTTTGTATGGAGTGTGGGTGACCTCTTAGCAAATGTCTGGAACACATTCTATTGGTTTGAAATGCTGCCCAGAGTCTGGATAAAATGCTATGTGAGATTCCAAACTCTCTGGCAATGTCAGTAATTCTAAAGCCTTCGTCAAGCTTTCCAATAAGTCTTTCCCTTGTGAAATCATCTAGATGATGTTGTTGCACTTGGATGTCTTTACATGACATCTAAGTCTGCAACTTTATTCCCGCATGAAAAGAGCTTCCTTCAAACATAATTCACTTAGCGCAGCCTTTTGCCTTTTATCCAGTTGAGTACTACCATTTGACTTCTACATGTGCAATTCTAAAATTTGAATGTGTACCTGCTTTTCTCAAAATTATCAGTTGTACAAATTTTCAGAAGCTGATCGGTCTGAATTTGCAGTTGTAATCTTCAGAAATGGTGTTCATCCTTAGGTTTTGGACACCAGTTTAGTTCCTTTGCATCAGTCCTATGAAACCCTTTAAATAACTTATATGTTTCTATCATATCCTCTTTCTTTTTTTTTCCCCCCCTTTATCAAGTAACTTTTGCAACCCACAAACCCTCAATCTGAACAGAGCCCATATCCCTTCTTTATAAATTATCATTTTTGATGTATGGATTTTAACAGATTTTTTACAAAACTACAACACTTTTTTTGAATGTTAGTCAAGTGAGTTTTAATTTATCATCCTACATGTTTCACCGATGTTTGCTATCAGCATCTTCAGGGAATACAATTGGTAAGCTATATGAAAGTAACAGACTAGGTTTTAACTGACAGTTCTAATTCACACAAAATTAGTATTGTGCGAGACAGTGCACGTGTCTCGGGAACATGATTTATTTGTTACGAGAGACATAATGTAATTGGCATGAAAGTTCATTTCTTTGATGTTTAGTGATCTAATTAAAGCTTTCCAAATTTCCTTATTTAGTTTCCTGTTGAACGGGCGACTGTAGCAGCCTCCTTGAAGGTTCTGGAATGGCACTTCTCTTCTATATATATGGCATATGACTCTTATCCCACTCAATGAGATGGTTGGTAGAGGCAAAGTGGCAAGAAAGGCCTGAAATATTTTGTCTGTTGTTTCTGACATATCCTATGTGCTCCTTCTGTCTCGTTTCGAAGCTTCTAGAGGTCTGACCAACGTAACTAACACCACAGGAGAAAGGTATATTACATATTATTCATGGAAGACCTAGAGGATAAAATGTTATCTCAAATTACCTCAAAACCAAAAACTTGGTACAGATATGTTGATGACATCTTTATCATTTGGAATCATACGAAAGAAAAACTAATGGATTATCTCAACCAAATCAATAGTTTCCACCATACCATCAAATTCACATTAGAAATTGAAAAAGATGAAAAACTTCCATTCCTAGACATCCTAATAAAGAAAAAAACCAATAACAGTATCAACCTGTCTGTGTATAGAAAACCTACGAATACTGGACGTTACCTCCATTTCAACTCGTCACATCATATATCACAGAAACTTAGCATTATCCATATGCTTAAGAAAAGAGCTATACATTACACAACAGACCAAGATGACTTACAAAAAGAATTAACTACAATATCCAGAGAGCTATCCTTAAATGGTTATCCAAAAAGACTCTGCAACAAGATTCTCTTTTCGGATATACCACAAAGACAACGTGATGACACCCAATACATCAGTACTATAACTATTCCATTTGTCAGCAGCATTTCCAAAAAATTGGCTATCCTTCTAAAAACAAAAAATATTAGAGTAGCATTCAAGCTGGTCAATACTATTCAGAAATTTTTAAGATTACCGAAAGACCCTCATCCATTCTACAAGTACTCTGGAGTATATAATATACCTTGCTCCTGTGGTGTTAGTTACATTGGTCAGACCTCTAGAATCTTCATAACAAGACAGAAGGAGCACAGAGGATATGTCAGAAACAACAGACAAAATATTTCAGGCCTTTCTTGTCACTTTGCCTCTACCATCTCATTGAGTGGTATAAGTTATATGCCCTATATAGAAGAGAACTACCATTCCAGAACCTTCAAGGAGACTGCTACGGTCACCAGTTCAACAGGAAACCTAAATAAGAATCAAGGTCTAATCCTACCGGAAATTTGGAAAGCTTTAATTAGATCACTAAACATCAAAGAAATGAACTTTCACGACAATTACATTATGTCTCGTAACAAATAAATCATGTTCTCGAGACACACGCATTGTCTCGCACAGTACTAATTTTGTATGAATTAGAACTGTCAGTTAAAACCTACTCTGTGGCCTTCATATAGCTTACCAATTGTATTCCCTGAATATGCCAATAGCAAAAATCGGTGAAACATGTAGGACGATAAATTAAAACTCACTTGACTAACATTCAAAAAAAGTGTTATAGTTATTATACAAGTAGTCAAGAAAGAAAATCACATAACATGCCAGTGTTCATAGAATTAAAAAAAGAATTAGAAGCATTCATGAACATGCTAATAATGTAGTACTAATACTTTTTTTACACTACTTGAGGTTACATATATCAGGAAATCACTATAATCAAATTATTTTTATCCAGCTATATAGAGATCAAAATTAAATGTGGCTGGACTGGTAGTTTTTGCTTCAATGTCTAACCTATTTACTTTTTTGTTGCACCGCACATATAGAACATCTGTGATGATATTGATGTCAGTGAATTACATATCTTACCATCTGTAATTGTCATAATCAGTTATGCTTCATTTTAATATGCAATTTGTTGCCAGTTCTGGTGGCCAAGAGATAGGATCTTGAGTTTGCAACTAATGAACCATGGGTTTCAAATTCCATTATTTAATAAATCATTATTATTATTATGGGCAACTGCAGGGAGTCTTTAGACTCATCGAGGAAGGCCCTAAACATCATGTCCACACAACTATTCGACATTCTCACAGTATCTATCATACCTTGCCTTGAACTCAATCACTGTCACCTGCAACAGACTCCGGCAGCTTATTCCTCTCATTTACCACTCTAAAAGTAAAGAACCCAGCTCTAACACCCTTGCTAACTTGTCTGATGTTGGTGGTTGGTTTGAAGACCACTCTGATATTGTGTGCTCTTAGTATTCTTGCTATTTGATAAGAAATTGACTTGATGAAAGGTATCACTACAGTAGAAACGTGCTGACGGTGGGATTCTTCTTGTCTGGGGTTGTCATTGTATAGATATTTTTTGATGATGTTTTGAGGATATCCATTTTGTGATAATGTGTTGGCTATTAGCGAGAGTTCATTCTGTGTATCCTCCTCTTCTGATATAAACTTTTTGGCTCTATGTTTCAACATGTGGATAATACTCAGTTTGTGTGACTTGTGATGGTTTGAAGTATAGTGAAGATATCTTCCAGTATATCTGTGGGCTTTCTGTAAATGGATAATTTGACACTGTTAGGTTGTTTTTTTATCAAAATATCTAAAAAATGCAGTTGGTTGTTGTTTTCTACTTCCAGAGTGAATTTTATCTTGCTATGTATTGAGTTGATTTTATCCACAAACGATTTAAGGTTGTCTAAGCTGTCTTGCCATATGATGAATATATCATCCACATAACTCCACCATGTAGATGGTCTCGGAGAGATTGCAGAGAGAATTTCTTTTTCAAGTTTTTCCATGAAAAGGTCTGCACAAGATGGTGATAGTGGGCTTCCCATTGCTAGGCCTTCTAATTGTTGGTATATGGTGTTGTTAACCTTGAAGAAATTAGATTGAAGGCAGTGTCTAAACATTTGTGTGATGTCTAGAGGAAAGATGTCTTGGATGATGTTTATTACCTCTTCTACTGGAACACTGGTGAAAAGGGATACAACATCTAGGCTGGCTAGCATGTCAGTTGGTGCAATCTTAATGGCTTGGAGTTTATTTACAAAATGTTGACTATTCTTGATATAGGATTCTGTTGATCTTATTTTATTATTTAATAAGTTTGCAAGATGTTTTGCCAAAAGGTAGGTTGGTGATGATCTTCCATCAACTATTGGACGGAGAGGTATATCCTGTTGTATTTTAGGTGTTCCATATAGTCTTGGGGTGATAGGATGTGAGGATTTTAGCTCTTCACTTCTTCTGGCCAATTGTTACAATTTCTGATTAGTTGGTTTGTTTCATTATGATTTTTAATTGTGGGGTCTCTGTCTAGGATTTTATAAGTTGAGGTGTCTGATAGTAATACGTTTAACTTATCATAATAATCTTTAGAGTTGAGGATAACTGTAGAATTTCCTTTATCAGCTTTTGTAATAATGATATCTTTATTTTTCTTCAAGTTGAGAATTGCTTTTCTTTCATAAGGAGATGTGTTGAGAACAGGTTGTTTTGCTTTGGCTAGGATTATTGTACTTTTAAATCTAATAGTGTCAGCAACGTTTTTTGGTAGTGGATATACACTACGCACTTCATTAGCCGACAAGCGCTAATGAAGTGCGTAGATAAATTTTTTTAGCTGATATAGAGTTGATATGACCTCTGCTTATAAGGAACTTAGGAATTATGGAGAATTCCCTGCAATGTTTAAGGAACGTTAAGTGGTTCAAAAGTTTGGCTTTTCTGCATTTTTCTCTTTCCATACACCGAACTTTGTGTTTCATTAAACTATTTAAAGTATACATTTTTGGTCGTTTTTATAATAGAAATACAATTTTATTAATACAGACTAGTATTTTACAATAAACATTTATTATTTATTGTAAAATAGATATTTTAGATATTTTTTAAAATAAGATCAACAGAATCCTATATCAAGAATAGTCAACATTTTGTAAATAAACTCCAAGCCATTAAGATTGCACCAACTGACATGCTAGCCAGCCTAGATGTTGTATCCCTTTTCACCAGTGTTCCAGTAGAAGAGGTAATAAACATCATCCAAGACATCTTTCCTCTAGACATCACACAAATGTTTAGACACTGCCTTCAATCTAATTTCTTCAAGGTTAACAACACCATATACCAACAATTAGAAGGCCTAGCAATGGGAAGCCCACTATGTCCTTGGTAAATGTGGCGGTCGAGTTTAGCTAGTCTAGAAAACGTGTTTTTAAAGTTAAATATAGTGTGGCTTTTTGTCACAAATTGTGCTGCAATTGTACATCGGTTAGAAACAAGTGTCCTTCAGTGGTATTATTGTTTAGAACTGTGTTGTATATATTGTGTTTTCACTGCCGTTTGTTTCACTATATCAACGTGTAAAGATGGCGTCCAACAAGAAACGTACGTCAGCGGCGCGCAGGACTTCTACTACTACACGAAGGGCTGGCTCAGCGTTAAATTTTTCGCAATGGATGCGTTGCGGAAACTGCTACATGTATGCACCGAAAAATGTGAAGGATCTGTGGTCGGTCTGGCAAAATGAAAAGAAAGAAAATGTCGACGTATGTGAGAAGTGTCGGGATAGGCTGGAGCGTTTAGGAATGGAAGCTGACATCGGGACCGTAGCAGAAGAACTTCGGCGGGAGTTTATGAAAATGAAAAATGACCTTCATCTTCTTCATGAGGAAGTGGAAGTGATCGGTAAGGAGATACTGGAAGTTAAAGCTGAGTTTAATGTGTTAAACAGAGAAATTAGGACTATAGAGATTACTTTAGCTGAAGTAACTAGAACAGGATTACATATGGGTGAGTCTTTGGTGAATGATTCAGTAATAAATAGTATGGGAGTGATTGGGAGTCAACATAATAAAACCACAAGTGGCCTAGAAGAAATGAGATGTAGTGAGAGTGGGGGGGTAAGTAATAGAGAGTTGAGTAATGAAGCTGGGAGAGTCATGCTGAATAGTGTAGAGAATGAGTCCATGAGTGTGGACTTGAATGAAGTTAAGAGTAGTAAAATATATGGTGATTCTATGATTAAGGGTATGGAGAGTGGTATGCATGAGGAGTGCTTGGCTGATGGGACAATAGAAAGAGTGGCTTTAGCAATAAAGAGAGGGCATGAAACAGACAAGATGATAGTTATGGTGGGTACGAATGACCTGAGAGGTAGTATAAATCGGGTAGGAAAATTTTTAAGAACATTATTAGATATTGTGAAGAGGAAAAGTGTCAATGGGAGAATAGTGTGTGTGCTGCCTCGTTTTGACAATTACGAGTTAAGTAGACGAGCAATGATAATGAATGATATGATTGCAAGAATGTGCAGAAAAAGAGGTCTGGAGTTTGTTGATGTTTGGAGTGTGTTTGAAGGAAAAAGGCAGTTGTATGCTAGAGATGGACTGCATCTTAACATGGAAGGACATAAGCGATTGAAGAAGTTATTGTTTTCTGAACAGGTTGAAGTTATTGGGCAGGGAAACTAATATTGAAAAGGTTGAGTGTAAGAGAGAGAAACTTTAGCACTGATTGTGTATTTATTGATCCTTATAGGCAGAATAAATTGCAGAAGAGAGGGGATAAAAATCGGCATAGGACTACGGTAGTTAGTGACTTATATATCAGTTCTAAAGCCGGTACAAGATCTAGAGGGAATCTGCAATTTTTGTATACCAATGCTAGAAGCATTCGAAATAAGAGAGAAGAATTTTTGGCATTAGTCAGTGAAATCTCACCAAAAGTTGTAGGCATTAGTGAAACTTGGCTGTCAGCAGAAGATGTGGTCACTGGAATTGAATGTGATGGGTACAGTATTTTCAGGGAGGATAGAGAAGATAGAACAGGAGGAGGAGTACTGTTGATGATAGCTGATGTGTTGCAGCCAAAGAAAGTAGTATATCATGATGATAGATATGTGAATGAGAGTTCATTTGAGGCAGTCTGGTGCGAAATAGTGACCAACGCAACCAAATATACAGTTGGATGCTGCTATAGGCCAGGGAGTACGGGGGGAGATATTGAATTCATGCATCAGCAACGTAGTGCAATGAGTGAAGGCTTAGTGATTATTATGGGGGATTTTAATTATGGTGATATCAATTGGAAGGAGGAAATATCACGTAGCAAAAAGGAAATGGAGTTCATACATCTTCTACGAGATAATTACTTGAAACAGCACGTAACTGAAGGGACACGTGGTGTGAGAGTGTTGGACCTGGTTATTGGTTCAGAGGTTATATGCATAAGTAAGGTATCCTCGTTACCTCCAGTTGGTGAAAGCGATCATGTGGTATTGACTTGGGAGGTTGCAAAATCTGTGGATTTTTCTATTAAGAAGGGATATGTACGGAACTACAGGTTAGGCAATTATAATAAGCTTCGGAGTGAGCTTGCAGCCATCCCATGGCAGAACATATTGCAAGGGCAAGATGTTAGCAGTGCTTGGGATAAAATCAGCGGGTATCTGAGGAAAGCAATATCAGATTGTGTCCCCATGGTCAGGAGGTCAAACAAGGCAGGCATTAGATGGATGAGCAGTAGTATCAAGCTTGAACTGCAAAAAAAGAAAATGTTATGGAGAATTTACAAGGAGAAGGGCGATCAGGACACCCATGAGCAGTACAAGGCTCAAGCTAGGAAGGTTACCAGCATAGTAAGAAAAGCTAAATCAGATTATGAGAAGACCTTAGCCAAAGAGATCAAGGGTAATCCCAAAGAGTTCTTCCGCTATGTGGCAAGTAAGAGGAAGAATGACTTTGGAAGGATAACCTTAGTGGGTGCTGATGGTATTGAGGTGACAAAATCAGATGTAATAGTCGAGTTACTGAGTGATCACTTCTCAAAAGTCTATCACCCAAGTGAGGATATCTCTATACCTACAGCAATACCTAATGTGAGAATTGAAGCTAAAGAATCAGAGGTATTAAATATATTGCAAAACTTAAATGCAAACACTGCGGTAGGCTTAGATGGAATATCAGCTCGGGTGTTGCGTGAATGTGCAAATGAATTGTCAACCCCTCTTACCTGGATATTTAATTTAAGTTTGAACTCTGGTATGGTCCCTAGGGAGTGGAAGTTAGGCAAAGTGGTTCCTTTGCATAAGGGTGGCTCTAAAACTGCGGTATTGAATTACAGGCCAATCACCATCTCAGGAGTAGTGGTAAAAGTATTGGAAAAGTTGGTTAAAGACAAAATTCAAGAATGGGTGGATCAGGATATGATACTCTATAGAGGCCAACATGGTTTTGTTAAAGGTAGATCCTGCCTTAGCAATCTATTAACTATTCATAATAGAATAACATCAGAGTTGGACAAAGGAACTGGCTACACAGTGGTACTTCTGGATTTTGCTAAGGCTTTTGACAGGATACCCCATAGAACACTGTTACGCAAATTGGAGCAGATGGGAATGGATATTAAATTGGTGATATGGATAGGAGAATGGCTCAGGGAGAGATACCATAAGGTGGTGTATGGAGGAGCCGAGTCCAGAATGAGGCAGGTGACCAGTGGTGTGCCTCAGGGCTCTGTGCTTGGGCCAATGTTGTTTAATTTGTATATAAATGATATAGGAAACGGCTTAATGGGAGATATTCAGTTGTTTGCTGATGATGCAAAGTTGTGTAGTGCAATAAAAAATCAAGCTGATGTTGAAAGTTTGCAGGAGGATTTAAATAAGCTGGTAAAATGGGCAAAAGAAAATGGATGTCAGTTCAATGTGGAAAAGTGTAAAGTCATGCATTTTGGGATTAAAAGATTACCAGCTGTGTACTATATCGATGGCAAGGTACTCCAAGAGATTGATGAGGCTAGGGACTTAGGGGTATTGGTAGATAGGGAGATGAAGTTCAGAGGACACATTGCTAAGGTGTCCAAGATTGCACATAGGATTACTTGGTTGTTGAGGAACACACTGACATCCAGAGATAAAGAGGTTATTATTCCCTTTTATAAAGCATTGATACTTCCACATTTGGATTACTGTGCTCAGGTCTGGTCACCTGGATTCCTTGGAGATGAGGAGGCTGTGGAGAGGGTTCAGAGAAGAGTGACCAAGTTGGTGAGTGATATAAAAAATGCTCCCTACATTGATAGATTGAGAGCTTGTGGATTGCAGAGATTGGTTGATAGGCGAAGAAGAGGGGATATGATAGAAACATTCAAATTACTAAAAGGTTTTTATAGGATTGATGCAGGGGAAATGTTTCAGCTGTGTGATAGTGATGGAAGAACAAGAGGTCATCTCTGGAAATTAAAGAAGAGTGTGGTTAGCAAAGGTGTCAGAGCAAGGTTTTTTGCCTGGAGGGTGGTGAATGAGTGGAATTCATTGCCTGACTTAGTTGTGAGCTCTTCGTCTGTAAATGAATTCAAGAAGAGATACGACAGATATTGTTTTGCTAATTTGGGTCTCCCGCGATGAGTCTACTGACTCCATGGAGATACCCGTAATAATAATAATAATCACCATCTTGTGCAGACCTTTTCATGGAAAAACTTGAAAAAGAAATTCTCTCTGCAATCTCTCCGAGACCATCTACATGGTGGAGATATGTGGATGATATATTCATCATATGGCAAGACAGCTTAGACAACCTTAAATCGTTTGTGGATAAAATCAACTCAATACATAGCAAGATAAAATTCACTCTGGAAGAGAAAACAACAACCAACTGCATTTTTTAGATATTTTGATAAAAAAACAACCTAACAGTGTCAAATTATCCATTTACAGAAAGCCCACAGATATACTGGAAGATATCTTCACTATACTTCAAACCATCACAAGTCACACAAACTGAGTATTATCCACATGTTGAAACATAGAGCCAAAAAGTTTATATCAGAAGAGGAGGATACACAGAATGAACTCTCGCTAATAGCCAACACATTATCACAAAATGGATATCCTCAAAACATCATCAAAAAATATCTATACAATGACAACCCCAGACAAGAAGAATCCCACCGTCAGCACGTTTCTACTGTAGTGATACCTTTCATCAAGTCAATTTCTTATCAAATAGCAAGAATACTAAGAGCACACAACATCAGAGTGGTCTTCAAACCCTTGCTAACTCTTGTCCAGCTTCCATCATCTATCACTATGCAAAAGTGTATAGTGGTAGATGATTTATTACCTGATGTCACTACCCTTAAACAAGTAATCCACAAAGTACTACGTTTGGTTTCTAGGTACACTGTTTCTGGATCACTCAATACTTAAGTGATAGGGTCCAATCTTTATCGAATGTGATTATCATTCACTCACAAACACATGTTGACACAAACATTACATTTTCATTTATTTTTTATACTCTATCATATTTTGTGTTTACTCCAGAGATTCTTTCATAAATTGGAAATTGACTGGAGTATCCAAGAGAGCTACTTCTTCATCTTGATTTCTAAAAGCACATAACTGAAGAGGAGTGACAGATCATGCAAATATCATTATTATCTATAGTGATGTTTAAGTGATCTATTCTTCACTACTATGGTGGTGGTGGTAGTGAAGAACTGTTTCTGGAGTTTGGCTGCTATTGCCAAAATTCCAGTTATAAACTGACTTTGACTTTCTCTTTCTACTGATATAATACCATTTTGTTGACACATCTGTGATTATGATAGATTATTTTAGAGGGCAACAGTATTCCTTTACTTTTAATATTTCTTTGGATGATGGAGTAATGTTTGCATAACTTTCTTTAGCTCTATGAAATACTGCAAACTACGGAGCCTATCATTTGACCACCAGAGCTGGAAGGAACTGCATAATAAAAAACTTAATAAATTCTAGTTTACTTTAATTGTGTGAAACTGTTATTTAAAAAATAGTATTGTCTACCACACATTGTCCTGAGATTCAAATGTGTCAATGTGATATTACACAGTTTTACTTCAGTTGACACATCTGATAGATTATTTTAGAAGGCAGCAGCATGCCTTTGCTTTTAACATTTCCTTGTAAGATAGAGTGATGTTTGCATATGTTTCTTTAGCTTGAATTCTAACTGCCAAATATTGGTGAGAATAAAGTTACCAAACATGTATAAAAGCGTAAAGCTTCATTTGATTTTATAATTGACATTCTTATTAAATGGACCACTTGTTGGGATCCGGACCCATCTTGAGAAGAAAACTTTAATGACAATCATATTTCTCCTTAAAGTTGTTCACTGATATAAAGGCCTCTGGCAAACTATTCCATTAATTTACCTTTCTTCAAGCAAAATGGCTTGTTCTTACACCCTTACCACATTCTTACACAACTTCCAGTAGCTCTCTTCTGTCCAGCCATATACTGGAAAACTTCTTTAGCACCAACTCTATAAAATTCCTTCAGTAACTTATTTTTCTATTACATCTCCACTCCATATCATCTTATCTGCCAATCAGCTAAATTTTTCAACCTACAAACCTTCAGTCTATTTTCATAGGGGACATTCCACAAACCAGTCAACATTTTGGTCATTATATGCCTCTGAATTCACTATACTACTTCTATATCCCAAGAAACAACCAGCAATTGCATACAATTTTCTCAATGTGATCATATCAAAGCTATATAAAGGATGAATACCCTTTGCAATATGTCCTCTGAACCTTAACTCTGTCCACTATCTCTAAATTCCTGGCTAGTATCATTCATCAATTTCTTGCAGTAGAATTCCATTTGTGCAACACAGCTTGTAGTTTTTTCGCCCAGAAGTACATAACTTTATGCTCTGATGCAATGAATTGACAGCCATTATCCTTTCTCCAACTACCAGCCTATTTGGATCGTCCTGCAGAATTTCAATATCATCCTTATTAACAATTGGTCTTCTCATTTTCCCAATATCATCAGCAAACAACTGGACTCATCACATTATTCTCAATATTACTGAAGAACAAATTGAGCAGCAGCACAAGTATAGAGAGCCTGTGGAAAACCATTGGTTACTTACTTTCTCACTGATTCAACTCCTTGCTACACTATTCAATGATGATAGCTATCCTCTTATCTGTCACCAGCTTCATATCATCCTCCATTTACCCCCACTTACATAATGAGGTTCCATGCAGAATCCTGTTGAATGCCTTTCCCAAGTGTAGCAATATTGTGATATAACCATTTCCCTTATCTAACTCAGCTGTCACTTTATTACAGGTGAGTAAATTACTAACATACAAGACCTTCCTTTTCAGAAAGCTACACTATCCTCCTCATACACACCATGTTCCTATCCACCTATTCCTGAATTCTGCCCTTAACCCTGTTTTCAAATACACCTTATGTCACTCCTGATATATTAATTCTTCTAGAATTTGCTACCTCTGTCTTGGTGCCTCATTATGTAATAGGATTATTTTGTCCTCTTTAGACTTGTAAGACACTGGTATAATACCAGTGCTGAGAAATGATATGGTTAGAGGCCCAGCCATTTCTCTTGCACCTTCCCATAACACAGATGCTGACATCTCATCCCACCTCAGGGTTGCATTCATAATGAGAATTCTTAATATCCTAAACATCGCCAGTTCATTTATTTCTTTTCTTGTCATGATTTTGATCACTACATTACGTTCACCCAGATGATCACTCAGTAAGTCAACTATTTCTTTTGCTTCTATCATTACATCGCAAAGTTAATGAAAGTTATCCTTCCATAATCATTCTTTCTTTTTGTTGCTATGAAGTGAAAGAATTCTGGAATTTGATTTGTCGTGCTCAACTAACTTTGTTTGATATTCTAATTCTGCTTACTTCATCATGCTAGTCAACTTCTTGTCTGTGCTCTGTATTGTTCACAAGTCTGCTGATAACCCTCCCCCACTCCTTATACATCCTTCACACAGGATTTTCTATTTTTTTGCAGCTACTGTTTAATGATGTTACTCATCCATTTAAATACCACCTGATTTATCATTCTAAATCTAGTTACGTAGTCTGATACTTATTTTCTTAAATATCCCTCGACCAGTTCCATGCATTACTAACATCTTTCCCTTGCAATTTCTTAAGCTGTGGTGAAGAGCTGTCTCCTGGGTTTGTTAATCACCAGCTTTGTAATCTCACATACCCTTCTTAATCGAAAATTCCACATGCTTAGCCATCTCCCAGGTCAAGATTGCACAATTATTCTCCTTGACTGGATGCCAAGTGATCACTTTCATTACGAACAAATTCTCTAATGCTAATCAGATCCAATTCTCTCAAACCCTGTAGACAAGATTCTTCTAAATAACAACTGCAAGATGTCATATTTATCAGGCAATGATGATAAGGAAAAGAAAGCATAACTATAGTCTTCGATGCCAAGTATGAAGATAATCCTGAATGGCAAACATCATGGGGGAATTGGACGATGAGACTTATTTGCGCATATGATCCACCAACAGAAGATTCTCCTAAGGAAGAAGTGGAGGAATTTTTTTGAATCATTAGAGCAGGCAGCTGACATAAAGAAAAAGCTGGTTCTTGTTGGAGATCTAAACAGCAGAATAGGAAATGCATACCAGATACGGATATGTGTTGAGAAAATTTGAAGAAAAGCGCAAAGCTAATAATAATGGTAAGTACCTGCTGGATTTCAGTTCTGGACAGGTTTTAGTCATCATTAACATCATGTTTCAATATAAATATGTGCACAAATTTGCATGAAGAAAAGATATAGAGAATAAGAAAAGTCACATTGACTATTATGGATATGATATCTTCATGCTAGTTCAAGACATGAGTGTATACAGTTGATTTGAAATACGAAGCAAACACTGTTAAGTTTTGAACAGAATAACTTGAATATCTTACTGAAAAGAAACACATGTAAGAAAGTTTTAAAATGAATGACTGATTGATTCAGCTAGAGAGGTGTGTGATAAAGTTATCTGCAAGAATAGACAAAACCAAAACTATATGGTGGATTCAAGAAGTTAAAGAAGTAGTCATGTAAAAGAAGAAAGTGCATCAAAAGTTCCTAGTGAAGTCAGCATGTGATCTGAGAGATTAGTGAGAAAAATGTAAAAAAGAAAGTAGTGTGTAAAAGTCTAGCTGACAGCTTAGGTGTTGATTATTATTCATAGCATACTATAACAGTATTACAACACCGAACAAAATTAAATTATAAAAGGATGTTTATTAACTGGTTAATATGTCACTGGATTTAAGAGCAAAACATATTACACTTTACATGTGACAATGAGTAAGTGAAACAATTTGAATTGTGATGGACAAAGATCTAAAGTCCTAATTTGGCATTCTCTAATGTTCTATAAAAGAAGTGTTACAGTTGAGTAGCAGTTGATCTTAAGATGACAGTCTCCCAAATCTTTGGCAGATTAATGCAGCTAAAAATCTCTGCAGCCAGAGATTACTACTGTAAGCAATGACTTAAACAGATCATTCATCTCCCTACCTAAATTCCTGACAATCCTCTTCACTCATCCAACACTCTAGATCATTTCTTAACCAGTTCTTCTTCCAGGTCCTCTGTTCAAGTGACTGCCTCTCCTGGTAATATAGCCACAATCTTATCGGAGTTTCATATCTGGTGGAACGTCCCTCCAGCCATTCATTGACCACACATGCTCTGGCATCATGTCAGACTGCTATTTTCATTATTCAGACACCTGTTGTGATCCTGTCACAGAAATAATCTATATTGGAATGGAAACTTTCATTCCTGACTCAATTCAAATTCCCCAATCCACATCTAAACCACGGAGCTCCAAAAAAAAGTGTGACAGTGATGTCCAAGAAAAGCAAACAGCCTTTCGCAAGTGACTTAAGACCAAAACATAAGCTTCATTCACAGTCTACACAGTTGCCCACAAATTTGTAAAACAACTATTAAAAGGGCAAAGTCTAAATTCAACAAGGATAAATGTACACATCTCGCTGCTTGTGCAACCGTTAGTCGTGCCTTCTGGTCTCTTGCCAAAGCTGGTGGGTGCAACTTTTGTCCATCTGTGCTTCCTCCTTACCCTAATGGTAGTATTGTAACATCACCTGCAGACAAGGCTGATGTCTTGGCTTCATTCTTCTCTTCTAACTCCTGTATAGATGACCATGGCAAATTACCTCTTTCCTTAACTAGAACATTACATCTCATGCCTCCTGTGACCTTCCATCAGAAAGATATCAGAAGAATCTTGAATAACTAGGATACCACAAAGGCAGCCAGTCCTGATGGAATTCCACCTATGTGCTCAGGAGATGTGCTTCTGAACTAACATCTATTTTCTAGCATATATTCTAAACTGTACTCAGCTAGCATCCACCCTTCAGCATTGAAGGAAGCTTATATACAACCAGTTTCCAAAAAAGGAGATAAATGTTTACCATCAGCTATCAACCTATTGCTCTTACATCAGTTTTGTCTAAAGTAATGGAGGTTAAGAGTCAGCATCTTCAACACCTTGAGAACTACTATCTAATTAGCGACCACCACTATGGATTTCACCATTCTAGATTCATAGGAGATCTCCTGGCCTACTCGTCACTAACATTTGGACTCATTCCATGGAAAGGTTTGGAGAAACTTGTGCCACTGCTCTTGATATCTCCAAGGCTTTTGATAGGATTTGACATTCAGGGCTTCTCAACAAGTTACCATCATTTGGACTGCCTTTGTCCTTGTGTAAATGAATCACCAGTTTTCTCTCAGATCAATCCCTACATGTAATGGTGGATGGTGTTCTCTCCTCAGACTTTCCTGTCAATGCCAGTGTCCCTGAGAGCTCTTTTATTTCACCCACCCTCTTCCCAATTTATATAAACTACTTGCTCTCATTAACTGTAAGCTCTATTCATGGTTTTGTTGATGGTAGCACACTTCACTTGTCCTACTCATATGACAATCTTTGCAGTGCTCAAGCATCTCATGCTTCAAGATAATCAATAAGTGCCCTGAACATTGATCTTTACAGTATATCCTTGATTGGGATCAAAGCAATCTGATCAACTTCAATGCTTCCAAAATAGAGTTTTGCTTGCTTTTCCACAAAAAAGACCATTGATCTTTTCTACTTAGTTTGTTAATCTCAACAGCTGAGACCAAATCTCTCTTCTCAGACCAACTCCTACTACAAACCTTTCCTGGCATAATCATATCACTTCTATAGCATCAACAGCTTTCAAAAAAACTTGGCACCCTTTTCCAGTCAAGACGGTACTTCTCTGCCAAATATTTACTTACTCTGTATAAATCTCAAACAGACCAACATTGGATTACTGCTCGTATGTAGGCCACCCTTCTCAAAATTCTTGATACTGTTCAGAAAAGGGCAGTCGGTTGATAAATAACACTTCTCTTCAAATTATCCCATAGAAGATCAATTTTTGCACCATGTCTTCTCTTCTACAGATATTTCTATGGCTATTATTAAGCAGAACTAACATCCATTATATGTTATATTTCTGCCAGAATTACAGGAACTCATACTACAGCTGCTCAGTATCTTTATGCAAAATTGCATATTCATCAAACCTATTACTCCCATTCATCTTTCATTCCTTCCGCCTCAATTCTGTGGAACAATCTCCCTCCCTCTCTCTCTCTCTAATAAAGCATTTCTAAAGTTTAGTTCAAGAAGTATATCAACAGATTACTGTATTCCTGACCCCATGCTCACGTGACATCTGTTTGCTATAGACTCTTCTGCCTTTTGTGTGTGGGATAAAAATAAAAATAAAATAAAATGAAATTTGTTAAAGTTAAGATAATGCTTCATAACCATTGCTGACTCTAAAAATAGTCTTTCAGGCCTGTAACAACTTCTATATAGCATGTTGGTTTTCTTCCATCTAATTCTACGCAAAGAGGTATCCTAGCGTGCTGTAATAATACTAGCTTATGTTCTTCCAGGTAGATGTTAACAGATCTTCCTGTCTGTCCAAAGCAGGCTAAGTCAGAGTTACAGGGAACTTGTATACTCCAGGATATGCTAAAGGGTGGAGTTTGTCCTTAGGAGAGCAGATCAAATTTGGGAGACTATCATTTTAAGATCAACTCCTACTCAACTGTAATGCTTCTTTTATACAACATCAGAGGGTACCAAATTAGGACTTGAAGTCTTTTGTCCATTACAAAACTGAACTGTTTCACTTACTTAGTGATGTGTGTAAACTGTAATATGTTTTGCTCTGAAGATGCTGGTTTGAAATCCAGCAAAGTATTAGCAGCTAATAAACACCCATTTATAATTTAGTTTTGTTTGATTGTAATAAAGTTAAAATTAAAACAAGTTATGAATAACGTTCAACACCTAAGCTTGTCAATTAGATCAATGATCCTCCATGGGGTTGATATTGCACACAAAGCATGATTGGGTGGTTATAAATTTATCATTACAGGTGCTTACAGAAGAAGCTAACACTCTCAATCAAGGTCACAACTTCGCAATTGCATCTAAACAAGTTTGAAAACTAGAAATTAAGAGGAACATAAAAAAGGGTGCCCACTTACAATAACCAATAACATTCAATTAGATATAACAAGCATCCTAACCAAATCTAAACCACCTAAAAGTAATATACCACAGAAAAAAATAGCTACTTTAAAAACGTTTTATAACAATAAAAATACTGTGATCACTAAAGCTGATAAGGGCAATGTTATGTTATAAATCAAGATTACAACAACAAATTCTACTTACCAAATTATAGATCAAGACCCAATGTCTCAACACAAAAAAAGTTCATAAATTACTGAAAAAGTTATTTCTTCGCCCAAAGAAATCAACATCAAATTCCTGACATATACCCTCAAGGAGTGTAACAGGATATGATAGTACTACACGAAAAACTACCTATCTACAATCTTCCTCCAAATCAATCTGTTACCTGTCCATACTCCAACATTATCAGATCTTATATTTCTGTCTTCTAAGGCACATTTTACCGTATCAATTCACCTATATCTTGGTCTTCCTCTGGGTCTTTTTTCCCTGACAACCTGGCAGAGAACACTTGTTTAGCTAATCATTCCTCTCCCATTCTGTTTAAGTGACCATATTACCTGAGATTAGCTCTGCTAAAACATTTCCAGATGCTAACAATGCCAAGTTGTTTCCTAATATTCTAATTTTTAATATGACATTGCCATTGATGTGATCTGTTCAGAGCATAAAAGTCTTACTGGGGCTGCAGTTCAGCCCTGGTAAGACTTTTATACCTCCATACTTGAGCATTTCTGGTCAAATATCATCTACTTCCACTTTCCACATTTCAGGCTTCTGATGACTGTTTCTCCTTCAAATATGGATATGCATTCCTGATTGCATGCCTATTGAGTGTTTTTTACTACTGTGCTGTCACTGATTGTTTCATTTAGCAACTTTTTGAAGTAATTACTCCATACTTCAAGGATATTTCTTTCTCCAATAAGTTTTAAAAGAGGTATACTGTGAGTAGACATATCGATACAAAATTAATAATAGAAAAAACTCACGTACAAAGATTATTTAATAGTATAATTTTTGCCTGTGTGTCACAGGCATCTTCAGTACATATTAAGCTCGAATTAAACAATAACTGACAATTCCAAAAAGCACTACCTAAGTAGCTGGTGTAAGATAACAAAAAAGGTCTTGAAAGTTTATTTTCCACTTGGTTAGAGTATAATAAATTTAGTTTAATCCTTTATCCAAGTGTGAGCAAACAAAGTTTGCGCCTGAAAGTATCTTCAGGACTGGGTTAAGGTGGTACACACCAGGGCAACTCGTTGCAAAGGTGGAGCAAGCTACCAACACTCCTATCCTAGTATCTCCTATAATGCAAAACACATCTCCTTGCGGATATGTCTATTGTTATGCATTAAGGGAAGGGCCACTACCCAGACCGGTTTCGACCTTTATTGAGGTCTCTTCAGTGGGAGCCAGGCCCAAGTCGAGATATCAGGCAGAAGCATTAGCAGGTCATCTCCACCTATAGGAATTGCCAATTGGTGTGCCACCCTTTTTTAATAAGTTACTCTGGATTTAGAGAAAGATGTTGAAAGTTTATTTTCCACTTGGTTAGAGTATAATAAATTTAGTTTAATCCTTTATCCAAGTGTGAGCAAACAAAGTTTGCGCCTGAAAGTATCTTCAGGACTGGGTTAAGGTGGTACACACCAGGGCAACTCGTTGCAAAGGTGGAGCAAGCTACCAACACTCCTATCCTAGTATCTCCTATAATGCAAAACACATCTCCTTGCGGATATGTCTATTGTTATGCATTAAGGGAAGGGCCACTACCCAGACCGTTCTAGGTTATAGGTGGAGATGACCTGCTAATGCTTCTGCCTGATATCTCGACTTGGGCCTGGCTCCCACTGAAGAGACCTCAATAAAGGTCGAAACCGGTCTGGGTAGTGGCCCTTCCCTTAATGCATAACAATAGACATATCCGCAAGGAGATGTGTTTTGCATTATAGGAGATACTAGGATAGGAGTGTTGGTAGCTTGCTCCACCTTTGCAACGAGTTGCCCTGGTGTGTACCACCTTAACCCAGTCCTGAAGATACTTTCAGGCGCAAACTTTGTTTGCTCACACTTGGATAAAGGATTAAACTAAATTTATTAAACAAAAAAGGTCAATAAATTTCCTAAAAAAAAAAAAAAGTTAGGAAAGATTAGCTGATTTGTAAAGTACTATCTCCCATAAAGGGGATAGACATAAGCCGTCGGATCTGTTAAAGTTAGGAGAATGAAGTAGAGTTTTCACGTTTCTTTATAAAGGCGTTCCATGAGGAACTGACTTTTGTGAAAAACTCTTGTCTTTCTCCAATGAACTTTATGTCTAGTGAAGATGGCATGTTCTGCAAGTCCAGACTTTTCAGGTTTAAAGTATTCAATATAAGATTGGTGTTCTTCTAGCTGAATAGAGGCAGATCTTCCCGTTTGTCTGAAATATGATAATCCACAAGAGCATGGAATCTGGTAGACACCTGGAAGATTAAGATGTGGAAGCTTGTCCTTAGGAGAAGTGAGAAAGGTGGAGATTTTTCTAAACGGTCGAAAGGCAACAAAAATATTCAGTGGTTTTAAAACTTTTGCTATATGTTCACTGATGCCTTGTACACAAGGGATAGGAATGCACGTTATTTCTTCTGTGTTTGAAGAGGAAGACATATTAAAACTACTCAGTTCTTTTAATGAAGCAATTCTTATAACCATTAGATAGAAAGGAAGAAGTTATATATTGTAGTTCTTTCTGTAAAAGATCGTCTGAAGAACAAAAGTTATTATTATATATTACAAAAGTTATCTTATTTCGGACAAACGGGAAGGTCTTCTTCTATTCGGCTAGAAGAACAAACACCAATCTTATATTGAATACTTTAAACCTGAAAAGTCTGGATTTGCAGAACATGCCATCTTCATATACAGTTCATTAGAGAAAGACAACAGTTCTTCACAAAAGTCAGTTCCTCATGGAACGCCTTTATAAAGAAACATGTGAAACTCTACTTCATTCTCCTATCTTAAACAGATCTGACGGCTTACGTCTATCCCCTTTATGGGAGATAGTACTTTACAAATCAGCTAATCTTTCCTAACTTTTTTTTTTATTTTTTATTATTTTATTATTATTATTTTTTTTTAGGAAATTTATTGACCTTTTTAGTTATCTTACACAAGCTGCTTAAGTGGCGTTTTTTTGAATTGTCAGTTATTGTTTAATTTGAGCTTAATATGTACTGAAGATGCCTGTGACACACAGAGGCAAAAATTATACTATTAAATAATCTTTGTGAGTTTTTCAGTTATTAATTTTGTATTGATTTCTTTCTCCAGTTTTCATGTCACCTTTGTCATCTCTTATTCCTTTTACAACACTTTTTCATCCATTTCTGAGCTTCTTTAACAACTTCCAGAATACCTCGACACCCTCTTGATATTAATTTTCTATTTTCTTACCAAAGACTTCCCATGACTTTTGTTTAGCTCAAATAAGAGTACAAGCTGACTTATTTGCCATGAACTTTTGATATGCTTTCTTCTTTTCTTTGACTGCCTCTTTAACTTTCTGCATCCACCAAGGAGTTCTGATTTTTCTATCCTTGCAGACAACCTCACCACATGCCTCTCTAGCTGAATCAATCTGTGTTTTCTTCAAGGCCTGCCACTGACTCTCCAAGATTTGGTTCCTGTTCTCAAGCTCTTTAATTTTTTCTTGAATAATATTTGTGTATTTTAGTATACAATTTACATCTGAGAGCTGCTCAACTTTTATTTACTTTAAAACTTTCTTAATGTTCCTCTTTTCAATATGAAATTCTATTTTATCGTGCTCGAGACTAAATGATGATCTATTAACAATAACATTGTCAATGAGACTTTTCTTATTCCTTGACTCTTCTCTCCATGTGAATTTGTGCACATTTTTATGTTGGAATATGGTGTTAGTAATAACCAGTCCATGTCCTGAGCAGAAATCCAACAGGTATTTGCCATTATTATTAGCTTTGCTCTTTTCTCCAAATTTCCCCAAAATATTTTCGTATGTCTAACAATCATTTCCTACTCTGCTATTTAGATCTCCAACAAAGGCCAACTTTTCATTTTTCATTGTCAGTTGCTTTCTCTAAAGCCTCAAGAAATTCCTCCACTTCTATCTTAGTAGAACCTTCTCTGGGACCATAGGCACAAATAAGTCTCATTGTCCAGTTCCCCATTCTGACATTTGCCCACATCACTCTACTTGAGACTACCTGCCATTCAAGAAGATTAGTCTCGTATTTACTGTTGAATACTATGACTACTGCTTCTTTTCCTTGATTTTCATTAGCTAAAAAAATACATTTTGTATTTATTGCTCAGAAAGATCTCACCAGTTTTTGTCTTTTTTTGTTTATCAAGAGTCTATCAAGACTCATCGTGAGAGGTCCCTCCTAAGAAAAACACAGTTTATCATACCACTCCTTAACAGTTCTCGCTCTCACCACTCTATCAGGTAATGCATTCCACGGTTCAACCACTCTCCACACAAAGAAACCAATCCTCACCCTCTTGATCACAGTTTCCTTTCATAACTTCCAGGGATGGCCCCTTGTCAACATGACTTACCGCTGTTCAACCAAGCAAAAAAACTCTCCAGTGGCAACCCTGTAACCAACTCTCAAAAGTTTAAGTCTCAATCATATCACTTCTCCTTCTTCTATCCACCAAACTCTGCAGTCCACATTCCCTCAAGCAATCCTCATAACTAACATTGTACAGTCCAGAAATTGTCTTTGTTATCCACCTTTGTACCCTTTCCACAGTTAATTTATCCCCTTCAAATCCTGGGGACCAAATCTGAGAACAATAGTGTAAGCGTGGTCTGATCAGGGTCTTATACAATGGAATGATAACTCTTTTAGCTCTGCAGGTCAGCACCCTTCTCATTATTCTTCGCCCTTCTTCTCTTCACCACCTTTGCAATATGTTCCCTGAATTTCAGGTTTCTATCAATCATCAACCCCAGATCCCCTGTCTCCCCTACTTCCTCCAGTATAGCTCCTCTAATAGAGCAGTGTTCCAAACTTCAAGACCTTACATTTTGCTGCATTAAACCGATGCCCCCATTCATTTTCCCATATGTCTAGCTTATTCAAATCCTCCTGTAGGACAACCACATCTGCACTATTACTTATAACCCTTCCCAGCTTCACATCATCTGCAAACAACTGAATATCCCCCTGCAATCCACTGACAATATCATTGATATAAAGGTTAAACAATATAGGTCCCTGTGGGACCCCCACTTGTAACCCTCTGCCTCCTTGAAACTGCTCCTATTCCTCTAGTATTAAAATTTACTCATCCAGGATGAAATACACCAATAAAGTGTTCATTGAACAATTCCACTATGTAACCCCTTAGTGATCTGGAAATTATCCAATTCCTCAGCTAGCTCTATTTCTTTGTCATTTAGGCTTCTTATGTTGATAGTACTTATCTTGAACCCTGGTGATGTTGAATTGGGGGTGTGTTTTAGGATTTGTTACAGTAGCTGACTTTTCACTGTTCGCCATGATTCCCTGGCAAAAACAACAGGGGGGGGGGGGCTTGTTTAACTGGGCGATGCCACAGCCGGCATGAAATTTTGTCAAGTTGTACCATTATTTTATATTGTGGTTTAAGCCAATAAGAATACAGTTTGTTACGCTAAATCCCAAATTGTCAGCGTATCCATGTTTGTTCAATATCCAGGTAGATACCCAACAGGGTGCACCATGAGAAGGTAAGGATTGGACATTAGGTCAAAAGCCCTGGTTGGTTTTCTGCATTCCTTTAAATGCTATGTGGAGGTCTCTTCTTAGTTATACAGCTCTGACCCTTAAGTACCCCAAAGAAATTACTAACAAATTAAAACCTGTTGGCTGGTAGGCCGAGTGGTTAGTGTATCCACTCTTCACCCAAAAGGCTGCAGGTTCGAATCCCATCATGACTGCCTGTGGAAATAGCAGTGATGGTGGGTAGTAGATGGCGTTGATGTACATGATGAACGAATGGTTGTTGTGGTTTGTAGTAGCTGGAGGAGACAGAGAGTTGTAGAGTAGGTGTAGAGTAGTACCCTCCCTCGATGAGTCTTTTGACTCCATGGAGGTGTCATGTAATAATAATAATAATGTTAAACCACTCTCCAAAATGTATTTACAGGATACCTAAAATTCATAAATCCAATAAATTCATAAATTCTCTATGCCCTGTAGTTGACATATAGACAGTCCAACTTAAAAACTTGCTCAACAGTTAAGTCTCTTGTCACCTCCCTTCCTCAGTGGTAAATCCTCCACTTTTATAAAAACATTCTGTCCATTTCAAATCACATTGCATCCATACTTAGTATTGTACAGCTAATAGATATTATTGATTTAATAAAGTAATTTCTCCCCGATATCTTTAAATCATTCAAATTTATAATGTATGCAGTTTACTTTTCTCAGCAAGGAAAAATCTACAAACAGATCAATGGTACACAATACTCCAACCCCCCCCCCCCCACCAACTTTTACACTGAACACTTTGAGAACAAAGTACTTCCCACTTTCAAACTTAGTGTGGATATGCTTTGGTTTACCATTTGGTCCCATGGGCAAGACAATTTTAGATAACTATTTGCCTTTTCTTGACACCTGAGTCATTTGCCTTTCAGATGGTTCACTATCTCTTTTTATTTACAGAAAGTCAACACACATAGAGGATGTCTTCATAAACAATCACATCATCATCAGCACAACAATATGGAATTCTAAAAACACACAGAGAAAGGGTTGATGATGCAGCCCTTTCCAAAGAAAACTGCTTTCTTGGTCAATGGCTACAGCTCCCACAATCAATATATTCTCTATGCCCTGTAATTGACATATAGACAGTCCAACTTAAAAACTTGCTCAACAGTTAAGTCTCTTGTCACCTCCCTTCCTCAGTGGTAAACCCTCCACTTTTATAAAAACATTCTGTCCATTTCAAATCACATTGCATCCATACTTAGTATTGTACAACTAATAGATATTATTGATTTAATAAAGTAACTTCTCCCTGATATCTTTGAATTATTCAAATTTATAATGTATGCAGTTTACTTTCCTCAGCAAGGAAAAATCTACAAACAGATCAATGGTACACAATACTCCACCCCCCCCCACCAACTTTTACACTGAACACTTTGAGAACAAAGTACTTCCCACTTTCAAACTTAGTGTGGATATGCTTTGGTTTACCATTTGGTCCCATGGGCAAGACAATTTTAGATAACTATTTGCCGTTTCTTGACACCTGAGTCATTTGCCTTTCAGATGGTTCACTATCTCTTTTTATCTACAGAAAGTCAACACACATAGAGGATGTCTACATAAACAATCACATCATCATCAGCACAACAATATGGAATTCTAAAGACACACAGAGAAAGGGTTGATGATGCAGCCCTTTCCAAAGAAAACTGCTTTCTTGGTCAATGGCTACAGCTCCCACAAAATACATGCAGTATCCTCCCCCCCCACTTCCTTTTCTTATATCTGAGATGCATCTGAAAAGATAGCCAAAGTATACTAATAACATAGAACCTCCCACAACATTCAAGTCACATGTCAAATTAGCAACTTTGATCCACTCTCCTAAGGAAAAGCTCCATCTTCTGGCATATCCTGGAGTGTATGCAGTTTGCTGTGACTTACTACGGACAAACAGAAAGATCTGTTGCCTTGGAGAACATAAGAAATATATAAGCAATTCAGAAGGCTGAAATTTAGATGACTGGAGCAAAGCTCTCATAGTACCATCTATAAAAAGGGAAATAAAATAGAATGTGAGAATTGCAGAAAACTTTTCTCTACAGTGTTACAGGTAAGATTTATGTGAGCATACCTGAGAAGAGGTTAAGAAAAATTGTCAAACAGAGAGCAAGAGAGACCTTAAGAACAAACTAAGTGATTGGCATAATGTCAAGAGAAAAGCTGTTCCAAATGCTATATTTATTTTGTAAATTGGACATGGTACTGCCTACATTTAGGTATACTTAAATACTATATTTAAGTACACACAGCCTATTTTTAAGTTTTAAGTCAGTATTTAGAATTGAAAGAAGTACAGAGAGATGCTAGATGTAAAATCAGGTGTGAGACAAGGATAAACACTATCTTCACTGTTATTCGTCATCCAAATAAATGAATCACATATTCTTCAAAATGTAACTTATCTATATGGATGACAGTATTAAGGAAAGTGGCATTAAACCTGATATCAAAATTGGAGATATTTAGTTCTTTACTTTATGTGGATGATGCTATGCCCCTAAATAAATCCAGCCTTATAAGATTCTTTAACTATAATGAAAAACCACTGTAACAAATAGAACATTAAATGTTCTATTTAATTATATAAGATTTGACAGTGTACCAAAAAGACCAAAATGGAGAACCAATAGAATAAACTATTTTTGTTATTTAGACATAATTTTCAATGAAGAAGGCAAATTAAATATGGAAATAGGCATCTGATATAAATTTTAAACAGAGCAATTAGTCGAAACACTAAACTAGCTGTACACTAGACAGTATTCAAACCAATTTTAATTTATGGATCTGAAAGCTGAGTTAGAAATAAAACAGTTGTTTAATGACTGGAGATCACAGACATGAGAGGTTCTGAAAAAAAAATTCATGGAGTGATCAAGTTCTTGGAGTGAACAAGATGGCATTAATGGTGGAATCATAGTAAAAATGAAGATATTAGGATGGGACTTGATGCTGCTAGCATTCAGGAATTAAGCAGAATGGGAGAAAAACAGATTAGCAAAGCAGGTGCTTGATGCTAAGATGGCAGGTAAAACACCCAGACCAAGTTCTTAGGTGGACTGATGTAGTTTGAAGTGCTTTAGAAGACTAAAATATAAGATTTGACAATACTAATGTCCTGGCAGACTAATTTGGAAGAATAATCATCAACAGGAAGTTCATAATGTAATCTTTTCATGTAGTACTGTCACAGAATTCTGTACACTCCCTAAATTTAAGATACTTATCAGGAGTTTCAGGATGATGATGATATGATGAATTACAGACACAGCTCTTTTCCTCTCTGTAACTATCCTGCTCATTTTAATAAAAAATGTTTTTTCCTACATTAGATATCCAAAATATTTTCCCTCTTTGCTTGTTTCTAAGCTCTGCAAAATTTTCAATGCTCAACCACTTTATGATAAATCCATGATGACAAAGAAAACACCAACTGGAACAACATTCTTTTTAATCTCTTAATGATTTTCAACAGAGAGCATACTTTTGTTTTTAATAGAGATAGAAGTATAAATTGAGAATAAATAAGCAATGTAAAAGAATTTGAAACAGACTAATTATTCATAAACAAGCATAAATTAAAGTCTGATTTGTGTGAAATCCAAAGTTAAACTGATTTACCAATGACTGCAGTAACTGGGAGTTAAATATGTTTATATCTGAGCAAGGTTGGCATAGTAGAGAGTGTCATCTCCAATGGAATCTGTGCCTGTGGACAAATAGCAGGCAAATCCCACTGAATATATGGTGATGATCTCCTAGTGGGAGAACATTACCTTACTTACTGGAAGTCTCAAGTGGCTTAGGAAAACAGTTCCAACTCAGAATAGTTTTTGGATTATGTAATGCTCTCTCTCCCATCTCACAAAGTACTCAATAGTCAAGAACCTTTTTTGTGGGTATGATTCACATAAAAAAGTTTGTCACTGTTTTTTAATCAAGCTGCAGTCTGAGAGTAATGCAATGAATATTAAACTCCAGATATCAAAAACAAATCCAGAATACAGAGAGACATTTGACTGCTAACCCACATTTTTATTGTTCAGATGAGAAAAAGGACTTATCTGAGTAGTGAAAACATGTTGATTACAAGCAAGCAACAAGAAGTACTTCGTTGCTATGCTTTCCAAAGAATCTAATGTGGCAAACTATGTGCATGTAGGTTGAGCAATTTTTTTTCCTCAGTCCAATGGGCTGCTGAGGTCGAGTAATCTTCTTATAAATCTTTTTCATAAAGGCAGGATGGTTAATCCTAATTCTGCAGTCTGCTTATCTTCTGACGTGTATTCTCTAGCAGGTTTGTCTGTTTTACAGAGGTGGGAAAAATAATTTCTGGAAAGGTAAATCCTATCACCTCTGTACAAGAATGACTAGCTTGTCTCATCTGAAAAATATTTATAATGGTTTCTGTCTTAGAATTGAAATCTAGATTTACCCACCTACCAAATGCAAAGGCTTATTAAAGTAAGTTTCACAGCTTACACATGGAACAAAAATTCTATTGAATTTATTCAAAAACTCCGATATATTTCATCCAACATTATGTGGACATCATCAGGGAGATAGACTGTTAACTACATTAAAAAATGTTCAAATTAGCAAGTCATCATGTGTATGCATCGGTCGCAGCTGAAGTATATGAAATTACACTATTATAATTCAAAGGAACAATGTAAGTTGGTAGATATATATTTACAATAAATTAAAATAATCATTAATTGTTCATAAGCTTCTTTTAAAATTAATAATTATTTTAATTTATCTACATAACTTACTACACTGTTCCTTTGAATTCTAATAGTGTAATATCATATATTTCAACTGCGACCAAGACATAAGCCAATATACGCATGATTTATGGCTCATTATGAATGAGCCATAAATCATGCGTAATCATGCTCACAATGAATAAAATATATTGCATCTTTTGAATAAATTTTATCATTTTTGTTACATGTGTAAGTCATGAAACTTATTTTAATATGTCTAAGGTGAATGTTCCATTAAAGTTATTAAATGCAAAAGTTATCAGTAACAGATTTAGAAGGTGCTGATATATAGTTAAGTACATGAAAGGATAAAACCAGTGGTTGTAGAGGTATTATTGTCAGTATAATACCTCTACAATTTGATATAACAGTTGTTGAGGTTTACATTATGCCTAAAAACATCAGCCTTAAGTTAAGGGAATAATAAATCCCATATTATTTTACAGCTGGGTACGAAACTCGGAGATCGAAATTCATTGAAATCTAAGAGTTTCATGCCGAAGAACTATCGGCGAGTCCAAGCGCAAGTCATCACTTGGGTAGTACAACACTATGGCAACTAGTGTCAAAGGTGGAGCAAGTTCTGTCACTATCCTTAATATTTTCTCATAATGTAAAACGCAGCTCCTAGGAGATGTATTACTGTTTTACATTATGAGAAGAGGTCACTACCCAGACTGGTTTCGACCTTTATTGAGGTCTCATCAGTGAGTAGGTAGACCTGGAATACCAAGGTTTAAGTGAATCAAACTTACATATACTGCCACTAACGAATTGCCAGACTGGCGTACCCATATATTATTATTACTACGATAAAGAGCCAAGAGTTCGGTTCACTTAAACCTTGATATTCCAGGTCTACCTACTCACTGATGAGACCTCAATAAAGGTCGAAACTGGTCTGGGTAGTGATCTCTCCTCATAATGTAAAACAGTAATACATCTTCTAGGAGCTGCGTTTTACATTATGAGAAAATATTAAGGATAGTGACGGAGCTTGCTCCACCTTTGACACGAGTTGCCATAGTGTTGTACTACCCAAGTGATGACTTACGCTTGGACTTGCCGATAGTTCTTCGGCATGAAACTCTTAGATTTCGATGGATTTCGATCTCCGAGTTTCGTACCCAGCTGTAAAATAATATGGGATTTATTATCCCCTTAACTTAATTTATGTCGCTGGAAAAAAATAGCCTCTTGGCTCTTTATTGAATATCAGCCTTCTCATAAAGTGTAATGTATTTTAGGCTTTTTGGTAAGCTTAAGTACATGTATCTTAAGTAAAGATAATCAAAACTGATTATCCATAAATATGGAAAGAGAAACAACTATCCCTGATTCCAGATACACTGATGTTCAAAACAGCGAACACTATTTCTGAAGATCGCCATTTTCAGATGCAGATTCAGACGAATAAGTAAATTGTGTTTAAAGAAAGCTCTTTTCATGAAGGAATAAAGTTGCAGACTTGGATGTCTTGTAATGTCTATGGAGAATTATTTCCAATAATTCTCCATGCATGGAAGAATTACTGGAAAACCTGAAGAAAGCTACAGAATTACTGATATTGCCAAATAGTTTGGAATCTCAAATTCATTGTATCCAGGCTCTGGGCAGCATTTCAAACTAATGGAATGTTTTCCAGACATTTGCTAAGAGGTTGCCCTCGCTCTACCATGGAGCATGAAGACAAATTTTTGGTTATAACAGCAAAATGCAATTGATGCAATACAGCAGGTCAGCTTGTAAGTTGGCTCCAGTAAAAGCACAGGCATGCAGATATCTCAAAAAACTGTGGCAAGATGTCTGTGACAAGTAGGTCTATAGCTTGGATTCCTTTATCCACAGCTTATCATAGAGTACATTTTCAGTGGTGTTGTATCCATAAAAATTGGACAAGACACCAGTGGGCTAATGTACTCTTTACAGATGAGCTGTTTAGTCTTTCCTCAACTCCAAGGAGTTGAGGAAAGACTCCAAAGCAACTCCAAGGAGTCTAGATGTGACACTTGATCTGCACAAAAGTGGTACTGCTTACCATTGCGAGACTGTTCTTGAAGGGGATAAATATGGCATTGTGGGGAGGCATTATGCTTAATGGATGTACCGAGATACAAGTGCGGGAAAAAGGGACTATGACTGGTGAACGATATTGCAATGAAGTTCTTCAATGTCATGTTTGATTGTTCCATGGTGCTGTAGATGAAGAATTAATTTTTATGGATGACAATGCCACACCACATCATACACAAGCAGTGGAAATACTTCTGGAGATTGAGGATATTAAACAAATTGTGTGGCCAGCATGCTCCCCAGATCTGAACCTCATAGAAAATGCTAGTGATGCAATAGGGAGATGCATTACTGCTCAAATTTCCACTCCAGAAAACAACAAGGACAAGTAGGTCTATAGCTCACTCCTCCTTGCTCCGAAGGAGGAGTGAGCTAGTTTACCTCAAGAACTAATGAATCACTTTATGCTAAGCATGGTACAACATTGAAAGAGCTGCATTGCAGTTCGTGGTGGAAATATTCCATACTGACATGTCTCTTTACATAGTTTCCTGTAAGCACTGTACATTAATTCCTTAACTACAATCCTTATAAAATTTGTAACCTTTGCCAAAAATGTATTCCAATTCAATCTGTATGAAATTCATAACACATTTTTTGTGTAATATGACTTATTAGTATGTTGGTAATAAATTTATGTCCATATTTGACTGTATTCATGATCATTTTTTCATATAGAGGTAAAATTGCAGTTTTTACCTCTATATAGTGGTAAAAATGCAGTTTTTACCTCTATATTTTATCTCTATCAACTTTATTATTATTATTATTAATATTATTCCGGTCAACTCCAAGGAGTCTACAGACTCATCGAGGGAGGCCCTAACATCATGTCAAGAACAACTATTCGACATTCACACAGTATCTATCATACCTCGCCTTGAACTTATTCATGGTCGTAGCACCCACAACAGACTCTGGCAGCTTATTCCACTCATTCACCACTCTCCAAGTAAAAAACCTAGCTCTAACACCCCTGCTAACCAGATTCTTGTCCAGCTTACATGTATGGCCCCTAGTCTTCCCACCATCAGTCCTATTCTCAAAAATATCTTCTGGATTATTATTATAGAAACTCTTCAGTAATTCGAATGTCTCAATCATATCACTCCTTTTCCGCCTATCAAAAAATTTTTACAGCCCACAAATCTTCAACCTGTTCACATAAGGTTCATTCCACAGACCTGCTATCATCTTGGTCACTCGTCTCTGGATCCTCTCCACCTCCTCCCCATCAAGAAGAAACCCTGGTACCCATATCTGGGCACAGTAGTCTAGATGGGGTCTTATCAAGGCTCGATACAGGGGAACAATAACTTGTTTGTCTCTGCTTGTTAAAGTATTTTTCAGCTACCAAGTGATTTGATGAGCTGATTTAGCCACTTTTGCAATGTGTTCCCTAAACTTCAATTCCCTATCCACCAACACTCCCAAATCCTTGGCCTCATCAATCTCCTGGAGCACGGTTCCACCAATGTGATATACTGCTGCTATTCTATTCACCCCAAAATGCATAACCTTACACTATGCCACATTAAATTGACATCCGTTTTCCTTAGCTCAGTCCTCCAAACTATCCAAATCATCCTGAAAAATGTTGACATCCTGTGCGCTCACAATTGCTCTACCCAACTTTGTATCATCAGCAAACAAGTGAACACTTCCTCTCAGATCCTTTCCTATATCGTTAATGAACAAATTGAAAAGTAGTGGTCCAAGAACAGAGTCCTGTGGCAGACCACTAGTCACAAGCTGTCTTTTGGACTCAACTCCTGAATAAACCACTCTCAGGTATTTCTCCATCAACCACCCTCCTATCCATCTCACCAACCCTATATCCAGACCCATCTGCTCAGTTTACTGATTAGAGTTGCAAGGTCCAGTAGAATCAATGTAAACCCATTACCCTTATCCAGTTCAGCTGTCACTGTGTTATAAAACGTGAGCAAGTTACTGAGGCATGATCTACCCTTCACAAACCATATTGTCCCCCATACAATATCCCATTTTCACCTATCCAATCCTGTATTCTTTTCTTGACTAATTTCTCCAAGACCTTGACAACGATTACTGATATGCTAATCTGTCAGTAATTTACAACAGCAGCCTTGGAACCTCCTTTATGCAGTGAAACTATTTCCCCCAATCTTTTGGATATTAGTGTAGATATACAAGGTGGTCTCAAAGGTTCTCGGCCTAACAATGAAAAAACGAATTTATAATTTCAAAATTATTTGTATTTTTCAACATAATCTCCAGTAAGACTAATACATTTATTTCAGCCATGCTCCAGTGCAATTATCCCAAATTATTTCAAGATAATTAATAAGCATCCCAAAACACTGATGCCATGACCTTTCCTGCTGATGGAACCGACTTTGTCTTCTTTGCTGCTGAACAACCGGCTTCTGTCGACTGTTTGGATTCTGGTGTGTAATAGTGAATCCAAGTCTCATCCATAGTAATAAATTGATGCACAAAATCAGTTTTATTCTTGTTAAAATGCTCGAAGTTTTTGTTCAGAGATTTTCATGCGAGTGTGTTTTTGATCTGCTGTGAGCAAGCGTGGCACCCATTTTGCGCAAAGCTTTTTCATTTGCAATTCTTCATGCAAAATATATCCTACACTTTCTTTTGAAATGCCTATAGTCTCAGCAATTTCATGCACATTGACTCGCCAGTCATATAATACCATATCGTGCACTTGATCAATGACTTCTGGTGCTGTTACATTTTTTGGACATCCTTTACTTGGATCATCTTCAAGGCTGGTACAGTGATGTTTAAAATCGGCAACCCATTTCTTAATTGTCAAAAACGAAAGAGAAGAGTACCCATAAACTTTTATGAACTTCTAATGAATTTCTATTGGTGTTAAACCTTCTTTAACAAAAAATTTTATAACCATGCGATACTCAATTTTATTCATTTCAAGGGATATAGACAACATTTTTGCTTCAGACAGCTGTATAAAACAAACTACTTGATAAAATGACTATCAATTCACATGGATGATTATGACAGATGTACCAACTTAGAAATAAAAAAACTCTTGCCGATAGTGTTGCCATCTATGGTTGAGGCCGAGAACTTTTCAGACCACCCTTGTGTGTGTGTGTGTGTGTGTGTGTGTGTGTGTGTGTGTGTGTGTGTGTGTGTGTGTGTGTGTGTGTGTGTGTATATAAATACATACACACATATATATAAGCAGAGGATGCTTAAGGATCAAAGTTGTATAACTGAGAGGAGACCTCCAGATAGCATTTAAAGGAATACGGAGAACTGACCAGTGCTTCTGACCTAACGTCCAATCCTCACCTTCTCGTGGTGCACCGTGATAGGTATCTACCTGGATACCGAAAGAGGATGGGCTGGCAATTTGGGATTTAGCTGACCAAATTGTATTCTTATTGGCTTAAACCAAAATACAGAATGATGATACAACATGACAGAATTTCATGCCAGCTGGGGCATCTCCCAGTTAAACAAGGCCACTGGTTGTTTTCGCCAGGGAACCAGAGCGAACAGCGAAAAGTCAGCTACTGGAACAAATCTTAAAATACACCCGAACTCAACATCACCAGAGTTCCAGATTGGTACTATCAACATAAGAAGCCTAAATGTAAAGAAATGGAGCTAGCTGAGATATTAGATAAGTACCAGATCAACATAATAGGGATGATTGAAACAAAAAAGACAAAAACTGGTGAAATCTTTCTGAGCAATAATTCAGGCAATGACAATCAAGGAAAAGGAGTAACCATGGTATTCAACACTAAATACGAGGCTAATTTTCTTGAATGGCTGGCAGACTCAAGTAGAGTGATGTGGGCAAATATCAGAATGGGGATATAATAAATTTAGTTTAATCTTTTATCCAAGTGTGAGCAAACAAAGTTTGCGCCTGAAAATATCTTCAGGACAGGGGTAAGGTAGTACAACACCGGGAAACTCGTAGCAAAGATGGACCAAGCTAACATCACTCCTATCTCAGTATCTCCCATAATGCAAAACACATCTCCCTGCGGATATGTATAATGTTATGCATTAAGGGAAGGGCCACTACCCAGACTAGTTTCAAACTTTATTGAGCTCTCTTCAGTGGGAGCCAGGCCCAGAAGTGGAGATACAGGCAGAAGCAATGGCAAGGTCATCTTTACCTATAGGAGTTGCCAAAAGATTGGCCACCTTTTTATTAAGTTACTCTGGATTTAGAGAAAGATGTTGAAAGTTTATTTTTTTCTTAGTTAGACTATAATAAATTTAGTTTAATCCTTTATCCAAGTGTGAGCAAACAAAGTTTGTGCCTGAAAATATCTTCAGGACTCGGGTAAGGTAGTACAACACCGGGAAACTCGTAGCAAAGGTGGACCAAGCTAACATCACTAATATCTCAGTATCTCCCATAATGCAAAACACATCTCCTTGTGGATATGCATAATGTTATGCATTAAGGGAAGGGCCACTACCCCGACTAGTTTCGACCTTTATTGAGGTCTCTTCAGTGGGAGCCAGGCCCAGAAGTGGAGATACCAGGCAGAAGCAATGGTGAGGTCATCTTTACCTATAGGAGTTGTCCAAAGATGTGCCACCTTTTATTAAATTACTCTGGATTTAGAGAAAGATGTTGAAAGTTTATTTTTCACTTGGATAGACTATAATAAATTTAGTTTAATCCATTATCTAAGTGTGAGCAAACAGTCTGTGCCTGAAAATATCTTCAGGACTGGGGCAAGGTAGTACAACACCGGGAAACTCGTAGCAAACATCACTCCTATTTCAGTATCTCCCATAATGCAAAACACATCTCCTTGCGGATATGCTTCCACTGAAGAGACCTCAATAAAGGTAGAAACTAGTCTCGGTAGTGGCCCTTCACTTAATGCATAACATTATACATATCCGCAAGGAGATGTGTTTTGTATTATGGGAGATACTGAGATAGAAGTGATGTCAGCTTGGTCCAGCGTTGCTACGAGTTACCTGGTGTCATACTACCTTACCCAGTCATGAAGATATTTTCAGGTGCAAACTTTGATTGCTCACACTTGGATAAAGGATTAAACTAAATTTATTATAGTCTAACCAAGTGAAAAATAAACTTTCAACATTAGAATGGGAAACTGGACAATGAGACTTATTTCTGCTTATGGTCCAACAGATGGCTCTACTAAGGTAGAGGTGGAGGAATTTTTTGAAGCTTTAGAGAAAGCAACTGACACAATGAAAAAGTCAAAATCGGTCCTTGTTGGGGATCTAAATACCAGAGTAAGAAATGAATATCAGACATATAAAAATATTTTGGGCAAATTTGGAGAAAAGAGTAAAGCTAATAATAATGGCAAATACCTGTTGGATTTCTGCTCAGGACATGGACTGGTTATTACTACCACAATAGTCCAACATAAAAATGTGTACAAATTCACATGGAGAGGCAAGGAATAAGAAAAGTCTCAATGACTATGTTATTGTCAATTGTGATGTTTTCTCCCTGATGCAGGACACCAGAGCGTACAGAGGATTTGAAATTGGAAGTGATCACTATTTAGTCTTGAGCAGAATAAAATTGAATTTCATAATGAAAAGAAAAACATGTAAGAAAGTTTTAAAGCGAATAAAAGTTGAGCAGCTCTCAGATGTGAACTGTAGACTAAAATACACAAACATTATTGAAGAAATAATGAAAGAGTTTGAGAACAGGAGCCAAACCTTGAGATTCAGTGGTAAGCACTGAAGAAAACACTGATTGATTCAGCCAGAGAGGCATGTGCTGCAAGAATAGAAAAATCAGAACTAAATGGTGGACACAGGAAGTTAAGGAGGCTGTGAAAGAAAAGAAGAAAGCATATCAAAAGTTAATGGCAAATAAGTCAGCTTGTGCTCTTAGAGAATACAGAGACAAATGTAAGAAAGCTCAACACTGTGTAAAACTAGCTAAACAAAAGTGATGAGAAGACTTTGGTAAGAACATTGAAAATAAATATCAAAGTGGCAAGATATTCTGGAGGTTATTGAAGAAGCTCGGAAATGGAGGAAAGAGTGCTGTAAAAGGAATTAGAGATGATAAAGGTGACATGAAAATTTTAAATTGTAACCTATAGAACAAGTAAAACATTCTAGCTACTTAGACATGGTTTTTTAGTGTAGTTGGTAAATTAAATATGGAAATAGATAACAGAATCAACAAAGCAGGTAGTATAGGAAGTCAATTGAATAAATTTATATGGAATAAGAGAGAAATTAGTCAAACCACTAAATTATCTGTATATAAGACATGTTCAAACCAATTTTAACTTATGGATCTGAGAGCTGGATCAGAAGTAAAACACTTGACCAAAGTGTTTTACTTTGGTCAAGTAAAAGTAGAGTCCTCAGATATGAGAGTCCTGAGAAAGATTAGGTGCATGAACAGATGGCATCAGTGGCAATATCAATTTCAATATCAATTAAAAACGAGGATATTAAGAAAGAATGTGACATTGTCAGCATCCAAGAATGCATTAGCAGAACTAATCTCAGGTGGTATGGTCACTTAAACAGAATCTGAGAGGAAAGATTAGAAAAACAAGTGTTCTCTGCCAGGTTGGCAGGAAAAAGATCCAGAGGAAGACCAATATGTAGATGGATTGATGCAGTAAAACGTGCCTTAGAAGACAGAAATATAAGATCTGATAATGTTGGAGTCTTGACAGATAACAGTTTAATTTGGAGGAAAAATTGTTGATAGGAAGTTAATATTATGTAAATCTTTCATGTAGTACTATCATACCCTGTACCCCTCCCCTCTCTGTTGAGGGTACATGGGGAATTTGATGATGATATAAAGCAATCTCTCAATTAATGTGCCCCCAATTAGTGCGTTTCGATTAGTGTGTCATTTTTTTTCTATACCCAAATTCGATTAGTGCACTAATATACATCTCAAAAATAAATGTTACAGATTTAAAAAATTTTTCTCTCTGTACATTTTTATGGCTAACTATTTTAAAAAACCACTCACTGGGATGAAATAATTTAGTTACCAATTTAAAACATTTTCCAAAGTGAATTTTAACGACATACTACACTATTTCCATGTACACCGTGTTCCAAATTTACTGCCAAAATATAATTCATCTGCTAATTATAGAGCCTTTTGATGATCATATCTTGTCCCTCCTGTGAAACTGTTTTCCTTAATTTTTTAATTTAAAGTATTTTCCCAGCCTTTCATCAGGAGTAAAAGAATTAGTGAACAAAAAAGTGGAAGTGTCAAAATGATTTGAAAAGTAATCTCATTGGATGAAAAACTTGGAATAATAAAGAAAAATGAACAAGGCGAGTCCAGAGCAAAGATAGGACAAGAACACAAAAATGGGTGAATCAACTATAAGGGGCAATTTTAAGCAAAGCTGCTGAATACAAAGAGAAAGGTAAGACTGCTTCAAGTTTATCATGCATGCAGACCACTCGAAATCAAAGTATTATAATGATTGAATTAGAGAAATTTCTTTCTACACGGATCGAAGATTGTAACCAAAAAATGGATTCTGCTAAACACTGACTTTATTAAATCAAAAGTATTAAGTCTTTTTGCAACCTTGAAAGAAAGAGTTATCAATGATGGAAAAGAAGAAGAAGAATTCCACACTAGTGCTAGGTGGTTTGAGCGTTTCAAAAAATAGAAATAGCCATGAGGCTTTGAATCACAGGTGAAGCTACATGTGCAGATAACAAGGTGGCCACAAATTATCCAGAAATTTTGAAGAAAATTGTGGAAGAAGGGAGGGGACTATTGTGACTAACAAATATTTAATGTCAATGAAACCAGCCTTTTTTGGAAGCAAATGCCTTCCAAGACTTTTCTGGCTAAATCACAGAAATCTTGGCCTGGTTATAAAATCTCAAAGTCGAATGACATTTCTGCTAGCAATATGTGAGCTGTTTGGAATCATATTCTTCCACATTGTGCAAAATGATTTTAGAGGCTTTTCAAATGAATCTAAGTTAATTAAATCTTATTCTGAGAAATTGGGTGATTCCACCCTGTAAAATTTAGATGCACAAAGGAAGATCCTGAAGAATATGAAGAAAATTTAATTGCTGACAAGCCCAAAGAGATTTCACAGAAACAATTTGAAAATGTTTGTACAATTGAAGTTTTTAAGCAGCAATGCTTAGAGGCTGGCCCTGATGAAGAGAGAAGTAGTAAAATTTACAGAAGAATAGAAGGGGCAATAGGGCCATATCAGTTGTATATAAGTAACAGAATGCCTGCCAAACTACGTTAGCTCAATTCTTTGTTAAGAAGTAAAATAATAAATTGATATTCTGAATATGTTTTATTGTTTCTCAGCTTCATGGTTTTCCTTTAACTAGGCCCTGAGATATATGCTAATTCTTTTATAAAAAATAAGGATCAAAAAAGAAATTTCAGGAATGAATTATACTTTTTTCCCATAGGTTATAATATTCGATTAATGCGCCTGTTTTAAAAGAACACATTAGCTGCATTAATCAAGGGACTGCTGTATATGCAGTTGACTCTCAGAACACAAACACCACTATAACTGAGAGATCAACAAATTGCTTTAGGTACAATGGTATGGCAAAGAAATTTGCATAGCAAACTGTTCCCTTGGCATTATAAGTCTGCTGTAGAGAGAGTCAACTGTATTGTTGACTCTCTCTCTCCCTCTGCATTATTGACACTTTATGCAGCTTCATGTATTGACAGTTTATATTGCTGTATAAAACAAAAATTGATGCATGCAAATGAAACTTCCATTGTCTCTGTTATAAGATGTGGGTTTGAATCACTGTAGCATAAATGTTTGCAAATATTACAATGAGAGATGATTTTCATTAGCTGGTGTAATACCACCACTCTGCTTATCGGAGACCTGGAGTAACTTAAAAAATAATATCACTTTTAGTTTTTAGAGCAAAAGTGTTCCAGATTACCTAATCTTTCATCCATCCATAGTGGTGTTGTCCTCTTATGAGTGCAAAATTAATTATCATAAAGAAGCTTTAAATCTTGATCATCCATCCTCAAGTGTATGGGCGTTCAATTAAAGTTGCTGGGATGAGTCAGTCAAGAAAATCCAATTCTTAAGATCCTTACTGAAAACTTGTTATTAAGGAGAACCAGAAAAAGTTGAAGTATCTCACTGAATGAAATGTTTTAAGGATGTTTATTTCCAAAAACTAATCCTGGGAAGAGGGGAATATATATATTTTACTATTACTAAATAACATCTGCAAGGATTCATCATGGGAAGGCACACTACACACACACAATTCACTGACTCCCCATTGTGTGTGTGTTCTCTTGGCCAATTTGTCTGCAAAAAAAAAAAAAGAAGTTTCTGGGAGAAAAATCCCTTCTACATCTGCATGAGATTAGTTAACTTACCTTCAACTGAAAATGCCCATATAAAGATTCCTCTATTGTGACAAGAATCCAAATCAAGTTTTTTCCCAATCGAAGGATGCAATGTCCTATTGTTCTTCTAACTGGTTACCAGTACTTACGTTCTTCCAAATTCATTATAAAAGCAATGCTAGAAAGAAACTGTTTCTTTGGTCTTTACTGGTTTTGTTCCAATATAATTAATTATGCTTGTCTGTTATAATTAATTTTAATTCAGAAATGGTTTCACAAATTAAAATAGACTAGCATAGCAGACTGAACATGTTAGCTGAAAACATGTACAGCAACTATATAAATGGCAAGACACACATTATCCATAAAGAAATTAGTGATTAGTGATAACATAAAATAAACTATTCTGAGAGTATACAAATCCAAAATATTTAATTCAACTGGAATATATTTTATCATCACTATTCTGTCTACTTGCCTGTAATGGGAAGGCTTAGGATACCAGTCTTTACTAACTGTTTTATAGTTTCCATCCAGTAGTTGCACAAGAGAGGGATACAGTTCTGAAGCAGGAGTAGGAAAGAAGATGGAGTGTAACAGGACATTGCCACATAAGCTAGCAACTGACAATATGAAGTATCCATCACATAGAGCTGGAATAGCTGGGATTGTACACACACACAAATAGATAGATATTAAAAAAACTATAATGATATGTAGAAATAAGGCAAAATATTAGCTCAAATGTTGGGATATGAATTATAAAGATAATTCTTTATTTAAAAAAAAAACACAACAGATACCATATTATATTATCATGTAAATATAATCACATATTTTTATACTAAATCAATTAATTACATGAAATTTAATCCATAAGACTAATCTTTGTTTCCTCTTTACAAATCTCATTCACAAAGAAGAAAGATGTGTTAACCAATCTTAGGACTCCTGGCCAATTTATAATCAGCAAATTAAAAAGAACTTGCAGTCACTTAACATGTTTATACTGGGCAGGGACAAACTGTCTTGTGTTGAATACTTGCCCAGAAGGAGGACAAGAACATGTCTTATGCTTTGTGTTTTCAATGGCCATGTATAACATGAATTGCTCTATGTCCTTTCTTACTGAATACAAAACAATGTAGAGGGGGGGAAAGAATCTACAGGTGTGAGATATATAGCCAATAAGAGAATTTCCACCCTTTGGACAATACATTAAATTGCTGAAGGGCAAAATGAATTACATGTGAACATAAGGATTACACATGAGTTTAAGGTAGAAAATAAAAGTTTGATAGAGTACTCAGCTCTATCAAAATCCTCTAAGTACTCTATCTTTGATAGAGTACTTAGAGGATTTGTATATTGTGAGTGGTGCTAACTAAAATGAGATGAGATTGAATTACATGAGATTATAATCTACTGCCATGGATTATTATGTATATTAGTATATTAGCTGTATATTAGCCCTTTACTGATACGGTCGAGTTAACTCGAACGTGGAAAAAAATGGCGACTTTGCTACAATTGAGTTAACTCAATTTGAACTTTCAATGTGTAATACTCATTTAAATATGGGTATTACACGTTGTCCACAGGACAGACATGATAGTCAGTTCTCTTGAATGTGTGCGAAAGGCTTTCAAATGGTATAGAAAATTCTTTTTCCATCTCTTGGATCTCATTGTTCTCAATTCACATATTTTGAATAATATACATACTGGTGAAAATATCACACATGCTAATTTTCAATTGACTCTCATCAGAGAAATTTTCCAAAAGTTCCACATGCCAAGACTGACCACTACGTCTGGATGACTATCACAGGATGATGAACCCCTCAGACTGAGGGAAAGGCATTTCCTAATACCTGTGCCAGCCACACCCAAGAAAGCAAATCCCACTAGGCATTGTCATGTGTGTGTTCAAATACCACATTGGGGCAAAGAAAAAGAAAAGAGAGCCGGTATATGTGTGCCAAATGTGGTATAGCCTTATGTGTACACCCCTGCTTTCAAAATTACCACACACTACTAAAATTTTGAAGTATTTTTTGGGAGGTGTTTCTCACTTGAAGTTGTGTGTGACATTATTTGACATGGAATAAACAAATAAATTTCAAGATAAATTTTGGATATCCCTAACTTGAAAATAAAATTCCTATATAAGAGTTTTTGTTCAGTGACTTCAATTTATACAAAAAAAGTGCGAAAATGTGTAATACATTATAGTAACTATTCATATTATTATAAAATATTTTATAATTGTGAAAATAACTCAGCAATGAGGGTCATACTGGTTATTTAGTATCTCAGCAGTTAAAAGGTTAATGTAGCTTAATACATGACCGGTTTGGGATTTTTTATTGATTATTATAAAAGTAAGACAGCACATATAGCAATTGTGCCGTTACATAATATTTTAATGTTTCATTGAATTTTTAATTCAATTGCAGTGTAGTAGTAGTAATAAGAATGAAATATGTAGCCTTCAATTTTCCTGATATGTACCCACAAGGGATGCACAGGATACTAAGACAGTATTATATGATTAAATATACATTATTATTACTCTCTTATCAACAATTTTCTTTCAAATTAATCTACCACTTTAAGCAGTCCAATATTGTTATATCTAATATTGCAGTCATTTAGGGCACTTATGACTGAATCAATTCACTTAGATCTGTGTCTTTTCCAGCCATCTTGGCATCGAACACTTGTTTTGCTAATCCTTCCTCTCCATTCTATTTAAGTGAACAAATCAAACAGAAGTAGCAGTGTATTTGAATGGTGTTAGGAAAAGTTTTTTTTTTTTTTTTTAAATTAATTATATCATGTAGATTTATATAATAGTGCTTTTGTGTGTGATAGCCAGACTAGATATAATCATTGTACTGTGGTATTGTGGTTCTATAAGTGTTCACTCAGGTTGTTATTTTGATCAACATGGAAGTGCTAGTTAACGTTACAAAAATGACAGCAGTGGCAACAAAGAAGCATATGGCAGCAGTGTGGAAGGTCACAAATCGAAGACCAAGTTTTTCCTTGGACTTTTCACAGTGGATAGGATGTGATGATTGTTTTATGTATGCGTCCAAAAACATTAAAGATTTATGAAGTGTTAGATTGAAAGATAAAAAGGAATGTATTATAGTATGTGAGAAGTGCGATGAAAGGTTAGCACATTCCAAAAATGAGAACAGTATCACCAGGAATAGTCAGAAAAGTGGTAATAATAATGATAATAATAATAGAAGTGATGTGGAAAAGATTAGGAAAGAGTTGATGAAGAGTCAGTTTAAATGTATGGAGGAGGAAATTGAATGTTTAAAGACAAGAATATTAATAAGAAGAAGCAAGTATCTAAAGATGATAGGGTTGCTTTATATGGTGACTCAATCATTAAAGGTGTGGTAAAAAATAAGGTGCACAAGACATGCTTCACAGGTGGTACAATAAAATGAATATTAGATGCTTTGCATAGAAGGAACGATTAGGGTCAGAATTAGTAGTAGTGGTGGTGGGCACAAACAATTTCGATAGTGAGACAAAGAATGTGGAAAGGGATCTGAAGAAGTTGTTTCAGAAAGTGAAGGATAATAGTATCATTGGAAAAGTGGTTAGTTTGTTGTCCATATATTATTATTATTATCTGAGACCTCCAGGGAGTCAAGGACTCATCGAGGGAGGCTGTAAATTACCCAACCCAGCTATTATACCTACCCTTGAATTCATTCACACTAGATGCACTCACTACCCATAAGGGCAAATTATTCCACTCATTCACTGCTCTCTAGGATAAAAACCTAGCTCTTACCCCTTTCTTGACTGCAAATAAATTTAACTTCCATGGATGCCCCCGTGTTCTCTCCCCACCTTCTATATAACGAAAAATGTCATCAGTTGAAATGCTATAATACCCATTCAAGTTTATAGACCTCTATCATATCACCCCTCTTTCTCCTGTTAACCAGAGTCTGTAATCCACATACTTGCAATCTGTCCTCATAATGTGAATCCCATAATTATTATTATTATTATTATTATTATTATTATTATTTTGACACCTCCAGGGAGTCCAAAGACTCATCGAGGGAGAGTGTGCCGACAGCATCGAACGATTGGTCCCCTTCCAACTACTAACCTCGCTCAAACTTACTTAACTGAGCCATTAGTAGCAGAGGCTCTACCAATCGACCAACCTTCGCCGGCCCGGATATAATCTCTGTAACTCTTCTTTGCACCCTTTCCACAGCTTCTTTATTCCCTTGGAACCTGGGAGACCAAATCTGCGCACAGTAATCCAAGTGTGGTCTTATCAAAGTCTTATAAAGAGGTAAAATTACTTCCTTATCCTTACATGTCAAGGTTCGCTTCAACATAGCAATTATCCTCTGAGTTGTATTAGCAACTTTTGCTATGTGACCTCTGAACTTTAAATTCTTATCTACCAATACACCAAGATGCCTTGCCTCTTCAGTTTCTTGTAGCATAACCTCACTAATATGATACGCCGCTAGAACTCTAATCATGCCAAAGTGCATAACTTTACACTTACTAACATTAAATCGACAGCCATTTTCGTTTGCCCAGATTTCCAGTCTATTCAAATCATTTTGTAATTGCTGAATATCAGTATCATCCCTGATTGCCCTGCCTACCTTTGCATCATCAGCAAACAATTGCAAATCTGATGATAGACCCTGCTTGATGTCATTAATGTATAGATTGAACAATAATTGCCCAAGGACTGAACCCTGAGGTACACCACTGGATATCTTAAATCTGTCAGATTCACACCCACTATATACCACTTTTTGATATCTGTCTGTCAACCATCCCCTGATCCAAGTCAATAAATTATGTTCCAATCCCATATTCTCCATATGACAGTAATGAATTCAGGACAGCAATGATACTGAATGAGAAGGCTGCATGGTGTCAGGCAGAAAGTGTTCAATTTATGAATTTATGGAATTCATAAATTTGGGAGGCCTACATCAGCAGACCTTCAGCCCAACGGCCAAGAACACCTACTTAGCCCGCTAGAGGGCACCATCAGGACTGTTAGGAGAACAATAGCTTCATCTTTTCATTCCCAGTTTCTGTGTTGTAGTGCCTATGTGCACGTAACTTTTTTGTAAGTTCCTTTAGAAGATGGCAATGTGACATTGCCGAAATATCAGAAAATATTTATTAAAGTATAATTTAATTTATATCCTTAACTACGTTGTTCAATTCCTTAAGTGTTTTAATAATGCATAACCAACGTATAAGCCTGTCTACGAGAAAGACAGTTTGCAGTGAACAGATGCATGAAGAATATAAAGTGCAGGCCAGAAAAGTGACAAGCATGGTTTAAAAAAAAAAAAAACAAAAAAAACACAGACTATGAGAGGAGCTTCATCAGTGTATATTATAGTAGCGTGAATGATGCTGTGCAACATGTAGAAAAGAGTCAGGAATTAGGAGAATTAAAGGTGAAACAATCAGAAGTGTATCAAGTGTTGCTTGGGTTAGATGTTAATAAGAGTGTGGGAATAGTATATTCCCTCAGCCTTATTAATATCTATTAACTCTTCTTATATATCCTAAAAGCAAAAGAACAAATTAGTACAATATAATGAAACATGGGGGGAGGGAGGGTAAATGGTTTTAAGGTACGTTTTTTCTTGTGGTTATATCAGTTTGCTTTAATATCATTTTTTTTCTAGGTGTTTATTAGAACTTTTCATCCCTTGTATATCTCTGTATCCCAAAGTGACCTTGCATTTACTAATATTAAAACTGAACCCCACTCATCTGTCCAAGCTAAAAGTCTATTCAAATCTTCCTGTTGAGAATTAATATCAGCACTATTCCTGATAATTCTACCTAACTTTGCATCATCAGCAGCAAACATTTGAAGATCCCCAGTCAATCCACATGAAATATCATTAACAAATAAGTTAAACAGTAGGGGCCCATGAACAGAATCCTGAGGTATATCACTGGTCACCTTCTTTTTCTGAAACATTGCTGCATCATGCACAACTTACTGGTATCGTTCAGAGAGCCAATCTCCCATCCATATAACCACAAGAAAGAACATATCTTAAAACCCTTTAACCTCCATGTTTCATCATATTGTACTAATTTGTTCTTTTTCTTTTAGGATATATAAGAAGAGGTGCTTTAATATCATTTTTGTTCTAGGTGTTTATCATAACTTTTCAGCCCCCCCCCCCCTTGTAAGAGATACATGTATTGTATTGGTGGAGCTGTACTTTAGGAAGTAGATGAGATTTGGAATATTGGAGTGATGGTAGCCAATGGACTGAAGTTCTGAGGGCATATCGTAAGTGTTGAAAAGACTGCACATTGACTGTAGAGGTAAGGAAGTGGTGATGCCTCTATAAAAGGCACTGGTCAGACTACATAGGGATTATTGTGCTCATATTTGGTCATCTAGTTTTCATGTTGCTGTGGAAACACTAGAGAGGGTCAAAAGACAAATGACCAAAGTGATATCGGGACTCTGGAGTTTATGAAGAGCATTTGAGAGAATGTGGATTACGGAGGTCGGTGTAGACAAAAAATAAAAGATGGGGGTCACTCCTGCCTTTTATTTTTTGACTACATTCGTTCTCAACTTCCAATGATATGTTAGAAGTATTTTTACTTTTTTTTTGTTCATACAATCCTGCCTTTTGCACCATCTGCAAATTCCCTTGATGCTGGGTTGTTTATTTCTCAACTTTAAATTTAAAAAGATATATCCAAAACCAAACTGCAAATCAACTTACACACAGATTAATATCCCATGATATCATGTACATAACTTATCCTCTTAATCATTTCACTCACTAAGGCAACATCAACCATCCAGGCACCAGTATGCTATGCTGTTCGGATGATAACATGAAAATATGAACACACCTTTTCTATGCTGCCTTTTAATTATATACTAAATAATTGAGATGCTAAAAAGCCTTCTGGTCCTGATAACATCTCTCCTAATGTGCTCAAACGTTGTGCTCAAATGCTAACATCTGTTCAATCTTTCATTCTCAGCTGGTATCTATTCCAACACATGGAAGCAAGCATATATCCAACTCATTCCAAAACAGGGAGAATGAAGCTTCACTTCCAACCATTTGCTATCACCTTGATCCTCTCCAAAATAATGGAGAGAGTTATCAACAGTCAACTTCTTCACTACCTATGAGCTCACCACTTAATCAGTGGCCACCAGTATAGATTCTGCCAATCTGGATCCATGGATGATCTCTTAATCTATATCATCTACCACTGGATACGTAAATGAAAATTTCAGTGCAGAGAAACATGCAATGTTTCCCTTGATACTTCCAGGGCTTTTGATTCTATTTGGCACTGGGGCCTTCTTTGCAAACTGATTTCATTCAGTCTACCCACCACCTTCTCTAACTGGATAGCAATCTTTCTCTCTGGTTGTTCATTGCATGAGTGCCTCATGACTCTCTTCTATTACCTACTCTCTTTCTCTTTCAACATAAATGACCTACTCTCAGTAGGTCATTTATGTTGAAGGACCACACCAATTCTGTCCACAGCTTAGCTTTGTCAATTATAACACACTTCATTCATTTTAATCCTTCAATCCATGTAGTTCTCAGACATCCCAAGCATCAAGATCATCTGCAACCAGTGCCTTAAATGCTGATCGCCATACCATCCTTCAGTGGGACAAGGTTGACCTGGTCACCTACAGTACCACCAAAATGCTGTCTTGCCTTTTCTCTTGCAAAAGGGATCTCAGCTCGCATTCCATTATCCTCAGTAATATGCACATCCCAAACAAGATTAGATATCTCTCTCCTTGGAATGATTTACCTGTAGCCTCTCCTGGAACAAATATGTGGGCTGTTCAATAAGTAATAAGACTAATTTTACTGTGGCAAAACCACTCATCACAATATTAATTTCTGTGGAATAAAGAAATGTTGCTGTATGTATTAACAAAAGAGGTTGATAGATGGCATATACGGGCTGATGTGCCAGAGTGACACGTGACTAAATGCAAGTGTTCATCGGCGCGCCTTTGAGGTGCAACCAGTCTTCGAAATGGAAGCGTCCTTGGAAGAGCGTTATGCGATTAAATTTTGTGTGCATTTGCAAAAATCAGCATCGGACACTTTTATAATGATACGCGAAGCTTTCCACGATGCAGCAATGTCGAGGGCAAGTGTTTTTCGCTGGCATAAAACTTTTAAGGAAGGAAGGCAAAATGTGGAAGATCTTGAACGTGAGAGAAGACCTTCAACGTCCATCACAGAGACAATGATCAACACAGTAGCGATTATCATCAAGCACGTCAAAAGGAAGCATCCATTGCTGAAGAATGGATTCTTATTGCACCACGATAATGCAAGGCCACATATTGCTGGTTGTATAGTGGATGTTTTGCAAAAGAACAACACAGATTTCCTACCACACCCTCCATACAGTCCTGATCTCGCACCGTGCGATTTCTGGCTGTTACCTCAGCTCAAGAAACCACTAAGAGGCTGCCATTTCGAAAGCAATAAAGCATGTGTAAAAGCTGTGGCGGTTTTGAAAGAATTCTCAAAAAACAGACTCTCACATGTGTTTAAAAAGTGAACGCAACGTTGGGACAAATACATTGCATCTCACAGTAGTTACTTCGAAAAAGAACATGTAAATGATGACGATTAAAGATAATCTGCTTTGTGTATAAATATAGTCTTATTACTTACTGAACAGCCTACGTACATAACATCAATAGCTTCCTCAGTCTCTAAAATAACTAGGTATTCTTTTCAGCTCAAGAAGCTATTTTACACCCTCTCAGCTACTAACCCTGTACAAATCTCAACTCCACCCATCCTTAGAATACTGTTCACACATTTGAGGTGGTGCACCTAAAACCTTCCTAATTTGGCACACAGACGATCTTTCCCTCACAGGCTCACTTCAACTTCCATGATCACTGCTCCAGTGAATTGGCAAACATCATTCCTCCATTGTTGTTGGGCCTGTTAAAACAAGAGCCTGTCAAGTATCCCTTTTCAATACAAGCACAATGAACCTGCTTCTCCTCTTTATTGTTTATTCCACCTACCTGTTTTTCTGAACAGCCTTCCTCATAATGTTTGTGCCAACAACTTCAACCTCCAGACGTTAAAATCTATTGACATTGAAAACTGTCAATAGATTTCTTCTTTCTCAATCCTTATATGCAGTTCCACACACACAGCACTGATGTACTATATGTTCTTGTATCTCTCGTGTGTTATAAATAATATATATATATAATTTTTTTTTTCAGGCTGTAACTTTTCCCACTGCTGGGGTAAAGGCCTCTCCCATTGTGAGAGAGTTGGGTCTACTTCTCCCATGGTGACTCACTACATCTTGGGAGAGTGTTTATTCACTTGCATGAATGAATATGAAAAACAATCACAAACATTCATGACTAGGCAGAATTAAAACCTGCAGCCTCTTAACTGAAGAGTGGATATGCTAGCCACTCAGCCAACCAGGCTGGCATATATATATATATATATATATATATATATATATATATATATATATATATATATATACATACATATATACACACACACACACATATATGCTAACACATATTCTTTTTGACAAAGTTGAGATCTTAAGCTCTTGTGTACAGCAGAACCTTCATTCCTTCTTGTTTATCAGTAACATAAATCAGTTAAATTTTTCCAGCATCAAATCTCAGAATAGTGAAAACACTGCATCTTGTCTTCATCCAAACACTTCAATAATAACTTAAAATAACCTAAATAATAATACCCTGAAAAACCTCATCATCATCAAATTCCTGACATGTACCCTCAAGAGGTGTACAGGATATGATAGTACTACATGAGAAATTTACATCATTACTAATTTCCTATCTACAATTTTCCTCCAAATCAGTCTGTTACTTGTCAAGACTCCAACATTATCAGATCTCATATTTATATCGTCTAAGGCACTTTGTACCATATCAATCCACCTATATTTTGGTCTTCCTCTGGGTCGTTTTGCTGCCAACCTGGCAGAGAACACTTGTTTTGCTAATCTTTGCTCGCCCATTCTGTTTAAGTGACCATACCACCTGAGATTAGCTCTGCTAACGCATTCCTGGATGTTGACAATGTCAAGTTCTTTCCTAATATTCTCATTTTTAATATGATATTGCCATTGATGCCATCTGTTCATACCTCTAATCTTTCACAGGACTCTCATATCTGCAGTCTCTAGTCTTTGGTCAAGTGTTTTATTTCTGACCCAGCTCTCAGATCCACAAGTTAAAACGGGTTTGAACACTGTCTTGTATATACATGTAATTTAGTATTCTGACTAATTTCTCTCTTATTCCATATGAATTTATTCAATTGACTTCTTAACAAACCAGCTTTGTTGATTCAGTTGTCTATTTCTATGTTTAATTTACCATCTTCAGTAAAAATCGTGCCTAAGTAGCTGAAATGTTTTATTTATTACACAAGTTCTCCATTCACAATGTAGTTGACATTTTCAACGATTCTACCTAATTTCAACATCTTGTTATTGCTAACCTTCATACCATATCTATCACAACAGTTAATCAATTTAGTCAGGGAATCTTGAAAACTTGTAACAGATTTATTTAGAAGTATAACATCGTCCGTAACATCTCCAATTCTGATATCATGTTTCATACCACTTTCTTTCATAATGTGATCCATATAGATAATGAATAACAGAAAGGATAATGTACATCCTTGTCTCACACCAGATTTAACATTAAACCATCTTCCTGTACTTCCTTCAATTCTAACTGCTGACTTACAACTCAAATAAAGACTAAGTATTGCTTGATATAATGTTCCATCCACACCATATAACTGTAGCGTATTGAACAGCTTCCTCGGCACCTTGTCATATGCCTTTTCCAGATCTACAAAACTTAAAGACAGATCTTTGTTATATTCCCATGATTTCTCAACTATTAGTCGTAAAGTGAAGATCTGATCCTGACAGCCTCTATTTGGCCTGAATCCAGCTTGTTCTTCACCAAGCTTTTCTTCCACAATTCTTCTCAAATGTTTCTTAAGTATACTTGCATAAATCTTGCCAGGAACTCAGTAGAGAAATACCTCTGTAATTCTCACATTCAGTTTTATTTCCCTTTTTATATATGGGTACTATGAGAGCTCTACTCCAATCATCGGGAATTCGTCTCTCTGTCCAGGCCTTCTGAACTATGCAGTGCAGCCCCTGTAAGACTTTTATACCACCATACTTCAGCATTTCTGGTCGAATATCATCTACTCCTGCTGCCTTTCCACATTTCTAGCCTTTGATGGCTTTTTCTACTTTAAGTATGGATATGCATTCCTGACTGTATGCCTGTTGAGTGTTTTTTTTTTATCACTGTGCTATCACTGCTTGTTTCATTTAGCAAATTTTCAAAGTAATTACTCCATACTTCAAGGATATCTTTTTCTCCCATTTTCATGTCACCTTTATCATCTCTTACAGCACTCTTTCCTCCATTCCTAAGCTTCTTCAACAACCTCCAGAATATTTTCCCACTTTCTTGATATTTATTTTCCATGTTCTTGCCAAAGTCTATGACTTTTGTTTAGCTAGTTTTACACAGTATATGTATAAGGTATTTTACCTTGGGTATAATAAATGTTAAAAATACCAAGCAATTTTAAACCTGGTTTTACTCCATTTCCCAAGTAAGCAAACAGACAAACAAGTCAAGTTTGCGCCTGCAAGTGATGCAAGTCTAGCTGATCCTACAGGTAGTGCCAGACCCAGGCTGGCACTACCTGTTTGTCTGTTTGCTTACTTGGGAAATGGAGTAAAACCAGGTTTAAAATTGCTTGGTATTTTTAACATTTAGTTTTACACAATGTTTAGCTTTCTTACATTTGTCTGTGTATTCTTTAAGAGCACAAGCTGACTTATTTGCCCGTAACTTTTGATATGCTTTCTCCTTTTCCTTTGTTGCCTCTTTAATTTCCTGTGTCCACCATGGAGTTCTGATTTTTCTATCCTTGCAGACAACCTCACCACATGCCTCTCTGGCTGAATCAACCAGAGTTTTCTTCAAGGCTTGCCACTGAATCTCAAAGGTTTGGTTCCTGTTCTAACTCTTTTATTTTTTCTTCAATAATTTTTGTGTATTTTAGTCTACAGTTCACATCTGAGAGCTGCTCAACTTTTATTCGCTTTAGAACTTTCTTACATGTTATTCTTTTCAATATGAAATTAGACTATTCATTATAAAAAAAATTAATTACAAGAATATTTAAAATAATTATAAATATTTGTATAACAGCATGCAACTAATTATTGAATGTTCATAATAAATAATAAAAACAGAAATTACTCACTTTGTATTTGTCCTTCAGCTGGAAAGCTCCAATTATCTCCACAAAATGAAGGAAAGTGAAGCCACTCTTTCAGCAGTTGTTTATTACTGTTTGTATACTTTCGTGTTAAGGTGTCAGGATGGACATCAGGGGAGCCTACATGCAGAGAAGTATCTTTCAACAAATCATAAAACCTTACATCCATATAAAGATGATGGAGTTTTTTTTTCTCAGAAGTATAAACCCATCCACAGCATGATTCTTTATCTTCTTTGCTCAAAGAACCATTTCGATCTATATACTGTATTTGAACTATATGTCCAAGAATCGCTATCCTTTTGGTTTCTCTATATGATAGTACCATAAGCTCCTCTTTCCATTTTGCAGCTGGAACTAGCTAAATGAAATAAAGCTTTTTATTATGCATGTGTGTTTGATTGTGGACACACACATAGAATGCTAAAAAATGCAACCCTAATAGTTTTGCTATTAGTGGTAAGTCATAATACCAAGTCATAGATATAAGTGTTCCTTGAAAGTACAACTTCCCTGCAAATTTAAAAAAAAAAAAAAAATCTAGTGTTTGCATTAATCTTTACAAACACTTAAGAAATCTAATATGCAGCGAAATGGCTCACACTCTTCATATTAAATGTGAAATACTCATGTTAAACATAATGCAACATGCAGGTCACAGCTCAGGAACTCAGCAGTGACTGGCCATTGTTTTCATTTTTTCCATCAACTAAATGTTGAGAGAAAAAATGAAAGTAACATGAGGTACTAGAAGACTGCAATACAGACACCTTTCAGCTTTATTACTGCAGCATATTTCAGTATCATTCTGGAAATCAGATAAGTGTACATTATCATTTTGTGTATTTCTCTCTTTTGTTCCTGGTACCATCTTTCCTATTGTCTACTGATCAAATTCCAGTAATGCTTAATAAAATTAAGATCCAGGATTTCATACCTAGCATTTTTATGGTTTTCTTTACACTGGTATTTCTTTATTGAGAAAGTATGGGGGGGGGGAACATCAACAATTATGTGAAAATTACCTGCACTTTTGACAATATTCAACAGAAGTTTTTTTTGACACAATAAAAATACCCAGTTTAAAGCATAAAATTTTGAGTGCTTCCTGCAAGAAGTGGAGTTAACCTACTTGTTAAAAATGAAGATACCTCAATCATCTGGGAAGCAGGGAATTCAGCTGCATCTTCAGCCTTGGCACCAAAACAAAAAAGAAATTCACTGCATTAGACGTGAGTCTAATGCAGTGAATTTCATTCAAGCCCATCTAAGATGAATTTTGACTTATACCACATCCGAATTCTACTTAGCATTGTTTCTTTGCCCATTTTCAATGTGCAGCATGAATGTCTTCAGTTTTTTTCCCTGACATTATAAACTTTCAGTATTGGTATCTACTAACCAGTATCTAATATCTTTTCTACCATCAAAATAAAAGACCACTGCAAACCATTTTTCCTGCACAGCTTGAGCACTGAATCATTTGTAATTATTGTCTCCAAAATATTACAAAATATTTGTAATATTTTGCTCTCTCTCTTTCTTTAAGCTTGACTCAACTCTTTCATATCTTTTCTCATGTGACTTATCTCCTTTCAGGTTACTTTTCTAGACCAATACAGTGATATCTTTATTTGTTACACCAGTTTAAATATGGCCTCAATCATCAGAACCTTTGCTCCCAGAAAACATGATTTCAATGTTCTTTGGTCTAGCATAACACCTAATGATAGAATCACCATGTCTTTTTTTCACTTTTCTGTCCCCCCCACCCATTTTTCTTATATTGTCTGCTTTCTTACTTTCTTGATATTAAGTGGTTTTTCTCCCTTTCCAAATCCCACTGGGTATTATGAAGCAAAGTGTAAAAGTTGAGAGACTTCTGTTATTTACTACACACTGTTGATTTTATTTCTATTACTTCCATATTACCTAGCTCACACTGTCTCACCGCTTTCACACCCTTACTGTTATGCACTCTACTGCTTTCATTTCCATTTTTCCTTGCACACATCTCTACCTTCCATGTCAGCTCATGATCTTTCATTAGAAATATCATTCACATCAATATTAAAACATATTACTCATTATAGAACAGTTCAAAACAATTCATCTCAAACAAATACATCACAAAAACTAAATTTATGCATCAGCTAATAATTTCAATAACATCAACGTAGAACATGCAAATATTTTGTTAAGATCCCACTAACCTTATTTATTAAAAGGGGAACATCCAAAGATAAGTCAGAATCAATATCCTTGAGTGACTTATGAAAAGGAGGAAATGGATAAAATCCACCAACACACAGCACCTCAGATTTTAGATATTTTATATTTTCTTGATCATCTCGTATCCATTTTATCAGATCTCTCATAGCAGTAGTCTTCATGTAAGCCATGTTTTGGTTGTGGCTACTGTATATCTAAAAATCAGAATTATAAAAAAAACTTTTTTTTTAAAATAATCACAATGCAATATTTAATAATTAATTTGCTGAAAATTTTCTGCTAGTCTTTTTTCTTCCCATTCTGTTTAAGCGACATACCACTTTAGAATTTCCCTGCTTACAGATTCTTGAATGCATATAATGTCAAGTTCCTTCTTAATATCTTCATTTCTAGTATGATTCTGCTATTGATACCATCTGTTCAGGATCCTAATTTTTCTCAGAACTCTCATATCTATGGTCTCTAATCTTTGATTAAATGTTTTATTTCTAATTCAAATCTCAGATTCATAACTTAAAACTGGTTTGAAACTGTCTGTACTCATAGCTATCTTCAAATTAAGTTTTCATAATATCCTAAACTGACTTAGCATGACATTGCCATTCTTCTTTGCCAAGTGGCTACATCTCTACTTGCTGACTGATAAGCAATGGTTCAAATATTTCTATGGCATTGATGTATGTGAAAGACTTTAGGTGGTAGATGAATTGCCTTGAAAAAATACTGTTTAGTCTCCAGAAAGGGAAAACTAGATTATATGTGCCCATAATAAATGAGCTATAGGTTTCCAAAATTTTTATCCATATTAAAATATGGTTACACTCTTGCAACGTAATCACACATTAATTCAAGTATTTCTTTTGCTTCTGTTTTCTCTCTGCCATTCACATTCATAATATTATCTTTCCGCAATCACTTTTTATTTTATTTTTAATTATTATGAGTTCCAGGAGATTTGATGGTTTCTTTAATCTTTAATCTCCTGGAGCTCATAACACCCCAACTCAACATCACCAGAGTTAAAGATTGGCACTATCAACATAAGAAGCCTGAATGGCAAAGAAATGGAGCTAGCTGAGGAATTAGATAAGTACGAGATCGACATAATAGGGGTGACTGAAACAAAAAAACACAAAAATTATTGAGCTCTTTCTGAGCAATAAATACAAAATGTTATATTCAGACAATGACAATCAAGGAAAAGAAGGAGTAGCCATATTATTCAACACAAAATACGAGGCTAATCTTCCTGAATGGCAGGCAGTCTCAAGTAGAGTAATGTGGGCAAATACGAGAATGGGGAACTAGACAATGAGACTTATTTGTGCCTATGGTCCCACAGAAGGTTCTACTAAGGTAGAAGTGGAGGAATTTTTTAATGCTTTAGAAAAAGCAACTGACACAATGAAAAAGGAAAAGTTGGTCCTTGTTGGGGATCTAAATAGCAGAGTAGGAAATGATTGTGAGACATACAAAAATATTTGGGAAAATTTGGAGAAAAGAGCAAAGCTAATAATAATGGCAAATATCTGTTGGATTTCTGCTCAGGACATGGACTGGTTATTACTAACACCATGTTCCAACATAAAAATGTGCACAAATTCACATGGAGAGAAGAGGCAAGGAATAAGAAAAGTCTCATTGACTATATTATTGTTGATAGTGATATTTTCTCCCTGGTGCAGGAAACTAGAGCGTACAGAGGATTTGAAATTGGAAGTGATCACTATTTAGTCTTGAGTAGGATAAAATTGAATTTCATATTGAAAAGAATAACACGTAAGAAAGTTTTAAAGTGAATAAAAGTTGAGCAGCTCTCAGATATGAACTGTAGACTAAAATACACAAAGATTATTGAAGAAAAAATGAAAGAGTTTGAGAACAGGAATCAAACCTTGGAGATTCAGTGACAAGCCTTGAAGAAAGCCCTGAATGATTCAGCCAGAGAGGCATGTTGTGAGGTTGTCTGCAAGGATAGAAAAATCAGAACTCCCTGGTGGACACAGGAAGTTAAAGAGGCAGTGAAGGAAAAGAAGAAAGCATATCAAAAGTTCCTGTCAAATAAGTCAGCTTGTGCTCTTAGAGAATACAGAGACAAATGTAAGAATGCTAAACACTGTGTAAAACTGGCTAAACAAAAGTCATGGGAGACTTTGGCAAGAATATTGAAAATAAATATCAAGAAGGTGGCAAAATATTCTAGAGGTTGTTGAAAAAAAGCTCAGAAATGGAGGAAAGAGTGCTGTAAAAGGAACTAGAGATGATAAAGGTGACATGAAAACAGGAGAAAAAGTTATCCTTGAAGTATGGAGTAATTTTTTGAAAAATTGCTAAATGAAACAAGCAGTGATGAGAGCACAGTGATAAAAAACACTGACCAGGCATGCAGTCAGGAATACATATCCATACTTAAAGTAGAAAAAGCCATCAAAGGCTAGAAATGTGGAAAGGCAGCAGGAGTAGATGATATTCGATCAGAAATGCTAAAGTATGGTGGTATAAAAGTCTTACAGGGGCTGCACTGAAGAGTTCAGAAGGCCTGGACAAAGAGACGAATTCCCGATGATTGGAGTAGAGCTCTCATAGTACCCATATATAAAAAGGAAAATAAAACTGAATGTGAGAATTACAGAGGTATTTCACTACTGAGTGTTCCTGGTAAGATATATGCAAGTATACTTGAGAAACGATTGAGAAGAATTGTGGAAGAAAAGCAGGGTGAAGAACAAGCTGGATTCAGGCAAAATAGAGGTTGTCAGGATTAGATTTTCACTTTATGACAAATAGTCGAGAAAGCATGGGAATATAACAAAGATCTGTATTTAGGTTTTGTCGATTTGGAAAAGGCATATGACAAGGTGCCAAGAGAGAAGCTATTCAATACACTACAGTTATATGGTGTGGATGGGGCATTATATCAAGCAATACTTTGTCTTTATTTGAGTTGTAAGTCAGCAGTTAGAATTGAAGGAAGTACAGAAAAATGGTTTAATGTTAAATCTGGTGTGAGACAAGGATGTACATTATCCCCTCTGTTATTCATTATCTATATGGATCACATTATGAAGAAATGTGGTATTAAACATGATATCAAAATTGGAGATGTTAATGTCAACTCTTTGCTTTATGCAGACCATGTTATACTTTTAAATAAATACGTTACGAGTCTGCAAGATTCTCTGACTAAATTGAATAACTGTTGTAATAGATATGGTATGAATTTCAGCAATGGAAAGACAAAGACAATGAAAATAGGCAGAATTATTGAAAATGTCAGCTGTGTTGTGAACGGAGAACCTGTGGAACAAGTAAAACATTTCAGCTACTTAAGGCATGATTTTTAGTGAAGATGGTAAATTAAATATAGAAGTAGACAACAGAATCAGCAAAGCTGGTATGGTGGGAAGTCAATTGAATAAATTCATATGGAATAAGAGAGAAATTAGTCGGAACACTAAATTAGCTATATACAAGACAGTGTTCAAACCGGTTTTAATTTATGGATCTGAGAGCTAGGTCAGAAGTAAAACACTTGACCAAAGACTAGAGATTGCAGATATGAGAGTCCCGAGAAAGATTAGAGGCGTGAACAGATGCCATCAATGGCAATATCATATTAAAAATGAGGATATTAGGAAAGAACTTGACATTGTCATCATCCAGGAATGCATTAGCAGAACTAGTCTCAGGTGGTATTTGCTAATCTTTCCTCTCCCATTCACTTAAATAGAATAGGAGACGAAAGATTAGCAAAACAAGTGTTCTCTGCCAGGTTGGCAGGAAAAGAACCCAGAGGAAGACCAAGATGTATGTGAATTGATACTGTACAAAGTGCCTTAGGCAACAGAAATATAAGATCTGATAATGTGGATGTTGGAATGCCTTCTTCTTTCTATATGTTCCATGGTCTGCCATCTTGTTGTAAAGTTGTTCTTATTGAAATCATTTAATTGCTGGTTGATTACTAATCGCAACATAGGGAAATTAATATTTATACTGCGCCACCCTATATTTAGATTAGCCTATGTAAAATAGCAGAATCAATCTTCAATTAATTTAGCAGTCTCCTTATTCATACTGGCTGAGTTTAATATTCTATACTTAGAGCTCCCTCAAGGTTTGAACTTTTTATAAACAGTGCAATGAAAGAGTATCAGGCACACACAATATTGAAATCAATAAAACAAAACATTTAATACAAGGTTTTATGACAAGTACATAAATTTAACTCCAAAAATAAGATAATACAATTAATTCAGTTCTTCAAGTCAAAACACTCATATACTTCAAATTATATTTCAAATCTTCAGACATTAATTTCACAGTTCTCTCAATAACAATGATTATTCACACTGTTCAATACTACAGAATCGCTTGCTAAATAAATTTGCTAATTACACTCTATAATTAACACTTAGCAAGCACTTATAACATTATTAATCACGGAAGTCATTACTTCAAGGGGAATTACTTTCAAACTTCTAACCTTGGCTAAATTCAGTGAAACACCACAATAAATGTTAGGATATTTGAGACAGAGCTATCACTTAAACTTTCACACTGAAATAAAATAAAAATAGGCCTGTTCTTACCGCGATTAATCGTAATACATCAGATTTAATGTGAACACATATTAAAACTATATTCACTTATTACTCCGTTGGAACACTATTCAAAAGAATTCTTCAAGGATATAACCGAATTTCTAATTATTGCGCTATACAATTCTTGACAGGCTTACTATAAGGCAGAATAATTATTCCAGGTTTACTACTGTATAACAAGTTGAGCTTTGTACAATCCTTCTTTAAAGCGATATCGGAATACGTAGTAATTCTAAAACTCAGTGGATTTATTCTGAATCTTCTATTAATCTTCCAGTCTTTTAGTTATCTTATTATGGCACTAAATTCCTATTACTGCTACCGCTGACTTTACTCTCAGCTATCTATCTATAAGTTTTCTCCTCGTCTCTGTACACTTCTGAATACTATTCCTTTGAATTTCCTGCCCTTGAGTGTCCTGTTTACTTCTACCTCTCGCTTAAATATATTCCTTCTCCATGTCTAAACTTATTCACTTGTCCAACTCATTAAATCTCTTTTCTCCCAATTATCAAAGCTCACGCATTCTATTTTATTTCTATCTCCTTGGCAACGATCAAAATAGAATGTAAGCATTAGCATTACATAAGGTTATACCTTTACACTCGGTAATAAAAAAAATAATAATAAAATGTTATAGTTACTTGATTTTTCTTCACATTCATTTACAAATGTTAATAATAAAACATATGTTACAGTTTATATAAGGCACATAAAAGTTACATACATAGAATTCCTCATAATAGTATTGAAGGAATAAAATAATAAAATAAATGTTATTTACTACAGAGTTCTTTGATTAGCATAATATATATTAAAATCATATAACTAAATAATAACTGATAAAATTCACTGATAATACATAAATAATAAATCCTAAGCAAGGGACTAACAAATAATATTTAAATAAGCCTTGCTTAGCATATGGTGGATTATGTTAAATGTGAATGAAAAATAAAAGCATACAAAACAATTTCATTCACAATTTAACAAAGGCTCACCCTTTCACTGAAAAATTTTTCTTAAGAGAAAAATTTTTCACACAAGTTCCTTTCAGTGGAGGATTTAAATTTTACATTTCTTTCTAGATTCATCTACTTGCCATGCAACATTGTAATATCTAATGCCTCTTCCATAAGTACCATTAGATAATGATAAAGATAACAGCATAATCCAGATATTTTAATGAAATTTAACATGAAATAAAACTAAAGGAAGCCGGTTTGCACCACATTTCAAAGCCTAGCTTCCACATTCACACTAGTGTCAAGAAAAATTAATCATTGACCTTTGTGGCTTATTTACCTGTGTGTAGAGAGCAATGGTATCTATACAGATGTTACTGATGTTTTAGTTGTTGGAAAAATGTGACGTGAGCATCATATAATTATCTGAATAACCTGATTAAACTTCATTTTCTTTTTATTAATATCCAGGAGTACAGAGACATATGCTACTCTACAATTATCTAATTGTAGATGCTTTCATTGTTTAGATTATATTTGGTCATTCAAACATATAATTAAACAGAAATATATATTGATCTTTAATTGACCATGATTTATAAACATCTAATACCAACAAGTTTCGCTTGTTGAAGAATATTGTTATGAACCCTGAAGAAGCCAGACGACCCGACAGGGCTGTCTGGCTTCTTCAGGGCTCATAACAATAAAAGGAAAAAAAACTCAAAATAGCTAATACAGAGAAAATGGAGTAACACTATTGTATAAATTAAACATTAAAACAGAACGCATAACATTAACATGCATGGAGCGTGTTGTGTTAGTCACTGTTATCAGAGCACGTTCTGTAGTTTTGAGTGAAATTAAATTCTGGCAGACTGAGTAATCTTACTAAGGAATAATATTACTATTATTCAGCTAATATTATTCCCTGGTTTCTATTAAGATTTTCTGCAGAACGGAGAACTACAACGGCTTCTTTGGAATTTCTATAACAGAAATCTTCTTCTAGGTAAGGCATGGAGCTGCTATCCCAATCAATGGTATGGTTAGTAATCGCAAAATGATGAGCTAGACCTGAGTTGTCTGTTCTGTTGTTATTAACATCTCCTATATGTTCTTTTTTTTTCGGATTTCGAGGCTTCTCGATGCCTGTCCTATATAGTTCAGACCACAAGCACATGGGATGTTGTACACTCCCACATGTTTCAAAAAAGGATTAATGTCTTTTGGCGATGTTAAAACGTGACGGATAGTCTTGACCAGTTTAAAAAGTTTTGTGATCTTCTCGGACACTACCTGCATAAGGAATAACTATGGATGAACTGTATTGAGTGATGGTAGGTTGATGTTGTTGTGGGGGGGGGGTTTCTATGAAGAATCTTGTTGATTAGATTCTTTGGATAACCATTTTTTATTAATGTCTCTGATATATGAGTAATTTCATCATAGAGTTCTTTTTCAAGTTCAAAAGTAAATTGTAGTTTTGGATGAAAAGAATTAATTTTAGTTAAAAAGTCCAAAAGAGCTGTTTTTGTGTCCCTCCAAATTATGAAGACATCGTCTACACACCTCCACCAAACTAAAGGTTTTTGGTCTAATTTTGAGAGGATGCCTGTTTCTAGCTTTTCCATGAACAGATCCACAAAGGGCAGCGAAAGGGGACTGCCCATAGTTAAGCCATTTAGTTGCTCATATATCGTTTCATTCCATTTGAAATAATTAGATTTAAGGCAGTGACGAAAATGATGAGCTGTACCTTCAGGGAAGAGATTGTAGAGGATACTGATAACTACTTCTACTGTGATGTTGGTAAATAAAGATACCACGTTCAAGCTAGCGAGAATGTCTGTCTTTAAGATCGAGATGTTTTTCAATTTTTCAATAAAGTGCTTTGAATTCTTAATGTAAGTGTCCGATTTTCTGATATGTCCTTTTAGGAGGCTGGAGAGGTGTTTGGACAATAAATATTATTATTATTATTATTATTATTATTTCGGGCAACTCCAAGGAATCGACAGACTCTTCGAGGGAGGCCCTAACATCATGTCAAGAACAACTATTCGACATTCACACAGTATCTATCATTACCTCACCTTGAACTCATTCACAGTCATAACACCCACAACAGACTCTAGAGCTTATTCCACTCATTCACCACTCTCCAAGTAAAAAACCTAGCTCTAACACCCTTGCTAACCACCTTCTTGCCAGTTTCCATGTATGGACCCTAGTCCTCCCACCACCACCAGTCCTATTCTCAAAAATATCTTCTGGATTAATCTTATAGAAACTCTTCAGTAATTTGAATGTCTCAATCATATCACCCCTTTTCCACCTATCAACCAATTTTTGCAACCCACAAATCTTCAACCTGTTCTCATAAGGTTCATTCCACAGACCTGCTATCATCTTGGTCACTCATCTCTGGATCCTCTCCACCTCCTCCCCATCAAGAAGAAACCCTAGCACCCATATCTGGGCATCGATGGAGGCCCTAACTTCATGTCTACATTCACACAGTATCTATAATGCTTTGCCTTGAACTCATTCACAGTCATGGCACCCACAAACAGACTCTGGCAGCTTATTTCACTCATTTACCACTCTCCAAGTAAAAAACCTAGCTCTAACCTCCTTGCTAACCACACTCTTCCCAAGTTTCCATGGATGGTCCTTCCACTACCAGTCCTGTTCTCAAAAATATCCTCTGAATTAATCTTATAGAAACCCTTCAATAATTTGAAGGGTTTCTATAAACCCTTCAATCATATCTCCTCTTTTCTGCCTATCAACCAATTTCTGCAACCCACAAATCTTCAACCTGTTCTCATAAGGTTCATTCCATAGACCTACTATCATCTTGGTCACTTGCCTCTGGATCCTCTCCACCTCCTCCCCATCAAGAAGAAATCCTGGTGCCCAAATCTGAACACAGTAGCCAAGATGGGGTCTTATCAAGGCTCGATATAGATGAACAATAACTTGCTTATCTCTGCACCCTCAAAGTATTTTTCAGCAACCAAGTGATTTGATGAGCTGATTTAGCCACTTTTGAGATGTGCCCCCTAAACTTCAACTCCCTAATCCCTGGCCTCATCAATCTCCTGGAGTACAGTTCACCAATGTGATATACTGTTGCTAATATTTTCACCCTAAAATGCATAACCTTACACTTTGCCACATTAAATCGACATCCATTTTCCTTAGCCCAGTCCTCCAAACTATCCAAATCATCTTGCAAAATTTTGACATCCTGCTCTACCCAACTTTGCATCATCAGCAAACAAGTGAACATTTCCTCTCAGATCCTTTCCTATATCGTTAATGAACAAATTGAAAAGTAGTGGTCCAAGAATAGAACCCTGCGACACACCGCTAGTCACAAGCCGTCTTTTGGACTTTACTCCTGAATAAACCACTCTCTGATATCTCTCCATCAACCACCCTCCTATCCATCTCACCAACCCTATATCCATCCCGATATGCTGCAATTCACTGATTAGAATTCCATGTGATATCCTGTCAAAAGCCTTAGCAAGGTCCAGTAGAATCACTGTAAACCCATTACCCTTATCCAGTTCAGCCGTCACTGTGTTATAAAACGTGAGCAAGTTACTGAGTCATGATCTACCCTTCACAAAACCACGTTGTCCCACATACAGTATTCCATTTTCATCTATTCAATCCTGTATTTTTCTCTTGACTAATTTCTCCAAGACCTTGACAACGATTCGTGATATGCTAATCGATCGGTAATTTACAACAGCAGTCTTTGAACCTCCTTTATGCAATGGAACTATTTTCCCCTCTTTCCATCCCCTCGGGACTAACCCAGACCCGAGACCCAAATTAAACAAAATGGTCAAGGGCACTGACAATTCTTTAGCTGCTTCACGTATGACACAGGCTGTTTTACCATCCAATCCCACAGATGTAGTGACATTGAGGTTTTGTAATAGACTACTGCCTTCCACTTCATTCACCACAATTCCCATATAATCTATTGGTTCATTCATTCCTGCAATGTCACCACCTGGATGATATATTCTTGCAAAGTGCTCGCTCAGTAATTCAACTATATCAACTGATTCGGTCACCTCCCTACCATTGGCATTCTTTAAAATCATTCTGCCATATACATTTTTCCTTTTACTTGAACATATCGAAAAAACTGTTTGGGATTCTCTTCAGCCATCATGGCTAATGTTCTTTCATAATCTGTTTTTGCTTTTCTTACCACATGTGTTACACTTCTGGCCTGCGCTTTATACCGTTCATGTGCCTGCTGGTCACCTTTCTCCTTAAATTCCCTCCATAGTTGTTTCTTTTTTTGCAGCTCAAGCTTAATGGTGTTATTCATCCATTTAACCCCTACTTGATTTATTATTTGGACTCTAGGTATACAGTCAGCCATTGCCTCATGCAAACACTTCTTAACCGCCTCCCACGTGTGTGTGGGATATGTGGGAGCATTTCTTCCGTCAACGATCTGGTGTAGTGGAACTCCACTTTTGTGGACTTTTGCGGTTCTATACAATCATGGCATCAATGATGTCAAAGTTACTTCAGATTTTGTTGCAAGTCTGTGGACCAAGTAGTCATGTTCTGTAATAAGTTATTAGTGTTCTTGTGGTTTTTCCACGTTGGGTCTGACTCTAATATGTGATATGTTGATGGGTCTGATAATAATTCTGAATCTTGGCTATGTGGTCCATAGTGTTTAAAATGACTGTGGCATTACCTTTGTCTGCTTTTAAGATAGTTATTTGTTTATCCTTTTTCAAGTTTGAGAGAGAGAGCTCTTTTTTCTTGGGGTGTCATGTTTAGGTTAGGTGGCTTTGAAGTTGAAAAGATAATAGCACTTTTTAATCTCAAATAATTTGCATTTGTTTCTGGAAAGGATGAGAGTGCTTTCTCTATGTTACTGATGATGTTGACCTTAGCAATATGATCTGGGACGATGCCGAAATTGAATCCTTTCTTAAGTATTTCAGTTTCTGGCTGTGTTAATATATGGTCCAAAAGATTAAAAATCACTTTTTCATCAGGGAGGCTTGATCCAGAGTTGTAATACTTTTCATACAGTGTGTTAAATTTTTTGATTTGACTTTTATTACTAATTCGAAAAGCTTTGTTGAAACTGTTGTAAATCATCTTATCTAGAAGTGTCCATAAGTTGCTCTCTATGTTATTCGAAATAACTTCAAAAAGTCGGAAGCATGAAAAGTCTATTCTGTTAAGTTCAACTCTTACGTGTTGTATTCTTTTATGTAGTAGGGCTGCCTTACTATTCGTTTCGCTCTTCTTGAGTGGAATTGTTCTTTGAATGTTAAAAACTTCGGAATAATTTTTAAGTTCAAAACTTTTCAAAATTTGAGAGAAAAAATTTAATCAATCGTTCTTTACTTACTGATTACTGCGGGTAAAACAAAAAAAAAAATAGCATTCGTTTGTCACTTGATCCACTATGTTGATGTTTGTAAACAACAAAATGACATTTCTCATGACATTGGTGAGTGCTTGCACAGCAAGTATCCATGTATTCGTATTGGGGCGCATACGTGAGCATTTGTAAGCAGCAGTACATTCGAGGATATTTTTTGAATATAGTGGTTTTTAATTTCTTAAAATGTAACAAACAAAAAATATGTATAACTTATATTTAATAGTTCTTGGTGAAATAGAATAATTCTGTATGGGTTGAAAGATTATATATCTTAAATATAATTTAGTTTGCATAACATTTTTCCTCTCGTGAAAAAAGCAAATGTCATTTAAATAATTAGTCAATATATGCTGGAATATTTTTCCAACTCGCACCCCTGGTTAAGAAACTGTGATTTAGATTAGTATGTACACTTAGTTGTAATATTGGGAGCAGTGCTACTAAGAATTTGTATGTGATTTGACAATTAAGTCAGTTTTTAAGGGAAGGATTCTGTTAGCTTGTTTATGCAACGAGCGAATCACTCATTAGGCATTGTTTATGTAATGAGTTAACCTAGTAATTGTGTGCATTGTGAGCTCCATCATAAAGATTGCATTTCCTGTTTGTAAGAAGGGTTAAGTGATATGATTTCACAGTATCTCACATGTAATGTACTTCTTGTCTAGTTAAAATAAATGTTTTTGTTTTGTAACCACCTGATCTGTTCTTTAGCTAATGCACTATCTCAAAAAATGCAAAACTGCAGGCATAATAAGGTATGAATAGTCATGACTTGCATATAGAGAATTTGGATATATATTTAGTGATTAATTGCTGTTTATCCTGACCATAACTTTCAAACAATATTTACTCAAGTTGGATGGCACAGTCGAAAATAGAATAAATTTTCTAATTTGATTTGTATGAGAGTGGGAAACTGGAGGCATTAAATATACTTATAACACAAAGTTTGTTTAATAGCAGGGAGGGGACAGAAATTGGTCATGGTAGGATTAACTTTGAGAAGTTTTGCAGTTGACAGTCTTAACTTAGTGAGGTTGAACAAAAAAAAAAAGTAAAGTTAAGACAAATAAATAAAGTAAATTATTAAAGTTAAATTTTACAAAGGCACATAATTTAAATAATTAACATTATTTTACAGCCCTTTGGGCTGTAGCAAATCTTCTGATGCCATCCCCTAACCAGGAGTCCCTTCACCACATGCTATTTTAGGTAATCTCTCAGTAGCTGCATAAATTCCATTTCCCCCCATGTCCTCTCCTCTTTTATATCTATCTTTAATTTAATTTGTATCTCTCCCATAATATTCCTCATGTTCATTTAGCTAATCAGCTGATGTAGGCCATTCATATATCTTCCTTCCCTAAACAAGGCACATGACCACATTTTCTTCTCTGGTTTCTTATCTCACAGCAGATAGCCTGATGCACTGCATCCTACAACCTTACCTGCTGTCTTCATTAACTGAATTAATTATTATAATTTTTTTTTTATATTCCCCTGTAACCATAGTTTGTTATGATAGTGGATGATTTGCTATAATCAATTTAATTTAAAATAGCACTACTGCTAAGCAACTGTACTCAGACAGAGTCAGAAATATAGGTTATTATATAAATGAGTTCACTATAATGGTGTTTGCTATAATGAGAGTTGACTGTACTATCACTTGCAATTTTTGAATGGTTTATGAGTTTGCATAGCTTAATTTTCTTTTTCACATACGGATGAGAAAATAACATACTGCTCTGAATAAATGCTGAATTAGAAATTATGAATTTTATTTTGAATTTAGCCTTAAACTTCATAGATTTCTCAAAAGCCTTCAATTCAATCAATAGACAAAGAATGTTAATAATGTATCTCTCTGAATTATTGAATTGGAGTGGTGTTTATATGCTACTCTACAATAATCTAATTACGAATGCTTTCATATTCAATTTCAAAATCATCACACTGTGAATTTATCCTCAATCTTTTCTTTATGACCATGCTTAACCTTCCTACCGGCTAGGACGTCTATAGACGTCCAACTAAATCTGGATAAGATTCAGCCCACCTGTTTAAAGAACCTGGATAAGAAGTGCAATTTGACTGTCATGTCCATTAGAAGGTGTGATAAACCCTCACGCTGAAGAGAAAGGTTAATCGGATTATCTCCCGTTCGTAGCTGCCTCTCAGTTGCCTATAACAAGAAACGGACTTTCTTGTTCCATGCTGGTGAACTGGATTTTAGTTATATATGATAGAATAAAAATAGAGAAATTATTTATATTTTTGTTTTCTCTTTTTATTGTACAATACAATTTTAATTTCTGGACAAAATAAAGGTCTTGCATAATTTCTTCACTTAACCAATTTAATTTTTTATTTTTTTGCGCTAATTTTTTTCTAATCGCTACTAGACAAAAGATTTTTCTTTGTTCTCGAAGAAATTAATTCACGATAATTATTTGGAATATTCTTTTAAAAAAAGAAAAGAAAACCAGCTGCCGACGTTCCAGGTTTATTAATTTTATTTTTGTACAAAACCATCGAAATCGAATAATACTTAACAGATTTCCTTTAGGACACGCTTGAGCAACTTTGCTTTATAGAGAATAACATGAAATTCTTTAATCATATTATTACTAAATTTTTTCTTCATGTTGTATAGTAATCTGTACTTTCACTTTCTTGGTTTCCTTGTATAATTGGTCATTACAAAATGAAATTAACAGTTATGATTTAAATTTATATTTTCTGCATAATTCAGATATTTTATTCTCCAATTTTTAAAGTAAGCGATACATTTGCTTATTTTTATCATTCAAAATATGTATATCAAATGTGAAATTTCATTTCCATATTTTTACAATAGAATTGAACTTTATTTCGCCTCTGATAGTTTAACACCCCCCCCCCGTTGCATTACTATCACACACCCGAAAACTGTTATGAAACATAGGTACAGTTTTTATTTAATTCGTTATTTTTCTCTAGTAATTGTTCCACATAACTTTAATTTTTCGATACTGAAACTATGTGGTGATTATTATAAATTAGCAAATTATAAATCAGACAATATACATATTTCCTGATTATTATAAATCAGGAAATTATGTGATATTCGGATACAGGTGAAATTAATATTTAAAATCACTGTCATCCTTCAAATGCAATATCAGAATAAAGAAAGTGAAAAAACCGAAGTTTCGAAATACATTTCGAAAGTCAGCTCTCTAAATGTATTGGTCTACAGACTGGATTCTGAACACGCTAATGTTTCGTGATGTTATGACTGAAAAACAATTCAATCTCATCATGAAGTATTTGCATTTTCAGAATAATGAAGAATACGATCAGGCAACACATCCTTGCCCAGTCCTCAACAAAATTTATGATTTTCTGATGAAAATCTGTCAAAAATGAAGGTGGACTGAAATGTAAGCAGTATATTCCCAAAAAGAAAGCGAAGTATGGAGTAAAATTTTTTATGCTTTGTGAATCGGAAAGTGGATATCTTTGGGATTTCAAACCTTATACGGGAAAGCAAACTGTAATCGAGCACGATAAATATTCGGATCTCCCCTTGTCGATGCGTGCAGTAATGCAGTTACTAGACTCTTTACTGGGGAAAGGTTACTGCATTATAATGGATAATTACTATATCTGTGTCCTAAACTCGCTGATTTGCTTTTACAGCATCTTACAGATAGTTATGGTACTGTAAATGCAAAAAGGCGAGATATGCCTCCAGATCTGGCTTCAGGAAAGCTATCGAAGGGGGAAATCCGAACTTATCAGCGAGGGAAAGTCTTTGCACTACGTTGGAAAGACAAAAAAGATGTTTTTCTGCTATCTTCCCTGTACAATCCATCAGCGGAATCCGTGGAGAAGCATGGTTTGAAGAAAGAAAAACCCATTGCTGTGTGTGCATACAACGACACTATGGGTTGAGTCGACAGGTGCGATCAGCAGCTATCATTCTACTCTGTAATGAGGAAACAGCATAAAAAATATTACAAAAAAGTGTTCGGACATGTTATTTGAATTTTGAAGTGTTTGGATTTTGTTATTTGGAACAGTTTCCTCCTGTACAAGAAAAAATGTTTGTCTACCATAACATATCTAGAATACAGAATAGAAATTGCGAAAGCATTGCTGCATGCACATGCACCTTCTTCAGCAAGCAGAAAAACAGGAAATCCTATCAGACATCCGAGGTTGAACGCTGCTAACTCCAACCATTATCCCGAAAATCTACCACCAACGGCTAATAAAAAAAAAAAAAAACCTCCACGCAAATATTATGTATGTAATAAAAAAAATATCAGAAAGGAAACAAAAATCTGGTGCCCTGAGTGTAAAACTGCTTTGTATGTTTATCCTTGCTTCAAGGTGTTCCACGCTGTTCAAGAATTTTAAATTCTGAACAGTATGAAATAAAAAATGTTTGTTTTCAAAGCCATCAAAACAGTCCTTGTCAGGACTACAAATATTGATAGAGGGATAGCCGAATGCACTGTTTCTTTTTCATCTTGAAGGCTAATTTTTAAGTTCTCTTTATAACACAGAGAAACTGGAAAGAGTATTCCAGGTAAAGTACTTCATCAAAACAATAAAAAATAATGAAATAAAATCTACCCTATATACATATAAAATGATAAGCTTTTTTATGTCATGTTTATCGAAACGTTTTGAAACTCAGGGGCTACCCTGAGTGTCGAGTCTTCAAAATTCGAGTCATCAGAATTCAGGGGCTGAACCCCCTTTCGAGTTATCACAATTGAAGGAGAACTGGTCTACCATACCGGAACACGGGGGGGGGGGGCATAGCCCCCCTAGTTAATAAATGAAATATATAAATAATAACAGGAACATTTTCACCTTGCCAACACTCAACATTGATGTGATATGGGTTCCAAATTTCTTGTTTCGGAGATATATATATATATATATTACAGTTTTGTAATAAAAATTTCTGCTACAATGAAGTTTGGCAGAATCAACAATATTATTACCACCTTATTTCTGTTTCTCGTGTGGGAGAAAAACGGTAAAATGTCACTCTTATAATTATATGAGATGTTATAATGGCAAAAATAGTAAGAAAAAAGTCATTTGCAGTTTCTCTTCAAAACACAAAGAAAGAACATTGTAAATTCAGCCAGTGGAAAAGAAAAGACTACATATTTTTCTCCTGTTATCTGATTTTTTTTCTTATAGTTCAAAGAAGAAATCACTGCATATAACATGAAGTCTGCAGGAGGGAAAAAAATATGGAAATTGGTTACATTATAACGAATAGAGAAATCATGTCAGAAAAATTATTCACGTATGATTCTAATCTCAGCAGACATAACATTTTCTTCTAGATTAGATATCTAAAGTAACTGAACCTTTGCTACTATTTTACACTAAAATGAATGGGTATGTTCCCCAAGTGATTTACGTTTGTAACGCTGTCTTGCGAACGATTTATGAAATAAATTATCTGAAATATCCGCAGATTGCTTAGGTCTATATCCCCCCCCCCCCAAAAAAAAGAAGATTATGAAACGCATATGCACCTTTTCTTTGAAAATAATTCAAATCCTCTTTTTCAAGATAATTGTATGATTTAATTTCTAATTTTTGATAATAAAAGTGAAACTGATCATTATAAATTAAGCAATTATTTTGGCATAAATAATGTATAAGCATGTAAACGAAATAGCAGTATTTCTGTTAGAATATAGGTAATCAACAATCGAAAAGGAAACAAGACATTCTTGACATATTCTGCACTACAGCCTGGGGCACTTTAGTGTTCTCCCCTTTCTTCTCAATAGCACTGAGAGTAATAAGCCTTCAGCTTTTCCTCCAGCTAAGAGGATATAACCAAGTATTTACAAGACTAGATTATTTCAGAAATAGCTTCCAGCAGCATAAGAAGTAATATTTAGATTTTTTTAAAGAAAAACAAACAAAAATAATACTACTGAACTTTCTTTTGTGTGGTATGCATATAAACAATTTTGCATGGTGAAAATATAGCATATTATTTCTAAAATTTCACGTAATTTCAGCGGGCAGTAGAACAGCTGGTTTTAGATTGCAAATAAATAGAACAGAATTAGAAGTTTCACAATACAATCTGATTGCCGTATATCTTTTGTCAAAATGGTAAAATGAAGTAATTGATTTTGAATGCTCTCTAGAAAAGCTTTCAAACCTGTGAGTTCTAGGAGAGGATAAGGAGGGGGGGGGAAAGCATTAGAAAATCTTCAAAATGAAAAATAATTTTGAATCATTCCGTATATGATATTTTTCCCATTATATTTTCAACATATCTACGAGGATGTGCACTAGATATTATCGTAATATGCATAATACAAATAAATAAATAAATAAATGACGAAGGCGAAGAATCACTGCTAAAATATCATTGGATATAAATTTTTGATACCAAAAAGACACACAATCGGAAACCGAGTAATGCAATGTAGCATTTTAACATTTTTTTTTTATTTTGTCTTTATGAATAACAAAAAATCGTTTCTAAAACTGATATGTGATGATCCATATAATGCTATTTCGCTAGAAATGAAAGAAAAAGGACATATTTATTTCAATAAATATTGTTTAAAAATATAAATATTTGACATAATATTTTCAAAGCAAACATTTGAAAATTCTGAAATTCGAAAAAAATTATTCAATTATTATACGTAAAGTGAAAGAACAATCAGTGCAACTCTTCCGGTGCACTGATTTGTAGAATTACCAAGTATTTATAAGACGTAGATTATTTCAGAAATAGCTTCCAGCAGCAGAAGAAGTAATATTTAGATTTTTTTAAAAGAAAAACAAACACAAATAATACTACTGAACTTTCTTTTGTGTGGTATGCATATAAACAATTTTGCATGGTGAAAATATAGCTTATTATTTCTAAAATTTCACATAATTTCAGCGGGCAGTAGAACAGCTGGTTTTAGATTGCAAATAAATAGAACAGATTTAGAAGCTTCACGATACAATCTGATTGCCGTATATCTTTTGTCAAAATGGTAAAATTAAGTAATTGATTTTGAATGCTGTCTAGAAAAGCTTTCAAACCTGTATAGAAATTTAGAGTAGTTATGCAATTCAGTTCCAGGAGAGAATAAGGAGGGGGGGAAGCATTAGAAAATCTTCAAAATGAGCAAAAATGTTGAATCATTCCGTATATGATATTTTTCACATTATAATTTCAACATATCTACGAGGTTATGCACTAGATATTATCGTAATATGCATAATACAAATAAATAAATAAATGACGAAGGGGAAGAATCACTGCTAAAATATCATTGGATATAAATTTTTGATACCAAAAAGACACAATCGGAAACCGAGTAAGGTAATTTAGCATTTTAACATTTTTTTTATTTTGTCTTTATGAATAACAAAAAATCGTTTCTAAATCTGAAATGTGATGATCCATATAATGCTATTTCGCTAGAAACGAAAGAAAAAGGACATATTTACTTCAATAAATATTATTTAAAAATATAAATATTTGACATAATATTTTCAAAGCAAACATTTGAAAATTTTAAAATTCGAAAAAAAATTATTCAATTATTATACGTAAAGTGAAAGAACAATCAGTGCATCTCTTCCGGTGCACTGATTTGTAGAATAAAATACACCAAATTCACTATCACTAAATAGATTCATTGCAAAAGCTGATCAGTGGGCATTTCAGGATTGATTTTTTTTTTCGCATATGTGAAATTGGTTTCAATTTTTGGGAAGAGACACAATAAATCATTTTAGAGGCAAGAAAGGTCAAATAACTTAGGACAGTAAATGAAATTCTAAGCAACACAATAGACGTAAAGACAGGGGGAGGGGACACAAATGTCACTCAGCAACAGTTAATCCACTAACGCTATAGAATAGCCGTAACGAGATTAACGGCGGAGGAAGGTAATGGCATGATAAAAGGTAGAATGCCGACGAAATTTTGATCCACGAAAAAAGCTAGGGAGTGTTGAATATTTCATCCACACCGGCTGGTTGGGGGGTTAATCAGCCATAAGCAAAAATGAATTATCTTCACTGAGCATCAATTCGTAGTTATTATGGAATACCCTTGAAAGCAATTAAAGCAATATCAGAACCATACCAAACTTACCAAGCAAGAATAGTGGTTAATGGATAGATGGCTGAGAACTTTTGAATTTTCACTTTCTCTTCTGAGAGACTTTGGTGGCATGCATTTTTTCATTATTACCTTTGACTATAGAAAACAGAATAAAATAAAATATAAGACTATTACACTTTTTTTATAAAATCTTTATCAAGTAGCTTTATTTTTATCCTCCTACATGTTTCGCCAATCCGTTTCTATTGGCATCCTCAAGGAATACAAATCAGTAAGCAAAAATGAAGGTTACAGACTAGGTTATAACCGATGGTTCTAAATCATACAAAAAATTGGTATTGTGCGTGTCTCGTTAACGTGATTTATTTGTAATGACTCATGACGTAATTGTTATGAAAGTTCATTTCTTTGATATTTAATGATCTGATAAAAGTTTTCCAAATTTCTGGTAAAATTAGACCTTGATTCTTGTTTAGGTTTTCAGTTTTATGGACGACTGTAGCTGCTTCTTTAAAGGTTCTTGAATGGTAGTTATCTTCTATGTATGGCATAAGGCTCTTATCCCACTCAATGTGATGGTTAGTAGAGGCAAAGTGGCATGAAAGGCCTGAAATGTCTTGTCTGTTATTTCTGACATATCCTACGTGTTCTTTCTTTCTCGTTTCGAAGCTTCTAGATGTCTGACATATGTAACTAATACCACATGAACAAGGAATATTATATACTCCAGAGTATTTGTAGAATGGGTGAGGATCTTTCGGTGATCTTAAAAATTTCCAAATAGTGCTGATTGGTTTGAATGCCACTCTGATCTTATGTGGTTTTAAAAGGTTGTTGACAAAAGGAATCGTAATTGTACTGATGTATTGGACGTCATCACGTAGTCGATGTGGCATATCAGTAAATAGAATCTTGTTATAGAGTCTTTTAGGGTAACCATTTAAAGAAAGTTCTCTGGATATTGTGGTTAATTCCTTGAGTAGGTCATCCTTGTCTGTCGTATACTGTATAGCTCTTTTCTTGAGACTATGGATAATGCTAATTTTCTGAGCTATGTGATGAGCTGAGTTGAAATGGAGGTAACGTCCAGTATTTGTAGGTTTTCTGTATACAGATAGGTTGATACTATTATTGGATTGTTTCTTTATTAAAACTTCAAGGAATGGCAGTTTTTTATCTTTTTCCATTTCTAATGTGAATTTGATGGTATTGTGGAAACTATTGATTTGGTTGAGGTAATTCATTAGTTCTTCTTTTGTATGATCCCAAATGATAAAGATGTCATCTACATATCTGTACCAAATTTTCGGTTTTGGAACAATCTGGGTTAAGATTTTTTTCTCTAGATCTTCCATGAATAAGTCAGCAACTGGAGGTGAGAGGGGGGCTACGCAAACTTTGTTTGCTCACACTTGGATAAAGGATTAAACTAAATTTATTATTAATGTGCTATCACTGCTTGTTTCATTTAGCAATTTTTTGAAGTAATTACTCCATACTTCAAGGATATCTTTTTCAACCGTTTTCATGTCACCTTTATCATCTCTAACTTGCGTTGCACATCATTAGTGTGTCTGTTTGTGTGTTTTTGGTGTTTATAATTTATAATTTGATAAAATACGTTACTAGTAATATGGCTCCAGTACGAAGGAAAATGGCGGCCAGTAAATAAAGCAGTGAATGTGTGTGTGTAGAAAATGTAGGGAGAATGAGGAATTGAAGTGTATTTCGGATCGTGAGTGTGATATTTTTGTCAAACTTCAGAATGAAGAAAATAGGGATATGACAAGAAACAGACAGGTTGTACCAAAGAATTGTGAGAGTGTGAATGTAGAAAGTGTGAATGATAGTATTAATGGTTTTACAGAGAATAAAAAAAATGAGATAGATACAATGAGCGAGAACGCGTTGTTGAATGGTGCGATACAAAGGGCAAAACAGCAGCTAGAGCGTATGAACAAAAGTCGACTGATTGAACCAGCTAATAATAAAAAGAATGACAGGAAAAATAGGCATATGAGTGTGAACATGAACAAAATGAAGGATAGAGTGCTGTATGGAGACTCATTAGTACTAGGTGTGTTAGTAGAGGATTTGACAAAATCGTACCAACCTGGTGCGACCATAAAGGATGTAACTGAGTCTATTAGAGAGCAAAAGGAAAGGGTGAAAGAAATGATTGTTGTGGCAGGTACAAATGATTTGAAAGGAGATAAAACGGAAATGATAGAGGACCTGAATGAATTGTTTGAGGTAGCTAAAGAAAAGAGTGAGAGAATTAGAATGATTAGTCTTTTGCCATGGTATGACAGTGAAATGTTTAAAAGGAGGGCCATAATTGTGAATGACTTTATGCGTGGGTTACGTATGACGAGTGGTATGGAATTTGTGGATGTGTGGCGTGAGTTCGATGGGTGAAAGGATCTATATAAGATGGATGGCCTGCATTTGAATGGTTACGGTGTAAGGAGACTTGAGAAAGTGTTGCTGATTGTAGTGGATGTGCAAATTCAGGGAAACTAGATTTATTAAGGGTGGAGGGTAGATATACAGTCCTTAGGGAGGCAGTTGAATGTATGAATGAATATTATATGCCTAGGCGAATAAGGACAACAAATCAGAGTGGGATAGTTAATATAAGGTATCAAGGTAGGGTTGGGGCTAATGGGGGTCTTAAATTCATGTACACTAATGCTAGGAGTATTAGGAACAAGAAGGAAGAGTTTTTGGCCATGGTTGGCACTTCCAAACCACAGGTTATTGGTATTAGTGAATCATGGCTGACTGTAGATGATATAGCTAGTGGGATTGAATGTGATGGATATAGTGTGTTCAGGAATGACAGGGAGAATAAAATGGGGGGAGGAGTATTGTTGATGATAGCTGATGAGCTACAGCCAAGGAGAATAGAAGCTGAATTGCAGGATAGAGAAAAGAGCACATTTGAGGCCATTTGGTGTGAGATTGTGGCTAGCAGAACTAAATATACAATTGGGTGCTGCTATAGACCAGGTGATGGAAAAGATGGTGGTGACAGTATGCACAAGCAAATAGAAGAAATGGGTGGAAGGAGGGTGATTATTATGGGAGATTTCAACTATGGTCGCAATGATTGGAGTGAGGAGAGGACACACGGGAGGAAGGAACTGGATTTTATGCGGTTATTAAGGGATAACTATCTGCGACAGCATGTAATGGAAAATACTAGGGGTCAGAGAGTGCTTGACCTAGTAATTACATCTGAGGATTTGGCTGTAACAAATATGACCACATTGCCACCAAATGGTGAGAGTGATCATAGGGTCTTAACATGGGAGGTGGCTAAAGGTGTAGAATTTTCAATTAAGACAGGGTACATGTGGAATTATCGGGCTGGAAAGTATGACAAGCTTAGGAGTGATTGATTCAGTGCCATGGCATGTAAAACTGCAAGGACTAGAAGTTGATAGTGCAATGTAGGCAGTTAAGAAGTGTTTGCATGAAGCAATGGCTGACTGTATACCTAGAGTCCAAATAATAAATCAAGTAGGGGTTAAATAGATGAATAACACCATTAAGTTTAAGCTGCAAAAAAAGAAACAACTATGGAGGGAATTTAAGGAGAAAGGTGGCCGGCAGGCACATGAACCATATAAAGTGCAGGACAGAAGGGTAACGCATGTGGTAAGAAAAGCAAAAACAGATTATGAAAGAACATTAGCCATGATGGCTGAAGAGAATCCCAAACAGTTTTTTAGATATGTAGCAAGTAAAAGGAAAAATGTACATGGCAGAATGATTTTAAAGAATGCCGATGGTAGGGAGGTAACTGAATCAGTTGATATGGTTGAGTTACTGAGTGAGCACTTTGCAAGTATATATCAACCAGGTGGTGACATTGCAGAAACGAATTAACCAGTAGATTATATGGCAATTGTGGTGAATGAAGTGGAGGTGAGTAGTCTATTGCATAACCTCAATGTCAATACATCCGTGGGATTGGATGGTATACCAGCTCGTGTCATACGAGAAGCAGCTAAAGAATTGTCAGTACCCTTGACCATTTTGTTTAATTTGAGTCTCGGGTCTGGATTAGTCCCGAAGGGGTGGAAAGAGGGGAAAATAGTTCCACTGCATAAAGGAGGTTCAAAGACTGCTTTGTAAATTACCGATTGATTAGCATATCAGGAATCATTGTCAAGGTCTTAGAGAAATTAGTCAAGAGAAAAATAAAGGATTGAATAGATGAAAATGGAATACTGTATGTGGGACAACATGGTTTTGTGAAGGGTAGATCATGACTCAGTAACTTGC